>NC_048267.2:45923607-46232932 GCF_005286985.2 Setaria viridis
TGGCCCCCCAGTTGCAGGCCTGGTTAATATGATTGCTCAATTCGATTCCATCAAGATTTAACGGAGGCCCGCCAAAGACCTTGCTGCCGGCCCGTGCAGCGCCATCCACCACCGGCCCACGGCCGCGAGCGTCGAAGTCGCGTGGTGCGCGTGCCTCATTGCACTCATCAAGTCATCATCCATCCATGGACGCTTGAGACCTGAAAAAACAAAAAGGGTCCATCTTTGGCTGCATCTCGTAGACATAGCTACTGAGCCTGACACTAGATAGCTTATTCTAAACATAGACAGCAAGTCAAATGCAGGAGAATGGAGCAACTCAAATACCAAATCTCATTATCCAATTACTAAGATTGTTTATTGCGTCCAAATCTATCTGTCCATTTCCGTATCTGGATTTGCCAGTTCGTACAACAATATACTAGAGAATGACCAATTACTTCTCCATGATCAGCCTTTTACTTGTCGCTCCATCTAACCCCTAATCTTCACTATCATCTCTCTGCATTTCTGCTGCACCAGTTAGCATGTACGTGACATGCATCACCCTCCTCCAGTTAGCATCTCATGTAGGAGTGCAGATAAATGACAGCTTAAACATATTAAGTGTTGCTAAGCATCTTAATTCTGCTATAATAAAATCTCAGCCTTATTAGCAAACAATACAAGACAACATCATGTAGTACTAAATAAAGTTAGTTGTAATTGTATCAGGAACTCATTTCTGAGACCACGGCGACGACAATAACATGGGCCATGTCTGAACTTATGAGGAAACTCACAAACCATGGAGCGAGCGCAGTCCACTATCTTGGGATGGTGATCAAGGAGACACTAGCCGTCTGTGCCATTGATTCTCCCAAGGTTTTGTGCTGATGAGCCGTGTAAGATGATGGGCTATGACATACCTGCACAGACCACTGTGTTTGTGAACGTATGGGCAATCGGTAGGGATGAGAAGAATTGGACCGATGCAGAGGAGTTGAGGCCCGAGAGGTTTGAAGATGGCATGGTTGATTTCAATGGCGCAGACTTTAGGTTCCTTCCCGGAGGCGCTGGTAGGAGGATGTGTCCTGGCTTGATGTTTGGGGTGGCCAGTGTAGAGTTGACACTTGCAAACCTCCTTTACCATTTTGATTGGAAGCTACCCAATGGATTAGGCTCTTGTGAATTGGATATGACCGAGTCTTATGGGATCACAGCACATCGAAGAACAGATCGATCTCTGGTTAGAAGCAACCCATTTTGTTCCCTTGGATTAAGTATAGTAAAAGGTTGATCCCATCGGTGTGGCTATCATTTTGTGTACTGTGGAAGTGTGGTTGGCTTGTCCTAGGAACTTTGAGTATGTTCCTGGTTCCTATTCGGTGTGTTTTATTGTGTTCATGTATTCATCATGAATCTTTTAGTGTGTTTTTGAATTTTACATTTAACAGTAATATAATCTTGTATATGAGCTCATGAAATGAAATTAGACTCGTTTCTTTCTTCGCCTTTTGCAATTGTTGCAACCTTTGCTCACTAATATAAGTCAATTAATTACCAAGAAAGCATTCAAGCCTGGTTAAATTAGTAAGTAATCTTCCTTGAACGAACTTTAAACTAATTAGCATGTTAGGTTTTAATTGTTGACAACTCAAACAATTAACAAAATCATGAGAATACTCCCACTTTCTCCCCCAATGTGTTTTACGCCATTGGACAAGCCTCTATGCCACTTTTTTATTGGGAATTTCATAAGGTGGACGTTCAGCGAGGGCCCAAGTCTTCACCCAAATATTGGGGAAGGAGATAATACTCTTTTCCACCATAAGATACCTCTGCTAAACCTTTTTACAAACCTCCGCTAAGCAAGAATTACCTGCTGATAATATCTCTTTGCCCTTGATATGTGCCACTGACATTTTCATCTACAATCCCAACTTCCAAGAGCCTTTTTAAACATGACTTGGGAATTTCAATCAAAGGACATAATGCTCGGTGAATAAATAAAACATGATCTCATTTGATCTTGCGTATCCCTCGAAAGAAAGTGCTGCTTATGAGCTATTACGATACGAATTTTTCTTAAGAGCTACAACACTACCATCGATGTTGCATAACAAAATAAATGATATGATGCTTCAATTAATTCATCTGGGGTTTGACCTTGGAATTGGCTTGTATTTTCATTTATCTTCTCTCTCGCTAAAGTAAAAAAAGTTATCTTCTTTTTTTTAGGGCAAAAAGTCATCTTCTTTTGGAGGCGTTGACTGCACCAAATAATTGCTTGGAAGCTGTCATTTTGCCACCCACAGTGAGCCACATGTGGCCTCAATGAGAGGGACACATGATCGTAACTTAATAATCCACACTACTCCAGATAAGCTCTTGACAGTTCTTGAAAATGCCAAATATCAGATTTGCGTTTTTGTGCTTCGCACGTAACTCGCTCTCTTATTAATATAAGCTGGCAATGTTTAAAATACTCGAGTCTTAAAAAAAGAATGTTCAACTTACAAGCAATCCTTGCAAGCATCTGCGAACAAACAATGCTAGCTGGTAGCAGATGCAGTTGCCACCTGAAGTTTGTTTTGGCTTTTTCATCAGAGCCAATTTTCCCGGAGGCTTTGATGAATGATTTTTAGAGCTGGGGTCAGCTAGCCATTGGAATTCTTCATCGCTGTAAATAACATCGATCGGGCGAGTCAAACAATGGATGATATAAAATGATCATGATAGTAATCCTAATCCCGATGCCGTACGGAGTTTTAGTATTGATTTGCATTATTGCGTATACTCCACCGGCTTTGCATTATCCCGAACAAGACCACCTAACAATGCATGCGTGCTCATGGACGCATTTCTATTTCCTCAGGATGTTTTCGCTGCGGGCTCGGAGACCACGGGAACAACGACCATTTGGGCCATGTCTGAGCTCATTAGAAACCCGGCCGCGCATGATGGAGAGAAGTCCGGCAAGTTCTTCAAGGCAAAGCTAGGGTGGCAGAGGCAGACATCCAAGGGAAGCTCCCCTACCTCCAAATGGTGATCAAGGAGACGCTAAGATTGCACCCTCCCAAGGTTCTGTGCTGAATCGACTGAGGTCCTTGGCTTCGACGTACCCGATCGAGGGTACCACGGTGTCTGTCAATGTATGGGCGCTTGGCAGAGATGAAAATTCATGGGCCGATGCACACAAGTTCAAGCCAGAGAGGTTTGAGGATGGCACGATCGACTTTAGTGGTACAGACTTGAGGTTCGTTCCTGGTGGTTCCGGTCCAAGGATGTGCCCGGGTTTGACGTTTGGGTTGGCCAATATTGAGATAGCACTTGCAAGCCTCCTCTACCACTTGGATTGGAACTTGATGTGATTGGTCTTGGTTTGTCACATAAATAATTTTCTCATGGTTCGCAAAGAGACTATTTTAAGTTGTCAAAGATATTCATTGTATTTTAATAATGATGATAAAAAAGAAGCCATATCCCTCGATCTTATTATGCTTCATATGATTTTTATTTTACTCGAATTGTATTAGTATCGAAATCCTTCCTTATGAATTGGAAGTTTAGCCATCCATATCCAATTAAAGAGTAGCTATCCATGGTTTTAGCACTCGAAGCCATTTTGGACACTCAAATTTGCTTGGAGTTGGCGGGGTGGCAGGTAAAACTTCGAATATGTGAGATGGTAATAAACTGAGACGCTTTGGGATTTTTAAACGCCGCCAGCATATCGTGAAGAGGCGTAATCGGATCTAATATAATAAATTCTAGCCACACTACACAAAGTGTAGGTTGCCTTGCTTTTTGTAAAGAAGATGCGATGCTTCTGCTGATCTGAGCTTTGACGCTGGAAATTTCTTGTTTATTCATTTATATATCTTCTTCGGGAGCATGGCATTGGCTATACCGTGGTGAGCCATGTGGCCAACATGATTGCAAGTTTGCAACTCAATAATACCAAACTGCTCCAGATAGGGATGGTAATGGTTCATAGCAGAAACAACTGACCGCAAGATAGGGATGTGGCCAACCGACCGCAAGATTTGGATCCGTGCTTTGCTTACCTAAAGAATCAACTGCTAGCATTCCTTGTCATGGCAGAAACAGCACCGGCTGCGTTCTACACCCTGCTCTGCCTCGTCGGTGGCGTCATCGTGCTCCTAAAGTTGACGAAGGCCGTCTTCTCCCGGCGCGGCGCCGGCTTGAACCTGCCTCCTGGGCCATGGCCGCTGCCGGTCATCGGGAACATGCACTGCCTGCTCGGCGCACTGCCGCACCACGCGATGCGGGGGCTGGCGCGGAGGTACGGCGCCGTCGTGTTCCTCCGCCTGGGGCACGTCCCCACGGTGGTGGTCTCGTCCCCGGAGGCGGCGAGGGAGGTCTTGAAGACCCACGACGCCGTCGTCTCCGACCGGCCCCTGTACGTGACCGCGGACATCCTCACCTACGGCGGCCAGAACATCGCCTTCGCGCCCTCCGGCAGCCGGCACTGGAAGGAGGTCCGGCGGCTCTGCGCCACGGAGCTGCTGGGCCCCAAGCGCGTGCTCTCCTTCCGCCCCATCCGGGAGGAGGCGGCGGCGAGCCTGGTCCGGTCCGTCGCCGCGGCGTCGCCGGCCGCCGTGAACCTCAGCGAGAGGATCAAGGTCCTGATGAACGACATCCTGATGAGGTGCGCCGTCGGCGACACGTGCCCGATGAGGGACGAGTACATCGCGGAGCTGGACAAGGGGCTCGAGCTCGTGGCCGGGTTCAACCTCGTCGACCTGTTCCCGGGCTCGCGGCTCGCCAGGACGCTCGGCGCCGGCTCCCTGCGCGCCGCAAAGGAGGTGCACGGCAGGGTCCATCGCATCGTGCAAGCCATCATCCAGGACCATAAGAGCAAGGGGCTCAACGGCGACGGCGAGGAGGGAGGCGGTCGCCGGGACGACATCCTCGGCGTCCTGCTACGGCTTCAGCGAGACGGTGGGCTGGAGACCGTCCTCACCACACAAGTTGTCTGCGGCGTGTTGTTCGTAAGTCACATCACATGCGTTTCAGTCCTCTGCTGGTAACTGAAAAAAAAGATATTTTTAACATATACGCATCGATTTTTGTTACAATTTCCATCAGGATGTTTTCGCTGCGGGCTCAGAGACTACTGCAACGACGACCATATGGGTGATGTCTGAGCTTGTGAGGAACCCGGCCGTGATGCAGCGAGCACAGTCAGAAGTCCGGCAACTCCTTCAGGGCAAAACAGGGGTAGCAGAGGCAGACATCCAAGGGAGGCTCCCCTACCTCCAAATGGTGATCAAGGAGACACTCAGATTGCATCCTCCCGTGCCGCTGATCCTTCCAAGATCCTGTTCTGAACCGGTTAAGATCATGGGCTACCACGTACCTAAGGGTACAACGATCTTTGTGAATACTTGGGCGATTGGTAGGGACGACAAGTCATGGCCGGATGCAGACGAGTTCAAGCCTGAAAGATTTGAGGTCGACTTCAGGGGTGCGGAGGACTTCAGATTCCTCCCTGGTGGTGGCGGTCGAAGGATGTGCCCCGGTTTAACATTTGGGTTCGCTAATATTGAGATAGCCCTTGCAAATATGCTTTACCATTTCAATTGGAAGTTGCTTAATGGAGCGGATCCCAGTGAGCTAGATATGACCGAATCATATGGCATCACGGCACGGCGGAAGACTCAACTCTTGTTGGAAGCTACACCATTCGTTCCAATAGACTAATAAATTATTTTGTAAGATTATGTTCATTTTGAATGTGTTTTTTACTCTCTAATTCATCTACACGTTTCTTATATATGTTTTTGAATTGTAAATTTATATCATAGTGTATTTGCGTGAGTGATGATTGTTTTTTTATCACAAAATGTGGTGGTTAAAATGTTGATTTGTTCACATTTTGAAATGTTTGAAATGTTCGGTCATTTTAAACGGAAGGTGTATATGATCCAAACCTTAACCCTAGGCAGGAAGATCAGTCTCCCCAACTCAAAACCCCCAAACCCCTTCCCGGCGGCGTCAGACCACCGCGGCCATGAAGCGGAAGCAGAGAGCCTCGGCGGCTGCCGCCACCGCCGACCCCGACTCCGACGCCGAGGAGCCCTCCCAGACCCAGCTCCCCCTCGATTCCTTCTCGGGCGACGCCTGCGCCGCCCTCACCGCGCGCTACGGCCGCTCGGCCGCCCCGCAGCACCGCCACCTCCTCGCCTCAGCCGCCGCTATCCGCTCCATCCTCCTCGACGACGGCCTGCCCCTTACCCCGGCGTCCTACCTCCCCGCGGCCGTCTCCGCCCTTCGCGCCGCCGGGCCCGCAGACCCCGCCGCCGCCGCCGCCCTCGCCTCTCTGCTTGCAATCCTCCTGCCCCACATCCCATCCTCCCCTTCATCCCTCCCGCCGGACGCCGCCTCCGAATCTGCCTCCGCACTCGCCGCCTTCCTCTCGCCCCCCGACGCCTCCCGGCTCCCGACAGGCACCGTGCGCTCGGTGGTCAAGTCGCTCGGACACTTGACCCTCCATCTCGATGCTGCTGCCGATTGGGATGCTGTGGCGGCGCCTCTGGAAGCTCTCCTTGCGGCTTCTGTGGACCAGCGGGCCAAGGTGAGAAAACTAGCAGGGATTACTGAATTTGTTACGGACATTTAGCAACCTCGCTCATGTGGATGCCAATTGCTGCCTTCTAGGTCCGAAAATGTGCGCAGGAGAGCGTCGAAAAACTGTTTGCCTACTTGGAGCAGTGTGGTTGTGCGAAGAAAGCTAGCGATGCTGCAATTGGCATGTTTGAGAAGCACATTTCTTTGGCGCGAAGTCTTATCAATTCGAATTCAGATATTTCTGAGGGTAAAGAGACAGATGCAGCTCATATGCTAGGTGCAATGGTAACTTTAGTTCCATATCTATCCAAGAAGGCAAGGAAGAAGGTGTTCTCAGATGCTTATCAGTTATTGAGCCCTTGTTTTACCCCACTTACAAGGCACATTCTTAGGCTTTTGGCAACCTTGGTGGATCATCTGAAGGCTGAAAGTGTTGAATCTGAGGTGGAGAGTCTTGTACCCTTGGTGGTTGCTTACCTGCCATACGATGAGAAGAAGCCTGATGATACCATTGTCTCAGCATTGCACCTAATGAAAAGTTGCTTGGATAAACTTGTTGGCTGCTCAAAATTGTGGGTGGAGGTTCTTCCAACTGCCTTTGAGGCAGTTTCAGGTGCGTGTGTTTACATGTTTCATGAATCAGCCTTATCTAGTTATATATTGACACTTCTAATATGATGTACACATATCCAGTCAGAAAAGTATCACAGTTTCCTATTGGCTGAAATTCTTTGGAAATAGTGATCTCTTTTGTTATGATATGTCATATGTGCACATTGAATCTGTAGCATGCTTCCTCCAATGTCTTCAAAGTTTCAATTGGAAGAAACTCCCGATCGTTCAAAGTTGCCATCTTGGTTTTTTGGGTTGTTTTCTACAGCATATCTTCTCCCGTTTTCTGTGATGTTTTCATTTTGGTTCATACTTAACTACTTAGGTAGTTAGGCTTCTTGCGAATATTGCATCCTTTAGGATCTATACGTCGTCCACATTGATTGTGATTCATGCTTATGCACCCTCATAATGTCACTGTTTCACACCTTTTCTATTTTAATTATTCTTTATATTCAATATAATGCTTACCTACCTAACATATTGTGTAACTCCCAATTTGGCAGGATACTTAGTGCTGGGCAGAAAATGTTCTGACGATATAGCAAAAGTGGTGCAAGACTGTATTGATTCTCATATTGACCATAATGTTTTTGTCACTAACGGATCACAGCTAAGTAAATGTGACGTTGAGGGTTTGAGCGATCAAGCTGCCATGAAATCAATCTGTTTAACAATCAATAGCAGGCTTCACACGTGTGCTTGTCCTCCGGATAGTATATTAACTGTAATCTTGGTTTTATTTCTCAAACTTGGTATGTCTTTAGTTTTTTTCAGCAGTGATACCTCTTATCTTCAGTAGGATTATACCAGAGATATTCTGAACTAGGAATAACTAACCTCACCATCAGGTGCATTGTTTTCATTTTTGAATGGGATTTACCTTCGCATAAAACTGCATGTGCCTTTTCTTGTATATCATATGTAAATCGTGCATGTTCATACTGTGCAAAATGTGCATGTTCATACTGCAAAATGTGCATTTCGATCACTAACAAGCACTTGATACACTACAAAAGGGTAGATATTCAGCATAAAATAAATGTGTTCGCTTCAAAACTAGTAAAAGTACCTAAATTAGCCATTTTAGACTGACAGATCAAAGTTTGAAAGGACTCTCCCAACACCTTTCAGAGCTGTTCCTATTCCATTTTGCATATATGCTAATATCCAGCTCTTTGTATCATTCATTTGATTGATTCTTTAACTTTTCTTTTTGCATTATTCTTCCAGGGGAGAGTTCTTTTGTCTTTATGAAAGATATCCTACTTACCTTGGCACGGTTTGCTATGAAAATGGACAAAGAATCACAACTAAAGAATGTAAGTTCATTTATTGCTGTGATGCCCCTCAATATAGAGCGCATCTCAACTTCTTTCGTACAATTATATTTAAGTGCTTCTTAAATTGTAGTTTTCATTGAATTTACGTCATGTGCAGGTTGAAGAATGCATTGGAGCAGCAGTGATTGCTATGGGACCAGATAAAGTCCTTTCCTTAATCCCGATAGCTTTTGATGAAGACCGGTTGACATGCTCAAATACTTGGCTTCTACCTATTTTGGATAAGTATACATATGGAGCCCCGCTGCAACTTTTTCTAGAGCGTATTGTGCCACTAGCAAAATCTGTACAAAATGCATCTGACAGGGGTAAGTTGTTAGATACAAATAACTCGTTCAAGTGCAGACACAACCCAGTTTCATATCCCTTTTTCTTTCATTTTCAGTCAAGAAAGGACGGAAACGTAAAGATTTGCAATCTTGGACTAATCAACTATGGAAGTTGCTTCCTTCCTTCTGCCGCTATCCAGTTGATGTACATCATAGTTTTGGTTCCCTGTCCAAGTTGCTGGTAGAAATTTTGAAGTGTGATGAGTGTCTGTACAAATCTGCTGTTGAAGCCTTGCAGGTTTAGACATTCAGTTGTCATATAATGCAGTTCTTTTGTTAAATCTCGTTGATATTCTGCCCTCGGAACTATAAAGATGGTCAATGTCTTATCTGATATATTTATTTTAATTATTTGTTTCTCAGCAACTTGTAGATGGAACCAGAAAATTAAGTAGCAATGATCAAGATGTTGAAATATATATGGAACTTTCAGCCTTGTTCTCCTCAAAACCTATTACTTTCAGATGTGCACGTTTAGAGAGGTGCTCCAAAAAAGAAGCCCGCAAGAATTTGAAAGTTCTAGCATCACATTCTGCCGATCTTCTCTGCACTTTTGCAGACTATTTCCTTGACTCCTCACCAGAAAAGCGTGCTCATTTGAAGGTGCATCACCTACTCATTTCTTTATATTTGTTAATTGGTCTCGCTATGCTTATTTAGATCTTTAAACTACCAAGTCTGTCATGTACATGTGCATGTTGATAAAACGTCTTACATTATCTTAATCCGGTCACATCTTTAAAATCATTGTGCTGCACCCTATTTTTGCCTCAAATTTTTTATCAGAACAGGATTGGTTACCGCAACCTACCTATTTTGTTTAAATTTGTGCTTCTGAATTTTGTTAACTAAGTTCGTTTCATTGACGTAGGTTAGGTAAACCAGTGAGGTATACTTTTTTTCTATCCAAGTGCAAATTTTACTAAGATAAATTTCGACACTAACCATCTGAGATCAAACCTTCACATTTTTCCATTCTGAAATGTTCCTCTGTACTAATAAATAGTAAACAGCTCTACCTGTTATGGATAAAACTCAAGAAGAATGAACCAGGATATTTTGTTTTCCAAACAATTAACATCCTGAATAGCTGAAATCTAAGTGCCAACTGAATAAGTTGAGATGTTCCAATATTTCCAGCAAAATCCGTAAACTCTGCATAGTGGAACATTTGAAAATCCAGCTTCCCTCTTTCTTTCAGGATCAGTTTGAACTTGTAATAATTTTGTTGACGGCCATTCATTGGCCTATGTGATTTCAAGCATTACTATATTTTTTAAGCTTGAAAGTTCCTGTGTTAATATGTTGTGCTTATTGGCAATCCTTTTTGCGCTATACATTTACATTCTGTAACATTTGATCTGGTCATCTCTATATTTTTCCAGGTCGCTTTGAGATGCCTGGCTCAACTTTCTGGTAGCACGAACGTATGTGAACTTTTTGTTTCACTAGTCAAAAGGTTTGATTTAGAAGATACTCAATTGGAGTCAGACAGTCAAGAATGCAAAACTGATGAACCAGATAGAAAGGATGAAGAAAGTACTGATACAGCAGAGGAGCTAAACAATAGGAGGTTTGCTGCTTCTTTTCACTCGTCTACAAGATTAGTTTTTCATGCTATCAATTTGTTTCTGTTGAGAAAAGGAGCACACAAACTGCTTGATGAGTAGTTTTGCTTGTGCATATCTCTTATAATCTCATCTTGTTACTTTGTGCTAGTCTAGGCTTTATACGCTAAATGATTATAGTTTTGCTTGTGCAGGTCTCTTCTGTTAGAACTTATATCCACATTCGCTGAAGTTGCTGATGAAGATCTTCTGGATAAACTCTTTGGATTTATCAAGTCTTGTTTGCTGGTACTCTATATTTATTTCTGCTCCTGCTACCCCTAAGATTGCAACTCTTAGTAAACATTCATTTTTCATGAACTTTATCTTTTCCTCTGCAGAACACCAGCATGTCTTGTCACAGCAAAGCTCTCTTAGCATTAAGCATGATTGTGAAGGTCAGTGGTAGTTTTCTATATTCAATTTGGACTTCTGGACACCTCCATGTTTCTTTGTCTTCTTGCTTGACATGGTCCTTTTGTTTCAGGAACATAATGAATATTCTTTAGTACATTTGGATGAAATAATGCTATTACTTCATGGAATGAAACCAGCTTTGGATAACACAGTTTTAGAAAGCCAACTATTATGCTACCAGCATTTGTTGGTTCACATGATTAAGGTAGGTCGACAGTTTTTTCCCCCAATGGTCATAATGTGGTTAGTGTCTGGAGCTTCGCTTTATAGAGGGCCTGGGTTATGAAATTTCATGGGTGCTTTGTTTGTCAAAGCATTTTTGGTTTTTCTCTGGACCATCATGCAAAGCCAGAACCTGTTTTGCCTAGCTTGTTTCTCTGTTGTTGTTAAATAACATGGTTTTCTGCCTGCTATCTCAGATGATATATTTTACATAAACCAATTAAAATTAAAAGCAGGTGTCTTACAGTCCTCGAGGTGCTTTTTCTTCACATTTATTTAGTAAATTTCTGCTCAGCAAGAAAATAAATAAATATGTCGATTACATTCAACTTGTAGATAGTTTAACTTGACACATCTAAATTGCAGGACAAATTGCTCAAGTTTATTTCCTAAGCTACACACTCTTTTGCACCTTAACCAAATGTTAGTGCAACAACATGACTTGCACTTTTGTAATGTGTATGTTTGTTGTGCCTGTAATAAATATTCAACTCAATAACGACTGCATTCTTCATATTTATGTGTTCATCTGATCAGATTTGCTTCATTAGAATAACATTATGATGTAGTTTTGAAAATGGATGAAATATGACTGCATTTCTTGCCATGCACTTCTGTTCATGAACTACATTATCCTAGTTTCGTTTTATATAGTTTGGGTTTGTCTGTCTGCTTTTATTATGTTTGTTATATTTCCTTTTTTCTGACAAAATGTTTGTTGTCTTTCTCTGACCTACATTTTCACTATTTCAAGGTCAATGAAGAGAACACCAGCAAGAAGGCATTCTTGATTCTAAATGAGCTAATAGTTGCACTAAAGGTTTGTTTGTTTTTAAATGAGAACGACATGTTGAACAATTATCAAATGTGTTTTAGTAATATCCTGCCAAGGGTACACCGTTCCTGTATGGAAATCTGGACAGGAATAATGTATGGAAAATGCTGTGACATGAGATATTTTCTTTCTCTGATGCCAGTATGATTTATTTATTCAAATTTGCCTTCTTTTTCTGGTGCAGTCTAAGAAGGAGAGTAGAAAATTAGCATATGATGTGCTCCTGGCAGTTAGTGCAAACTTGAGAAGCTCAGGGTCAAATAGTGCAGATTCAGATCTTCAACGATTGTTTACAATGGTTAGTTCAAGAAAATACTCTACTCTTAAGATATATTCCTTTGTTTCGTTTGGTTTTGAAATTTAATTCTGCCTGTCTGATGGTGACAATTAGTTTTTATTTCCTGCTGCTAATTATTTCTGCACAATGTTTATATTTGGAATAAATGTAGGGGCATGTTCTCTCCATTTCTTGTTTTGACTTGTTACTTTTATGAAGTGACATGTCCATTAATACCTTTAATGAGTTATAGCGTTTGATGCTTTACTGCATTAAGTATATAAGAATAACTCTCATGGAATATTCAGAACTATGGAGGCTTATGAATAAGCACAATCCAGACATGGAGCTTGTTCAGTAGTTAATCAACTGACCTAGTTTTCTTCCCCCAATTCAGAACTTTTTGCAAACTTGTAATGTCTATAAGACACATCATGTTTGGCTTATTTTGTGTGAACATGGCATAAATAATCAATGCAATTATGTATGCAAGTGCATAAGATGCACATAGAAGTTCCATTATTGGAAATTATTGACTATGGCTTATTTTCTGTGACTGTGGCATAAATACTCATTGTGATTCTGTATGACAATGCATAAGATGCATATAAAGTTCCATTATTGGAGATTATTGACTATCTTCTTGTTTTTCAGATAATGGGATATCTTTCAACTCCATCTCCTCACATAGTGAGTGGAGCAATTGCTGCACTGTCATTGCTTATATACAGTGATGCTAATTTTTGCATGGAAGTTCCAAATCTGATACAATCAGTTTTAGTGTTGCTGCAACATAAAGCCATTGAAGTAACTAAAGTGAGTTCTGTGACTCTATGTCCATCTTAAAGTTCTTTTCCTATTGTTGGGGGGTCTGATATGTTCTATTATATATGATTTATGGTTTTAGGCAGCCTTGGGTTTTGTTAAGGTATTGGTAACCTCTTTGCAACCAGAAAAACTACTGAATTTGCGAGCAGATATCATGAAGGGGATACTAGAATGGTCATCAGTTACAAAGCACCATTTCAAAGCAAAGGTTAATAGAACTGTTCCAGGGTTCAATTGCTATATTTTATTGTGTTCTGTGCAGGGTACCTATAATATGGCATGCTGTGATGTCTTTGCAGGTTGTACTAATATTAGAAATATTGATCAGGAAATGCGGGTTTGATGCTATCAACTTAGTTACACCTGATAAGTACAAAAAATTCGTTAACAGTGTCGAGGAGGTGAGATTCCCATACTAAGCTTGTTGTCCCTTTGTTCTTTTTATGAACTTTGTATCTATAATGAGTTAGCTAAGGAATGTTGAGACCATAATTGATCCTAATTTGTTTCTTGTTGTTTAATTTATTAAACAGAAGAGCTAACATTATCAAACTAGCTCACACATGTTGAGCAAAACTGATTGCATGTGTGACCAATATTTTTCAGGGCATGTCTAGGTATTTATAAACTACATGCCTAGTCATACAGTAAATCATAGGGATAATTGCCAAATTATTTCAGCAAAACCTTATATAACAGAAATATCACTGAGCCACATCAATGTCAAGTGACTAAGTGATGCCTGGTCTGACAATGTATGACTGACAGTGTATGTTAGCCACTCGAATGAACCAATTGGCCGATTAAGTAATCAAAGTAGAAACATCCTGTACCCATTTTTATAGTTTGTACTATATTCATTAAACTGATTTTAATGTATCACTAAAGTAGTGTGTACTCACAATTTTCAGGGCCGCAATGGGAATCATAGTCTAGCTGATGGTGCGGAGTCTGAGTCTAAAGAACACAAACAAAATGATGCCAAAAGGTTAGCCTGAGTCTGCGTGTTTTATGTTTGTCCTTAACAAATTACTTATATGTTTTAGTACTGTACAGGAGAAAACGTATTGATTCCAATGATGAAACTGGACAAGAAGGAACACCTAGTCGTCGACCACCGTCAAAGAGTTGGTCAGCTGGGAAGCAGGCAAAGGATTTTCATTTCAAGAAAGGGGCAGGGAGAGGTAACCCTCATGCTGCAAAAAGCCATAAAAGTAAAGCTTCAGGTGACAAAGGCAACAGGACTAATTTCAAGTCGAAGTCCAAATGGCAACCAGGAAACAGTCAAGGAAGCAGAGGTGATAAATCGCCTGGCAGTAACAAGAAAACTAGGGTGGGTGCCTTCAGCAAGACGCAAAATAGTGGGAGTAGAGCACCTGGGCACTCTCCTAGTTTCAAGAAGCGTAAAAGGACAGCATGAGGTTTCAGTTTCCCTTGCATCATCAAGGCACTGACGAGCATGGATTTGATGAGATGGCTCGGAATTTTGCAGCATCGAGCCCAGCACATACCTACCGAGATGCTTCCATCTTGAAGATCTTTGCAGACCTTATGGGTGAAATGAGGGTCGTAGTGAATCTGTTGTGAATCCACCTTTTTTGTAAAGTAAATTTTTGACTTGTAGGTGGATTGAGTATTGTTACAATCGATGGATTTTGATGAATCTGTCGGATTTTCATTTTCTCATCAGCGGAGCTGCCAGTTTGGTTAGACTGATGGCATCAGACTCGTCGAGCTTGTTCTGAACTACTGATCCTTTTGCTATCGAGCGAGAATGTGAGATGCAGCACGACCCCGCTGCTCTAGCTTGGGTTTGGAGCCTCTTGGTCTCGTGCCGCTCCTCGTCCTCCTCCTCTGTCGTCGCCGAAGCGAGGAAGTCTCTCAGGAGGTCCAGCTACCTTGCCTACATAAAACAGCAGCTGCTAACAGACGTGGATGCCGCCAAGAGAGAAAAATTGCTGCAAGCAAGGCTTCGTGCATGCGGGGCTCCACCGCCAAGACCTGCACGGCATGGACCTTTACGAGATCAAGGTGATCGAATTCCTGGAGCACGGCGGCGCATCCGCGCAGCTGCTGGAGTTCCGCTGCCTCGGCGCTCAAGCCGCCGCGCCCCCGGAAGAGGATGAGGCAGCTATCGAGATTCTACCCGCCACCGGCCTCCCGGAAGCCGCCGCGTTCGAGAGCTGGCACTTCGGGCCCCGCCTGGTGGTCGCCGGCGAGCGGCTGCTGCTGCTAGCTGCTGCTCATGACGGACCCGGCTCACCGCGGCGCGGCGGGCCAGCCGGCGAAGGTGCAGAAGGTGAGCGTGCACGCGCTCCAAGAGATGCCGGACGGGACGATGAGGTGGGGAGGAGGTGGACAACCTCGGCGGGTACAGCGTGTTCGTGGACTGCGCCGGGAAGACCGCCGACGCGGCAGGCTGCGGCGACACGTCGCCGGCAACTGCATCTACTTCGCGGAGATGACGTTCTACCGTGGAGATTGTCAGCGCTACTGGAGGTCGCTCTCGCCGTGGTGGAAGTGGGAGCATTTCACCGCCGGCGAAAATAAGGAGGTGACCATCTCCCGTGGGCGGACGTCGCAGACATGGGCAAGACTCTTCTTCCAAAGCTAGGCAGGAGCACTTTGTTTGTTGCATTGGAAGATCGAATCGCTTTCAAGATCAGTTCTTTTCATCAGTCCTACTTCAAGTTTTAGCTCGATTAGATATCTGTTAGTTGTTCATCAGCAGGAGATGTATGCAAGTATATATTGCAACAACATTAATGTCTTTGATGAGTTCGTGAACTTCGACTGGTTGCAGCTTATTTCTGAACGAATATTGCCACCATGCTTGTTACACTACTTTCAGGTTTTAAGATATTTGTATAATTGTATTGACGCACGTCTCATTATTTTGGTGAAGAATTTTTGCAAGAGATTCCGACGTGTAAAAGGTGCCCTTTTCTAATAACAGTCGTATTACTTTGTATATACTCTATATTTTTCTATAACATGACAATAATCATACTAAGTATGATCTACACAATTTTATGTCCCAATCTGTAAATACAAACAAATTATTTTTCCCCAAAAAAAAGAAATGCAAACAAATTACATACAGCAGAAGAAGATTGAGGCCTGTTTAGCCGATGTTATCCACAAAAGGCCAGACTACGGCCCATCTGGCCCATGTTATCTATCCCCTCCCTCGAGGAGAGTCCAGCTCGACCTGACCCCGAGCAACGCTGAGCGACGACGCGTCTTGAGGGTTGTTGTCGCGTTGCCTCCCTGTCTCTGGTTCCGGCGGCCATGGCGGTGGCGGCTCCCGGGCAGCTCAACCTCGACGAGGCCCCGTCATGGGGCTCCCGCAGCGTCGACTGCTTCGAAAAGCTCGAGCAGATCGGCGAGGGTACCTACGGGTAACCCCACCTCCCCTATCTTATCCGCCCTAATCGATCCGGCAATTACCTTTTCGCCTAATTCCCCGATTCGCTTGATCCGCGGCCGCCGCCGGCAGGCAAGTGTACATGGCGAAGGAGATGGGCACCAACGAGATTGTCGCGCTCAAGAAGATCCGCATGGACAACGAGCGCGAGGGTGTAAGTTTGCTTTGGCTTCTACTCTTCTCTCGCACTTTCGTTTTTTTTTTTTTTTTTGGTTTGTTTCGCATCTTATGGTGCGAACATGGTTGGCTCCGCACAGTTCCCTATCACTGCCATACGCGAGATCAAGATCCTGAAGAAGCTTCACCACCAGAACGTCATCAAGCTCAAGGAGATTGTCACCTCCCCAGGTGATTTAACACTGAGAACCGCAAATTGAATGAACTAGATGTATGCGTTCTGGGTTTTCCTCTGGACTGATGATAGGATTGGGGAAATTGTTGCAGGCCCAGAGCGGGACGAGCAAGGGAAGCCAAGTATGGCTTGTTCTATTCTAGGGGTCGAGTTCCACTGGTATTTTGTTAATTTAGAGCAGTAGTAATGGTTGACACGAATTATTGTGTTTTCTTTGAATTAGTCGATGGTAACAAGTACAAGGGGAGCATTTACATGGTTTTCGAGTATATGGATCATGACCTCACCGGTCTTGCCGATAGGCCGGGAATGCGGTTCACTGTGCCACAGATTAAGGTATTACTACCTATCCGAGTAACTGCGGTGCTTTCCTTCAGATATATCATGGTTTTATCCTTGATGGAATGATCATGTGATGTGTGGTCTTCTCTTGTGCTAGTGTTACATGAGGCAGCTGCTTACAGGCCTGCACTATTGCCATGTCAATCAAGTGCTGCATCGAGATATTAAAGGTACTAGCTGCACACACATCTCTGCTGGGGTTTTTATTTTCCTTTTCCCTTCTATTCGTGTCTTGTTGATGTTGTGCTTAATACTTCCTTGTAGGATCTAACCTCTTGATAGACAATGAGGGTAACTTGAAGCTTGCTGATTTTGGCCTTGCAAGATCATTCTCGAGTGATCACAATGGACACCTTACTAACCGTGTGATCACTTTGTGGTATAGGTATTGTTTCTTCCCACAAATTTGTTGTCTACAGGTGTTGTGCAAGCTTCTCATTGTCTTCTTGGATTGTGGCTGCAGACCTCCAGAGTTGCTACTTGGAAGCACAAAGTATGGTCCAGCCGTTGACATGTGGTCAGTGGGCTGTATTTTTGCAGAGCTTCTCAATGGGAAGCCAATATTGCCTGGAAAGAATGAGGTATATTTTTCAGGCCTTAATGTGTTGGCTAAGGCTTCCGCTCAAATTTGTGGACACGTATTAAACCTTAACCTTTAGCCCATATGCATTTCCTTACATCTTGGGCAAATAAACTGCTGGTTATTATATTGCTGTATTCATGATTGATCAGCATGTGTTAAGTTATTCCTTGTTTTGTAACCCTTTGCAAGTTCACCAATTATCTTCTGGAGTAGTTTTCCATCATGGTTTATGGCTGTAGCTACAACTACATCCCCTTGTGATGTAATGCTATTCCTGCAGCCTGAGCAGCTGACAAAGATCTTCGAACTTTGTGGTACCCCTGATGACGTAATCTGGCCTGGTGTCACAAAAATGCCCTGGTACAACAACTTCAAGCCTCCCCGTCCATTAAAGAGACGAGTTAAAGAGTTCTTCAAACAGTGAGTGATATTTGACATGTTTCCACCAATATGATTTCAAGTCTTGCAATTGTTGCTCACTCTTATAGATTCTTGCAGTTTTGATCGGCACGCACTGGATCTGTTAGAGAAGATGTTGACTTTAGATCCATCACAGGTATGCTACACTCATATAGTTGTGAATTTTACAAAGAAAATGCTACCTGTTTATTCATTTGTATGATTAGTTCCTACCTTTTTTTGGGGTACTATTTGTTATCTGCTCTTATCATTTGGATCAACTTTTCATGCCTCAGCACACATGTTAAACTTTTTTTTTATTATTCAGAGGATATCAGCAAAAGATGCACTTGATGCGGAATATTTCTGGACTGATCCGTTACCATGTGATCCGAAAAGGTACAATCAGATGGATATTTGTGTTACAGTGGCACATAGCTCCTTTCGACTACCTCCTTTTCCTTGGATTGACTTTTGACGGTTTGCTAATACAGCTTGCCCAAGTATGAGGCATCACATGAATTCCAGACTAAGAAAAAGCGTCAGCAACAGAGGCAAGCAGAAGAAGCTGCGAAGCGTCAAAAACTTAATCATCCTCCACCACATTCTCGGTTGCCTCCAATCCAGCAGCCTGGCCAAGCACACCCTCAAATCAGGCCTGGCCAGGGTATGCACAACGCACCTCCTGTGGCAGCTGGCTCGAGCCATCACTATGCAAAGCCTCGAGGACCAGGAGGCCCTAACCGGTACCCTCAGGGTGGGAATCAAGGGGGAGGCTACAATCCGAACCGTGGAGGGCAGGGCGGAGGCTATGGAAGTGGCCCGTATCCTCAGCAAGGGCGAGGACCTCCACCGTACCCTGGTGGTGGGATGGGTGGAGCAGCTGGTCCACGGGGTGCTGGTGTTAGTGGCTATGGAGCTGGTGGACCAAACTACCAACAAGGTGGCCCGTATGGTGCATCCGGTCCAGGTCGAGGACCCAACAACTATCAAGGTGGCTCCCGCAATCAGCAGCAGTACGGGAACTGGCAATAAGATGGATGTATCGTGCCACTGAAATGTCATTCCAATTGTACTATGTATTTGCAGGACCTCTGCAATTGAAGCGATTTTTGCGAGATGCATCTTATAATTGATACTTTAATAGGATAAGACATCTCGTAACATTACGCTGTTAATGACTCAAGCTGTTGTACTATGCGTCTATGCCACTGGAAGGATCCTACAAAGACAATAGAGTTTGCTGTTATTAACACAATTTTCATGCTGCTCTAGACGGTCACAGCTATTCAATTTTCTTCGACTTACTACTGTGTTAGCAATATTGTAGCTGGCGAGATCGATGATCCAAAGAATCAGTTAGAACTGTGGTAGGAAAGGACTGGGAACTGAGGGGACGAACGGATAATAACAACATCCTCCTCCATTTCCTTCTCTGAATCCTTCTGGTACAATTTTCACAAGTCTATACTCCACGAATAAACCCTCTCACTCTTAAGTCTTAACTCATTACAGATTGGACGATAAGTTATCCCTCACTGAGACACTGACAACGCACCAAGCAGTCGAACTAATGTCTGGCCTGGCTACCATTCCCCATCTAGGTCTTCAACTCGTGCCTTGTGGTTCATGACCATGCCGTGCCGTAAACGAAAACAATCTTACATGAAAAGCTGAAGTAATGACAGCGTCAAAAACTTTACAGTAGGAGCATGATTTTTTTCTTCAAAATCCAAATTCATGGGAAAATGGCTTCCACAAATGCCTCAGCATCAAAGGGTTGAAGATCTTCCATCCCTTCACCAACCCCAATAAACTTCACTGGGATTCCAAGTTCATCTACAACGCTAACCTGAAAACCGATCAAGCAAGAAAATTCAGGTTGGATTGATAAGGAACCTATTTAAGTGGCATAATGCAAGAAAGATGTGCATACCACGCAGCCACCCCGTGCAGTGCCATCTAGCTTAGTCAGGATGAATCCTGTAACTCCAACAACCTGGTAACAAGCCAAGGCAGTACAACATCACCACTAGTCCTCTTAAAACAAAGATTATGAAATTCAGTTCCGAATTATCAGGTGCAGTGATTACATCATTGAACTCCCGCGCTTGCTGCAACATGTTTAGGCCAGTTGTGCCATCAAGAACAAGCAAAATCTCCTGCAGAACATGGACAACATGATAGTTATCAGCTATAAAATGACCAGAGAATAAAGTACCAGCATGTTTATAAGAGTAATGCATCATAAACCTGCAACGCCTTAAAATGCATGATAAAATTAAAACATTTTCATATTGAATGCAACATACATTAGGAGCTCCAGGAAGGGCTTTAGCTATGACTTTTTTGCAAGAAACCAATTCTTCCATCAAACCATAATTTGTATGAAGTCCTGCCAAAAGATGGTGGGATATAGTTAATTTTCAGTCCCCAACAAGTAAATAACCAAAGATATGCTACTAGAAATCTCTAACAACAACCATACTTCCTGATGTATCACACAGAACCACATCAAATCCTTCACGCTTCCCACGTTTTACTGCCTGTGAAAGAACTACCAGATAAGTCAAATTAGATGAAACATATGAGTGAAGCTCCTTATGACACAGCAAAGTACTTTCATAATGCTTGTCAGACCACAAAACCATACCTGCTGGAGGCTGTGCCTTCTTATCATTGTCGATGACAATCTCTGAACCTGTTCTCTCAGCCCAAACTTCTAGCTGGTCACGGGCGGCTGCTCTGAAAGTATCACCTGCTGCCATCAATACCTATATTGTGGTTCAAACCAGTGATGTAAACCTATTAATTTTATTTGATGGGAAACCAAGGTTGATCCAGAGTTACAAATACAAGGCAAGCAGCACACTATAACACATCACATAACACAGTGCACAAATCCAAGGGAGCAGCTTAGATTTTGCATTCTAGCAGCAACGTGCAAAAGCAATACATATAGTGGACCTTTTTCCACACATCTAGTAGCCTATAAAACAGGAAATTTGAAGAAAATAGCCTCACCTTCACTCCTTCATTCTTAAATCTGTGAGCAAGCTTTCCTGCAAAATAGAATAAACGAAAAGAATGATCATCTACGAGTTGATAGCTATTTTGCCAAGGTTTAACTATCTGAAATTCTGAGCGATGCAGTAAAGCATGCTAGGGAATTACCAAGCGAGGTTGTCTTTCCACCACCATTCACTCCCACAATCATGATGACCGCCGGCTTTCTGTCATAAAAACACAGCGCAATGAGACCTCATAAACCCCAATCAGCAAATGATTGTCGTAAGCAGGAGAGAGCAGAACCTGAAACCTAGATTCAGCTCCGGGTTGCCGCCCTTGCTTGTCAGCAGTTCGAGAATGCACCTCTTCAGGGACGCCTGCACCATCATTGACAAATCAACACTATAAATGGATAAACGTCTAAACCAATGAAGTGTTGAGTCAAATTGAGAACAGAATCCCATTCGAGAGACCAAACTGACCTTTATCTCGGGCCCGGACTTGAGCTTGCCATCGCGGATTTCCTCGCGTAGCGTGTCGACGATCCGGAACGAGATTTTGGGCCCGAAGTCCGACACGAGCAGTGCCTGCGTTGAGGGAATCAGTAGGCAACACGAGCATCGAAATGGAAGGAGCAGAGTCGTCGAAGCAAGAGGGAGAGCCTGCAAGCACCTCCTCGAGCTCGTCGAGGACTCGGTCGGTGTCCGCGAGGTTCCAGTAGGTGAGGAGCTCGTCGACGACGGAGAGGTTCTCGCGGGTCTTGGAGAAGCCGGAGAAGAGCTTCTCGACGTCGCTCTTGGCCTTCTCCTTGATGAGGCGGCCGAGGCGGGTGAAGAAGCCCGCCTGCCCGGCCGTGGCCGCGCAGCGGAGGAGGCCGGAGCGGCGGCCCGGGCTGACGCGGACGGAGGAGGCGGTGCTGGCGGGGGAGAGGAAGGGGAGGACGTGGGAGGGTGCCGCCATTTCCGGGCGTCGCGGATACGGAGCTCCGGTGATGGGTGGATAGCGCTCGCTGGCCCGACCAAAACAAAACGGCAGCTGCTGATTTCTCTCCTTAGCACTACTATCAAGTAGTGGGCTTGGGCCCAAAATGAACGAGACGAGGTTAGCGGGCCTAATATTTTATCGTCCCGGCGAGCAGCGCCTGCACCACCGCGCCACCTTGCCCGCCTCGTCCCTGCTGACGGGCATCCCCAGGCAGCCGCTCTCGCGCACCAGCTAGCGGGTCTCCCTGCGACGCGGCGGCGGGGACGCGCGCTTCGTCGGCGCCTGGCCGTCGCGCTCGTCGTCGACGAGCAGGTCGTCCATCCTGCAGAGCGCGCGCTCGAGCTCCCAGCAGAGCTTGAGGCGGAGCAGAAGCGGGCTGTCGCGGGTGAGGTACCGCCGCGCCCTGCGCGCCAAGGGATCGCCGGCCCGGACCTCCCGGAGCGCTGCCTCGCGCCGGAAGCCGGCGAGGACGCGCGGCGCGCCTCGCCCACCGCCCTCCGCGCGGGCCTTCGCCTCGGCGCCGGCGAGCAATAACTCCACGTCCGCCAGGCGGCGCTCCAGCTGCGGCGGAAGCCGCTGGCGCTCCAGCGGGCTTGCCGTCGACGCTTGCCGCCGGCTGGAACGGGGTCAGCGCAATTACATATCAGCCCCTAATATTATGCACAAAACACCCCAAAATGGATCGCGATTATTAACTGCGATCCAACTATTTACAATAAACCCCCTAAATGGGATCGCGATTAATAATCGTGATCCAACTTTTTTAAAAAAAAACCTATCTGGGTCCTTAATTTTATAAATTACCCTCTCGTCTTATCATGTGTGCCTGCTCCGGGACCGCCCCTTCCTATCTGCCACCGGCGACACGGACATGCCGGCAAGCCACGATCGGTGCCACACGCAAAGCCCCCAGCCACAATTTCCGTGTTAGTGGCTTTCCTCGCGCTCCACGCGACCTCTGTCCTCCTTTCCTCTGCCTCCATGCTTGTCATGTGGTCCGAACGAATCGAGGGCCGCCGCGCTGATCAATCACCACAACAAAATCCGGTGTGGCTACGCCTCGACGCCGCGTTCAACCGGCTTTATCCAAGCTTACGATAACTCTCATCGTTGCAGCGACGGGGATGCGGCGATGTCCTCTCGTACGTCGACTCAATCTTCGACCTCCAAGTCCCCGACGACGACCTCCAAGTCCTAGAACTTGAGAGCTTGTACAACGAACGACCTATCTCAGTGCTACGATAGACGTTGTCGACAAGATCAAGCAAGTGCGTGGTAGCAATAGGGGTTGGCGGCGACAATAGGGTAGGGAGGAACAGCTAGCTGAATGTTGTTAACAACGCGAGGTGGCTAGAGGCCGCACGGCGCACTCGACTTCGTCCCGTCCGGCACCTAGGGGGTAGGGCACGGTAGCGGGTGGTGACATCTTTTCTACTGGGCGTCCGACACCTAGGGGTTAGGGCATGGCAACGGGTAGCGACATCTTTCCTAATGGGGTTCTAGAACTTTAGTGTAGAAAAATGATATTTGGTGTACACATAATAGAGTTTTTCTACTATGTGGGAGAATGGTAATTTGGAAAAAGGTCTTGAATGGGATGAACAGTGGGGAAAAGAATACATGGATTGGCTCAGAATATATTTTGTAGTATTTTAAAGGAATTTTTGGGAATTTAATGATGTATGACATGCCTGCTGTAAAAAAATCCCAATTTATCTTAATTCCAACATCCCCTTTCAATTTCACAATGTGCCGATGACATGGTTATTTTTTTTAGATCATGTATTAAATAGGCTAAGAACATAAATTTTTTAATTTGTATATTCAAGTAGTTATCAGGTCTTAAAATAAATTTCTACAAAAATGAGATTTTCTACTTTGGACAAGCGAAAGAACATAAGACCTTGTACTCGCAGCTTTTTGGTTGTAAACTAAGTAATAAGGACTAGAAATTAGTCAAAGAGAGATTCGAGAGAGGACTAAGTGATTGGAAAGGTAAAATATTTTGTTGGAGGAAGATTAGTGTAGATTAGTACTGTTGCGGGAAGATTAGTGCAGATTAATTCAGCTCTATTTAGTTTATCAGAGGTTTTACTAGCAGTAGGATAATAAAAAATATAGGCTAGCAAAGTGGAAAGCCTTAAGTCAATCAAGGATCAACGAGGTCTAGGAATTTTGAATCTTAATATCTAGAATAAATGTCTGTCAAGTAAATGACATTTCAAATTGTGTGACGAGGATGGAATTTTGTAAGAACTTATAAGGAATAAATAAATACTTTAAAGACAAGGTGTTAGGCCAAGTATATAAGAAACTTGGGAATTTACATTTTTGGATGGGTTTTTTAATGGGTGCGAAGGAAGATCTTTTGAAGTTGGGATGATTTAAAGTGAATTTAAGAAATTAAATCAGACTAGATTTTTGGAAGATATTTGGAGGGGAGTCATACTTTGAAAAAAGATAAGTATCCTAATTTGTACAATGTCGTTTGGAAGAAACATTCCACTGTTGCACATGTTTTTAGTAATACTCATCTAAATATCTCTGTTAGGAGATCTCTGGTAGGAGTTAAACTAATAGAATCGTACAAACTAGTGGCTACAATATTAAATGTGAACCTTCAAGGGGAAGTGATGTGTTTCTATGGACACTTCATAAGAATAATAATTTCACTGTCATTCAATGCACAACATCTCATCGATAATGATGTTAGAGTCACACAAGAGAAAATACCATTAAAGATCAAGATTTTGATGTGGTATATTAAAAAAAGGAATACTCTTAATAAAGATAATTTAGTCGGGAGAAAGTGGAATGGTAACATATAATGTAGTTTTTTAGTTCCGTGAAAATCATTAACAAGTCTTTTGCTGTTAAATTTCTTTGACGGGCTCTTCACATGGTATTTGGGATTGGTCCACCAAACACCACCAATACCGAAACAGCTTCTACCGAAACTTTGAAAGGTTATGCATGGCAAGAAGGAAGACCGGCAGCAGAGCGGGCGGGCTGACTTCCAAGTGGGCCTGCAGCAATTGCGCATTCGCCGAATGGAAATAACGAGGCCCAAAGACCCAGCGCCAAACAGAAGTACGGGCCCAGGACATGTCACGCGCGTTGAGTATTTTTTGTCCAACAAACAGAAGACTGCCGGCGTCGAAGATGACCGGCAGAACCTGCAAGGACTTGGTTGTAATTTTTTATTCTATCAAGGATGTCTTTGTAAGGATATGTGTGTAACCTTTCATATAAATAAAGGAAATGCAACCCCCGGTTTTCTTAAAAAAAAACAGAAAACTGCCGGTGAGTATTCAACTGTACCGCACATCACATTTTGTACCGTAGTAAACGGAGACTTGAACGCACGAGATTAACGTTGTGCTCCCCAGCTTAGGAGCCGTTGCTATTAGTTACTCCCTCTTTTCGTTGACTTTTTACTCTAACTTTAACCATCAATATTTATTGAACGAGTTAGTTAATATATTATTATGTCAATTATCAAATGTACTTTAGATTTAAATTTAAATTGTAAATTTATCTATTTGCAAAAATATTTGTAGAAAAGATGAATAGTCAAATAAAAAAAATGAATGGAGGGAGCAGTATATTCGCTGGCGCGCACGCAAGGCAAAGCAAGCCGGTCAATACAAGCAACGAAGCGAGCAAACAAAGACCGACGCGCTGGATGCTCATGCTCTGGATCACCGCCTCGTTTCGTTCGCACGCACATCACCTAAGCATCACGTGCACCGCCTTGCGCCCATGCTTTGTTCTCAGAGCATCCCGATGACGATGACGGAGCCAGCAGTCGCCAACCAGCGGCGCCGCCACGCGCTCTCCCGCTGACGCGCCGAGGCCGAGGGCTGCCACCCACCCATCCACGTTGTCCCCCTCCTCCCCTCCTCCCCTCCCTCCCTGCTGACTGAAACCACCTCTCCCTTTCCCGATGTACTCGATCTCCCACGCGGTGCGCCGAGGCCGCCGATCCCCCGCACCCCACCACCACTGCCTATAAGAAGAAACGGCGAAACGCTCCAACGCCACCAAGCCTCCTCGCATCACAGATCACACTCTCCTCCTCTCTCCACCGATCCTGCAAACTCCCTCCTGTCGCCTGCAATGCTGCGGCGCGACGCGCGGCTCCTCGGCGCCCCCGCCCTGCCCCTGGCGGCGGCGACGCTTGTCCTCCTCGTCGGCGGGTTCCGATTCCAAGTCGCCCAGGCCCAGCCGTTCGACTACCCGTCGGCGCGGCCATCCACGTCCTGGGCCAACACGGACGCCTCCCTCACCCACCACGTCACCTTCATGGACGGCTCCGTCGCCCGCGCCGCGCTGCTGCGCCTCAACCCCGCCGGCTTCGGCCCCTCCTACGCCTTCGGCTTCTTCTGCACCAACCACAAGACCACCACTCCCTGCGCCGACTTCCTCCTCGCCGTCGCCGTCGTCTACTGCAACAGCGGCGCGCTCATGACCTCCGTCGTCGCCGGCATCCCGCAGGTCGTCTGGTCCGCCAACCGCGCCCGCCCCGTCGGGGAGGGCGCCACCGCCGAGCTCACCGCCGCGGGCGACATCGTCCTCAAGGCGGCCGACGGCACCGTCGTCTGGTCGGCGGGCAGCGCGGGGAGGTCCGTCGCCGGCATCAGCATCAACAGCGACGGCAACCTCGTGATGCTCGACGGCAGCAACCGCACGGTCTGGCAGTCGTTCGATCACCCCACCGACACGCTCCTCGTCGGCCAGTCGCTGCGCCAGGGCGCGCGCCTCACCGCCAACACCTCCGCCGAAAACTGGTCCCCGAGCCGCCTCTACCTCGCCGTCGCCGACGACAGCCTCAGCGCCTACGTCGACGCCAAGCCGCCGCAGCGCTACTACCACCTCGGCTTCACCAGGACCGCCGGCGCCTACGCCGCGTACGCCAACGGCAGCCTCACGGTGCTCGCCTCGCCCGCTGGCGCGCCGCTCACCACCATCCAGCTCCCCGCCGTCGCCGCCGGCACGGTCCAGTACATGCGCCTCGAGTACGACGGCCACCTCCGCCTGTACGAGTGGCGGCCGGCGGGGTGGGCGCCGGTCTTCGACGTGCTCCGCCTCTTCCCCGACGACTGCGCGTTCCCGACGGTGTGCGGCGCCTACGGCGTGTGCACGGAAATGCAGTGCAGCTGCCCCGACGCCGCCAACTTCCGGCCGGTCGACTTCCGGAGGCCCAACCGCGGCTGCGTCCCGGCGGCGCCGCCGGTCTCGTGCGCGACCCCGCGCCGCGCGCAGCGGATCGTGTCGCTGCCCGGCCTCGCCTACTTCAACGACCACGCCACCAGCATGAGGACGCTGGAGAGGGTGAGCCAGGACGCGTGCAAGAAGGCGTGCTTGGATGACTGCAAGTGCGTGGCGGCGCAGTTCATCTACGGGAACAACGCCGGCGACGGTTTCTGCTACCTGCAGTCGGAGGTGTTCTCGCTCGAGACGTCGCTGCCGGAGGTGGTGCACTACAACTCCACCATGCATCTCAAGGTGCAGGCCGCGCGCACGTCGGCCGGACTTTGACCACCGAAAGATTCATGGCAGCATCTTCGAAAATGACATCACTTCATCTTCATCATCTCAGTTGCTGACTGCTATTGTCCTGCATGGATTATGATCCGGTCCAAGACTTGTGACAGCACTAGAATAAAGTCGTTTTGTTCTTTCTTTATTACTACCAGTTTTCAGTGCAAATTCATCGATCTGTAGTGCAGTTTGAAGTTGACAACCTGCAGAATTGTTCATAATCATCAGTAATTGTGATATGGCGTTTTGAGAGTAATTGGTAAACGGTCGCAAAAAGAAAAGAATAATTGGTAATGTTCAGAATCTGTCTTGTCCTCGTTTTTAATTGGCTCGAACATCAACATGAGTACCCAAACGTAAAATGGATCTAACCAGCACATTAATATGCAAGACCTACATGAATATAATTTAGGAAAAGCTAAATATTGAGGACCTGGAGTAGTATGGATAATAAATATTTCAATAAAACAAGAGAGAACTGGGCACTAAATGTGAACTGAAAAGTCCTTTAATTCAATTAGATAAATGCACTGGCTTAAACATTGACACAAGGAATATGACTAATCTAGTACACAGCAGCAATGGCATGTACCAATAGGATAAAACAGGAGAGAGCTGAGCATTAAATGTGAACTGAAAATTCCTTGAATTCAATTAGATAAATACACTGGCTTAAACATTGACACAAGGAATATGACTAATCTAGTACACGGTAGCATAGCATGTGCCAATAGGATAGAAAGTATCTCAGTACAGGTGGAAAAGAAGTTGTTAAGGGGTACACTGAAAACTGCAAAGGAACTACAAATACCAGAAAAGCTACAAAAAGTGATTCAACAAGTCACGTAAGTTGTTTGGCATACAAAATGGCCAACTTCATTAAATCACATAGAGGGAGGGGAATGGGACATGAGAAAGTAGGTGCCTTCTTGGAAATATACAAGACAAAGGCCATACCTGACTTCTTTAGGAAATTTTATCTCTTCCAGGGATGTACAGCAATGCCACAACTTCTCAAGAAGTCTAACCTTTGGGATGCATAAGGTTCCTTCTATACTAAAAGAAAGGTTCATGTCAAGAAAGTTTCCATCACAATCAAACAGTGGCCCACCTTCACAAACCTAACAAAGGAAAAGAGTTACAGGCAACACATGTTACAGTGAAACAAAATAAAGTGAACCAAACAAGAATTATGTAGGAAAAACATCATTCTATTGCCCCAAAGATATGCTTTACTAAATATAATAATAGAAACAGATTAGAATAAAAGCAAGTGTACCTTAGAGATTTTACAAGTTGTTGTCATAAGTGATGGGACAGATCCACTGAAATCACAATTCAGTATCCCACTTGTCGTGATTAATTTGCCAGAGATGTCACGGCCTACAGCTACTACATTAACATGGGGTGAAAATTCCAACAGATTCCTGAAAACTACAGTTTGAAGATCAGGGAAGTTCTCGACATTGACAGCAGCAATGTTGCCATCTACATCATATTCTCCCAAAAACCCTATGACAACATTGTCTCCATGGCGTACTTCAACCTATAATGATAAAGCAAAAGAACAGTAAACAATGTCCACAATTATCTTATGTAAAAAAGAAAAAATACTAAAGGATGATTACCACTACCAACCTTTAAGTTATCATGGTGTTTTCTTTTATCAATTAAAGCTTTAGCCAAGCTTGCTGAAGTCAGAAACCTTGTAACGTACCCCTTTCATTGTACAGCTATGCCCGAGCATGTAAATAACACTTCGCGTCCTACAATCGTAATTTTTGTCAATTGTAATCAGTGATGTTTAAAAATGTCTGATAAGTAAGAAGAGCACAGCAGCACATATAATCACCATTGGACAGAGCAAGTGAGACAACACTTTTAGACAAATGTGATGCAACTTCTTCAGTGAGCTCACTCCAGACATCTTGATTTGATTCCAGATCACCTAGTTAAAGAAACATGATACAACACAGCAGTGAGTGTTCAGATTTTGCTGTAAGAAACATGAGCAGAAAAGAGTAAGGACCAGAATACCTGAAATAAGTAACTCAATTGTCTCTCCTTCATTGCGAATTGTTTTGTTCTTTGTTGAGCTTCTTGTCAGATAAGGTCATTTATTCTCCTTTGAGCTTCTTGTAATATCATCAATATTTTCATTCCTCTTCAAGCTTCTTTTATTTTTTAGCATCTTCATAGCACTGTGGCAGAGCATTAGTGGTGCCACTACTACCACTTCTGTACTTGTTTCAGACACTAACAACAGACATCATGCCAGATTATTTATGCATATCTCTAAACGACCTCAGTATACTTACGCATCATAACATCTAGTCAGGCGTTCATGTTCAAAGAAGTCGAACAGTTCACCATAACTACCTAATTTGCCAATAAACCAACACGAAAATCCTGGATCTTATACCAACAATAAACGCCATTCGACCTTCATTACCGTAAAAAAAATTTAGGCACAACCTGGGACTTGTGTTTCGCTCCGCCGCAAAACTTTATCGTCAGACCTAGGGATTCAGATGTCCGGCGTCGCACAAATGGGAAGGGAAGAGGGCGATGTACGCACCTGATGTTCTGGCTGGCGGCGGCGCGGCATCAATCGTATCGCTGGCCGTCGCTTGCGGGAGAAGGGCACGAGAGTGCCTACGACGCGAGGCGCCTGAGGGCGTTCGACTTCGCGGACAGGTACCGGGGAGCGGGGAAAGTGGTGTGCCCGTTACGAGGACGAGCTGCTGTGGCCGTGGCACACCGACCCATCGTCGGCATGCATGCTACAGACGACGGGCCGTCGTGGCAATGCCAGCTGGAGCCGCTCGGGGATCCTGATGTGCGCGCAGCGGGACGACCGGGTCCCGTCACCCCCAGCGCGTTTCTTGTGTCTTGATTTCAGTAAAAAATTTCACAGGCAATTTTCTTGTGTCTTGATTTCAGTAAAAAATTTCACGCGTTGTGACACATCAGCACAATCAAAATACCGACTGAGGAAGATAGGATAGATCAATCAGAAGAAACTAAAGAAAGGAAGAAGAGAAAAAAATGACAGAAAAGGAGGTGGGAGAGTTCCTCAAAAAAAGCTGCCGTGATCTGCGTTTGATATTTTCGCTTTGAGAATCAGTTCGGCCCGTTTACTACCGAGGCTAGAAAATGATGATGTTATCATATTTTTGTTTCCGAAATCAGTATGTAGCGTCCTTATAAGCACACGGTAACCCCTGTTGTCGCCTGCAAAGATCACCAAATTTTGTTCTGCCAATGACACTTAGCTCTAAATAAAATTCTCAATCTTGAAGCACTGCACTGAAGCATTAGGAAGAAGAGATTTATACATGCTTTGCTGGAAGGATCATATACGTCACGGCATTCTTGTTCGTCTTCCACGTTGGTGCTCGACTGCTAGAACATCGATCGGTTTCTCACCAATCTTTGGTGTTTTTTTCTGTCTTTCAGTTAAGAAAGTTTGGACATAAAGCTTACTGGTTCTTGCTACATCATTCCAATCCAGGGGAAAGAAAAAGAATGGATAGGAGACTCGACCTGCTCTGTCTGGCTCAACGTTATCTTTGGTATATATTGGACTTGGACAGTGGGAATCTAGTGGTTGCGAGTTGTGAGCTGACTCATCTCGTCTGAACGAAGTGAAATGCCCATGACGCCAAATTCAGACAAGCCTTTTGTTTGCCACTACTCCTGCATTGCAATGCGTATATCTGCAGGTAATCAGAGCAAGAAGATAGGTTCTTTATCTTTCAAAAAAAAAAAAGACAGGTTCTTCAGTATAAACTGCAAGCCGTGTTGCATCCTCAGGAAAAAACTCCCCCAATTTAGTTCCGTAGTGCGAGAAGAACAGTGGCCAACCAACCGCACTGGCCCGCCGTCTTCACGCCCATCTTAAGCTGCAACCACCGCGCCTTTTCATCATCCACAGAACAGCAACCTTTTTCAGTTAATTTGTTGATCGATTTGGGTTCCGAAGTAGATGAATGGCGCGAAGCTCTCCTGTGACCTGTCCTGCCACGGCCTGGTATCAGCAGCCCCTGCTTCTCCGCTGTGCATGCAGTCAGGCTGGGCGAAAGGCGGTGACCGCGGCGGCGACGGGGAACCGAGCGGTCGGTATCTCTTTCACCGACCGGAGTGGACGGTATTTCATTACAAGTCGGACGGGAGCAACCTGCAGGCTGCAGTACGTGACCTCGGTGTCCTTCCTGCTCGCGACCTACGCCAAGTACCTCAGGGCGTCCAAGAACAAGGCGCAAGGCGGTGGCCGTCGTCCAGTGCGGCGGCGGCGTGGCCGTGTCCCCGTCCGCGCTCCAGAACCTCACCCAGAGGCAGGTGGCCGGACTACATCCCGGGGAGCAAGGCCAAGGGAATGTCGTACACGGTCGGTAGCGGCGGCAGCTTCCCGCGGCACGTGCACGGTGCACCACTGATCCCGGCGCCAACGCGCTCGGCACGGGCGCGGCCGCCTGCAGCTAGCACCGGCTTCTAGTACTACCACGCCCGGGGCCCGACCCGAACGTGCTCACCCGGCGCCGTCGTCGGGGGACCCGACGCGCGCGTCCGCCAACGACCTCTGGAGCTTCGCGCAGTCCGAGGCGGCCACGTTCATCAACGTGCCCCCGTGGCGCAGGCCCGACGCGTTGATCCGCGGGCCGCCGCCGTGTCCGCGAGAGGGCGGGCGGCCGGCAGCCAGCCGTTCCAGCATTCCAGGCGCGTATTCTTCCGCACGAGCCGTCCGCGCGACGGAGAAGCCGCGTTTTCCGACCCGCGGCGCGCTACAGCGGCCGGCGAACGGCGGCGACGGCAGCGGGCAGCGAGGACGTTCCCGGACCCCAGGGGTGGACTATGGTATTTCATTTACCGTCCACCCCCTGGGATCGCGCGAGCCGTCAGATCGGCAATGAGCGGAAGGATCCGAGCGGGGGAAGGCGAGCTGCTGGTGCGTCGTGTGGGCTTGAAGGCCCAAGAAGCATCACAGAGAAATCGGGCCGCGAGTAACGACGGAGGCCCACCAGACGCTGCGAGCGACTTCTTTTTCCCAGACAGTTAAAAACCCCACCGGACGGCCCATCTATTGGTGGACTGGACCAAGTGAAATGTCCTCGGCCTTTTTATTCCCAAATCCCCCAACAGACATCGGAGAGAGCAAGCCTTGGGGGCGCGGCGGCGCGGCAAGGCATCGGACATCAGCGGGCGCTGCAGCCAGGGCGGCGTGTCGGAGCGGTTAGGGCGCGGGGCGGCGGCGCCGCCAGGTCTCTGGGCTGACGCGGCAAGGGCGTGGCCAGTGGCGAGTGGCGATCGACGAGGCCTTGGAGACCGGCGAGGTGGGCCCCTTTCCGTTGTGCTTTTCGATTCGTTTGTTAATCTGCGATTGCTATGGGTTCCGGTTAAAATGCAATTCCTAGGTGAATTGTGTTAGAGGGTGCCATGTCCTGTATACCTGATTAATTCCATGGAGCCACTGCTGTTTTATAATCAGTGGAGCTATTTTTCATTTCGTGCGCAGAATTTTGCATCTCCTAGCAAGCTAGTTCATGGCATCATCATCGTGCATAGACCACCGTATCTTGCAGTCATATCCGATTGCTCCAGGCCATGATTGAAGTCTCCTGTTTCCTTCCCTCCCAGAACGATATATGACTCTTTGATTCTGGCATCGAGGATAAAAGGAATTAATGTGGCCCTTCGTCTTGCAGGTCAAGTTGATTGGATGAAGCAGATGTCACCGGAAAACTAAATTTCGTAATGCTTTGGCAAAGGAGTTGTAGGTTATGGCGACCCGTGTCTTGTCACGCCAAAATCTAAGAAAGTTGGCTACATTTACTCTCCAGAATATATCCCAGAGGCAACTAATTTCACCTTTCCCTCCAGGTCTCAGGTAATCAAACAGTTTTTATCAGTTCTCACCGCTTTTCACTTCTCAGTTGTATGCATATGCCAAAGGAGAAACACCCATGAACAGAATTTATGCTTACAGCTTGCTCCCAATGTCCTGGGAAATATAGGCCACAGCTTGCCTTTTTTTGTCAGCCTGCAATTGATTTTTGCAACATGAAACCACAAAGCTAGTATTCCAGTTATTCTCTGACGAGCAAGTCTGTTCTGCTGAGTTTTGGAACATATATGTCACTAACTCACTATATCTCACTGATCAAACGTTACCTACTTAATTGCTCAAATTAGTGTCTGAAGTTTACTAACCGAAGACATGGAGCATGTTTAGCATGTGAACTGTCTAGCAAGGGCATCATTCTGGTTTTAAGTACCCGTTTTAATCCATGACAGGTTGGTTTAATTCCACTCAGTTTCCTTGTGTTTGGTACAGATCTGGTGCTGTTTCCCCTAGCAAATGCTTCAGTCCCCTTTACCTGTTTGGGCATTCATGGGCTGTTAGATGGGCTACATATGGATCAGTGAATCTTGTTGTGTCTGATGATGGCAAACCTAAGTTTCAGATTGAGGAGGTGGAGCCCTCCAAAAAGGGAAGATATTTGACAAAGAAGCGCTTGAAGCTTCAGAGGAAGCGGGTAAAGAAGAAGAGGAAGGAGGCAAATAAAAATGATCCGCGACGCATCAGGCCCAAGGGAAAGAAGATAAAACAAAAATTCCCCACAGCTGAAGCTAGGCTCAAATATAAGATTGACAAGGTAGTGTACCAAATTTTGTGGCTTTGTTTGGTTTGCTTGGCTCATTGCTGAACCATTTCTTCTCACGTATTACTTGATGTTTAGTCAGCTTTAGTGGTATGGTAAATGAGCTTCCTAATTATTATGCAGCATCTGCGCCATTCTGGTTTTACTGTTAAAAAGCAATTGTCTTACAGAACGTTGCCTTGTCAGTTCTTTTCCCTGCTACTGTTACAATGGTATTCTTAAGTTCTTTGTATTAATGCTCAGTTGATTCATTTGACCATAGTAAGAAACTGTATTATCTAATGGACCCGATGTGTTTTTTTCCTTTATTTCTTTTGTATGGTAAGAGAAAATAAATTGAAATGAGCTATTTCTATTTCAGGCCAAATTAAAGGAAGCTATGTTGGTTGAAAAGTTAAAGAAGTATGAGGTTGCGAAAGCTCAAGGCCCTATGGCTAAACCAGATGATCTTAGTGGTGAGGAAAGGTTTTACTTGAAGAAGGTTTCACAGAAGAAGTCAAATTATGTCCCTGTTGGAAGGCGAGGAGTTTTTGGAGGCGTAATTCTGAACATGCACTTGCATTGGAAGAAGCATGAAACTGTGAAGGTCATATGTAAGCCCTGCAAACCAGGGCAAATCCAGGAATATGCAAATGAGATAGCTAGACTTAGTGGTGGTATCCCTGTTAACATCATTGGAGATGACACTATAGTCTTCTACCGAGGCAAAAACTATGTTCAGCCAGAAGTTATGTCACCTGTTGATACACTGTCAAAGAAAAAGGTAATTATGATAGACTTTTTGTTTAATTTTGTTCCTATAGAAATAATGAATCTTGTTTATGGATGCGGCAAACCCCCATGGTTTTGTTTCTGAAGATATATTACTCCAAACCTGTTTTACCTTATACCTGTTTATTGGTCTCTCGTTCAAACGTGGTAAATTGTTCTTTTACTCTTGCTGGGTTTCCCTCTAGCGTAACCCAATTTGCTTGTGAGTTGGGACAAAAAGTATTTGTTGTTGCTGTAGATGGATTGATGCATGCTTATGTATGCTACAAACATGCAACGGTTGTCTATGCCGTTTATATTTAGTAACACAGTAGATATGCACATAACAATAAACTTTTGATTCTTAATTCATGCCAGCATCATACTTCCCCTGTTCCCAGCTCATGCAACCTAATGCACAGCTCAGGTTTTGTTGCGCAATCCTCTTGTCTTGATGACTAGCCATCAGGCTGATTCTAGATCTGCATATAGCTTTAAAATGCCCTTACATCTGGCCTTTTTGTTTCAATCATCAGGCGCTTGAAAAATCAAAATATGAACAGTCGCTGGAGACAGTTCGACGTTTCATTGCAGTATCTGAAAAGGAGCTTGAACTTTATTATCGGCATGTTGCACTTTATGGAATTCCACAATCCCAGAAAGCTGATCTTGTTTGTGGTGATAATAGAGAGGCTTCTTTGCTTAAAATGGGGGGATTGGATCAAGCAAAGGACCAATTGCCCTATCTGGGTACCAATCATTTTTCTGATCTTCACGTCAGTGATATTTCTGAATCAGATGAAGAAGATACTTCTGGTAGTGAATATAATGTTAATGACGATGACACTGAGGATATGAACAACATTTCTGAAGACGCAATTTCTGATGGGTTACCCAACAGGGAGTGAAGTCTTTTTACCTTGTCTGACATAATTACTTTGTTGTTTAGAAATTTGCCTCAGACTGAGCCACCACATTATACCATGGATGTTTCTCATCACTCAGATTGAATGATGTCAGTCTTAGACTCTGATGTACCGAATCATCATCATATTATGTCGATTAGTCACTACAGCTAGCTGGCCCTTCTGTTGTCAGCTAAAGCTGAGCTTAATTTTGTGGTGATTTTTCCTTGAAATCCTTGATGTGTATACTAGTACAACAAGCTCAGCCTTGATCTGTCATCTGTCACCAAATGCAGTGATGTATCTTGCATATCCTTCTAAAAGTGCTCCCTCCTTGCTGTCAAAAGCTATGTTAGTTTGGGAGCTGGGACAGCTGTGGAAAAGTATATTATAGCAGCTACTGATAAGAGATACTATATTCTACTGCTGAAGAAAGTAGCCACTGAGTTGGCCTCACTACATGGCCACCAACGTCTGAAATCAGTGAGGTGATTTCTGATGAATAACAACCTTTGAAATCCAAGCCTCCACATGATGTGAATGTGTGGTCATAGAGAGTAACTCACACGACATTAGGACCTCTTTTGGTCACAGAATTCTTGAAGGATTGGACAGGCCGTGCATCACTTTCTAGCATCTCTCTCTCTCTCTCTCTCTCTCTCTCTCTCTTTCAACTATCAATGATGGTGTTGGGTAGCATCTATTTCTGAATAATTCTGACATATCATGGGGGAACGAATAGTAGCTGGACAGAAGAGGAAGCTGTAAATATTTGCATTATTTATCGCTACAATTATGAGTTTAACTAATTGCTTGCATAGTTCGATCTGTCACTGAATTTTTGCATAATTATGTCACCACCGTTATGGGTTTCTACTTTATGTCCGGAGAAGGGTTCCTAATGCAAGAGAAAAGTAGGTGAATCAATTGACTTTTGGGAGAAGCATAGAAGAATATTTGCGTCGGTTCCCTTGTGACGCAAGTCTTCATTCAAAAATGCAAATTGGGAACCTATACTATTCCACCAGAAAGCCACTTGTGAGTCGGTGAGATCAAAGATGAATCCTGCAACATCAATATTCTGTTGGTATGGACCATGGTGTATGAAATCTTTGCAGGTACGAGCTACGAAACACAGGCCACCAACTTGCGTGCATAACTGCATATACAGATGTAGTGCACATATATTCCTCTTTTATGTAGATGCAAAGTTAATACTGTACATGCTACAAAGGAATCATATAATGTAACCAAACTCAACCAAAAGTCAACGCATGTATAACGCTTTGTCAGAAACATGTACCAAAATCAACAAAGTTTTGATCATCTCTCTGCAGACATTTGACACGAAGCAAAACCGGTATACTTCCAATTTTCAACAATAGTGTTTGGATATTGTACCTTCCACATTGTGATGTTTTCTAACAAATAGAATTAAAATAATATAATTGTATCCAACATTCTTAGCTGTATGACGTGTGATGACCAGAGCTGTACAACTAGCACACAGCCTTGAATATATCTTAGCACCCTAGCTAGTGCATAGCATAGAATGTGTTCTTCCACTACTTCACGAGGTAGGTCAACTGCAGACGAGTAGAGCGGTTCTTAAACATATCACCATGCTAAACATGAGATAAGTTGTTGTTATCGCGTCTAGCTGTCATCTCAAAGAAGATTCATGTATGGTCTCCCACTTAGCAATATCATGGAGACCTTTCTGTGACAAGATTCAAATATTCGATCTCCTCTTTTCTCTGGTGGGGTTTATTTGGTTGCTGAATTTTCTGTCAGTATGCCCCTTTTTCTAGGTGTCATTTTCATAACTGGATATGGCCACTCTGTGTTCTCATTACAAATGAACAAATCAGTATGGCTGGTCATTTGCTTTTGTTAAAAGTTTGGACCACAAATATCATTGTGCGTATTTCTAATTAAGTACTGCACCTGCCAACATATAGAAGAATGGTCAAGTACAATTTGGCGGGGAAAATGAAATAACTCGAGATGATCAGCAGAACTCTTCACACGCGCAAGAACAGTAATGTCAATAATTATAATTGCTCATTAACACACCTTTATCTTGTTAAATGATGCAATCTTAGGCCGTAATTTAACAAAAATTGTTGCAAAAGGAACCTTAATATTTTGGGTTTGCTCACTATATATATTGGACCAATCTCAAAGATGATCAGCGCGCTGTTTACACGGGCAAGAAACTATATATTGTAATTTGGATGGCTAATGAAATTTAGACTCTTCATCGATCTGTCTCTTTCCATAGTGTCACAGGTTTGCTCATCAATAATAATAGTCAATATACCTAGCTAGTTAGCAACTGGGGCGCTGGCGTGCAATGCATCTTGCCAGCACTTTATATCCACATAGTGGAAAGGCAGATATACAGGTCAATTTTAAGCATACTAATCCCATGCTTTCTACGTCCAATTTTTCTCTGATTGGGTCTGCAATATCTCAATGAATCGCCAAGGCCCTATATCTTTGCACTTGCAAATTCATCACCAAAATTTGTTTGATGGCGGATCTGTAAAAATGTAAATCAACTAGTTCCACATCCATTTTTATCTGAGTTGACACTGAAGCACTTTCTCAATTGAACATATGAATGTATAGCAATGTATGAAAAATACTATTTATGTTGATCATACAATAGCTTAGCTGTTAATCCCTTGGCTGTTGTTTAATATAAAAAAGATGTAGGCAGTGTAGTACTTGGTGGAGCCTACATTTTTCAAGTTAAAAGCTGAGGGCCAAGCGGCAAATACTTTAGTACTGGACTATATAACTGCGAGGTCCTACCTTCTCTCCTCTTTCTTTCCCCTTTGCCTGCAGCCAACTTTAGCTTTTCTCTCGCTCCTCTTCCTCCCTCCCTCCCTCCCTCCCTCCCTCTATCCTCTCTCTGCAAGCTAGACATCAGGCAGTTGCAGGCTAGCTAGGGTTGGTGCTTAGAGCGGGGTACCGTTTCCTCCCTTGCATACCAAGCCTTGAGATCACCCCTTGCCTTTTTGACCCCTCCAAACACAAAGTTAGTAGTCCTCGGTTGGTGGGTACTACAGCAAGACGGATCAAGGAAAGGAGGGGTGCAGGAAGGAAGAGGGGATCAGCTCTAGCGCTCGAGGAGGAAGGAGGAGAGGCAGTTCGTAGCTGCTTGATTATAGCTAGATTTACACTTCCACACATAGTAGCCAGCGAGGGCCGAGGATATTGTAGCAGATGTCTCAGGCCATGTCCGGGAGCGGTGGTGGCGCGGGGCAGTTCGGGGACACGACCTTCACCAAGGTGTTCGTGGGGGGCCTTGCCTGGGAGACGCACAAGGAGGGCATGCGGGCCTACTTCGAGCAGTTCGGCGATATCCTTGAAGCCGTCGTCATCACTGACAAGAACACCGGTAGATCCAAGGGATACGGATTTGTGAGTTCTAAACCTTTTCCTTTAGAATCATACATATAATCTCTTGCTTGAAAACATATGATTTCCCCTCATAATCTGATCCTTTTTCTTTGCTAATTTAGTATGGAGACATGCCCTTATCTTACTACTGCTCCCTCTTTGATTAGCCAAATAATTAGTTAGCGTACAACAAGTTGCGTATAACATTGAATTGAGAAGCTTAATACGATATGTATCTAGTTGATGGTGATCTTGGATAATTGTAGGTAACGTTCCATGACCCGGAGGCAGCGCTGAGAGCTTGCATCGATCCGTACCCGGTAATCGATGGAAGGAGGGCCAACTGCAACCTTGCCTATCTCGGGGTCAACAAGTCCAAGACTGCACCGGTGCCACCGTATCTGCAACCATATGGTAATTTTCACTATGTCTCTTCATCTTCAACAAAGAAACTAAATTGTGTCTTAGGTATTCTACAAAAGAATTTAAGTAGTAAGCATGAGCTGCATATCACTACTAAAAAACTGAACATTCGTCCAAGACTCAGTACTGGTTGCATTTTGACCCGGTACTAATGTGAGCATTAGTACCGGGCCTAACGGCTAGTCTGCAACGAGACCCCCGTGAACCCCTTTACTGCTGGGTGGAGCCTTCACCCAGTACTAAAGGTTGCACATTAGTACGGGTTGAAGCCTCCACCCGGTACTAATGTGCCTGAAGGCTTTTTGTACCAAGTGGAGGCTTCACCCGGTACTAATGTGCAACCTTTAGTACCGGGTGAAGCCTCCACTCGGTACTAATTTGGACTTCACTGGATTGAAGTCCACCGCACACATCCGCTCCTCACCGTCTTATCTGCACGCCTCCTTCTCTCTCCCGAACGACCCTCCTCTCTCCCTTCTCCCCCCATGGCAGCCTTGCTTCTCTTCCTCCCATTCTTCCAAGCGCGCCCCTCCTCTCCCCTCACAGCTGCCCCTCCCCTCTCCCCTCCGCGCGCCCCTCACTGCAACGCCGGTGAGGAGCAGCGGCGGTGTGAGGTGAGGTGACAGCACGGCAGTGGGGGAGCGCAGAGGCGGGTGACGCTGCGGGGAGCTATAGCGGGTGACGGTGCATGGAGCAGTATGGGCGATGGCGCATGGAGCAGCGGGATCTGCAGGCCGGCGCGGTGGGAGAGTGTGGAGGCGTGGCGGGAGCAGCGGGATCTAAGGGGTGGCGACGCGACAGGACGAGGTGTGTGGCCTCACCTCTCTCTCTAGGCAAGGGTGGTCGGCGGCGCGAGGGGGCCAGCGAAGCACGTCGTGAGGGCGGCCGGCCGGGCGAGGGGGCCGGCAGGGGTCGCAAGGGAGGCGAGGCGGCGGGGATGAGGGCCGGGACCAGGCTCGGCCGACGAGGAGGAAGGGTGGCCGGCGGTGATGAGGAGGAAGGGCGGCCGGCGGTGACGAGTCGAAAGGGTGGCTCTCTCTCTTTGGTGAGGGGCTCAGGTGCTGTGCAGCCGGGGCTCCGGCGCTCGGGCGGACGGTGGCGGGGTGCGGCCGGGACTCCGGTCGGCAGATTTCTTTTTTTTATTTTTTAATACCCATTTAGTACTGGTTATTTGACCCGGTACTAAAGGGTCCTTTAGTACCGATACAGTAGTACCGGTTGCACAACCGGTACTAGGGGGGTTTGGGATCGGTACTTCATGGATTCCTCAACAGTGTATGCACGCTAGATATATATGTACTGTTAGCTTGCTCAGTAATAAGGACAGAAGTATGATGAATCAAGTAGATCAAAGGTTTTTGCCTTTGCATCACTTTGCATCATTTTATGCTACTTTGCTACTAAGCTTTTCTTTTCTAGCCTCTTAGTGCTGCCTTGTTTATAGATATTATTTCTGGCGCTGCACTTTTAGAATCAAATCAGTAAAGAAAATGCACGCCTTTTTGTTTTAGAATGAACTGAATAACTAACTACTAACTAATATAAAGTTTTATGTTTTTCACTATATGGAGTATCTGTGTTGCGGGTACGTGATTTTCGGAAAAAACAGTGTATTGCAGCCCTTGTAATTTTCATTGAAGCTTTACAGCACATAATGGACTACATATATATCATGAGAAAAGTGTCAAAATAAAGAACGTAACATAGTATCCGGGTATCCGACAGTATTTCACCCGAGATGAAAAAAGCTGCATCGTCTCCAGCTTTCTGCAAAGCGCTAAAAGCAAGCGTGGTTAGTTATTCTTGGAGGTTGTTCCTTCCAAGCGTGCCTTGCTTCTTCCAATCCTGCATTCCTGCAGCTGCAGTACATGCAGTTCAGTGCGCTATGCTAGCTGTCTTTTGTCCTTTACAAAATTATCTTCCTGCCGTACCCTAGCTTCTCTAACTAACTAACTAACTAACTGACTGACTGCAGAAGTAGTTTCTTAGCTAGTAATAATCCTAACAATGTCATGGAACATGAATAATGCATTCATATTTTTGTCTTGGCTTATTTAACTTTCTTAGAGCAGTTGAACAATCCTTTTAGTTTCCTCTAGCTAGTACGTATACATGCACGTGCTTGGGCATGCATGTGATTGCAAATTGAATACTAGTAGCAGAGATTGAGTTGTTACCCGATCACTTACGGTCTAATTAGATGCCAAGTGCATAAAATCATGGCACCGCATTATTCCTACGTTCATGAATCTTACTGCTGGAATGTCACAACCGTCTTCATTCATGACTCTAGCTATCTCTTAGAGTAGTTTTAATTCTTGCTGTGCCACTTTGAAAATTCTGAAATGTGTAATAACTCTCTAATAATTAGTTTTGACTAGCAAATTATATTAAACATTGCCCACTTATTATGCATCATTTGTTCCTTGCATGGATATGACGATGCGCGCGGCAGCTCATGCTTACGGGGGAGGCAGCATGCGGGCAATGAAGTCCATTCAGACAGCTGGTGCGGGTGGTGCCAGCTTGATGAGCTTGGTGCCGGCCGATCATGGCATCCAGCAAGGGATTCCTACTGCTGCTTACAATGTTTATGCCGGGTGAGTAACAGCCAACCATATATCCGATCGATCGAGTACTTTGCTTGCATTGCATATTGGCCACCACCACCAGTCCACCACAGAAACGGCCGGGCCGGCCAGCTTCTGCAGGCCAGCTCTGTGTCTCCCGATCGATCGATCGATCTGTGCACTGCTCGGCTAGCTGTAAAGACATGGGTTTCGGTTAAAGGCAGCCGGCCTCTGGTCGATCGTTAATGGTAGGAGGGGCCAGCCACTGCACCGTCCATCATCCTCGCATGTGCATGTGCTTCTTCTTCCTGCATGTGCATGTGCCCACCTGGCTCTGGCTAGCTGCATATATGCACTCAGCTCCTACTGTAAATTGCGTTGGAGATTGCTCCTTTTGCGACTTTGCGTAGTATATACGCGAGTTGGGCAAAGGCTCCAAGTATTCTTCGTAGTATTACTCCTAGCTAGTATGCACCGTGTATATACTGTAATGTGTGCAGCAGCTAGTATGCACCGTGTATATACTGTAATGTGTGCAGCAGCTAGTATGCACCATGTATATACTGTAACGTGTGCAGCAGAGCAGAGGTTGAAGCGTGAGCACGACTCATCATGTGACTTAGCATGCATGTGCTGGCTGGGACAGCAAGTGCAAGTTCCGGCCATACACTGCCTCGGGTACGGTAACTGCCATGTGGGGCAAAATCAGCTTTGGAAAAAGCTGCCTAGCTCCTTTGCTCTTACATGCACGCTTCCTTGCGGTCCTGCTTTGATCTGCGTGTCCGGTCAAGGGGACTTCGGTCAAGGGGACTTTGCATGACCCATGCAGCAGCAACTGCCCTCGTTTCCTAGTCGTCATGTGCGTGTTTCAGTTACATGCAAACTGCTATTGGTAGTTCGGTAGTAGTATATGGTACACATTATTAGCAGTATTTGACCATCATTAAGAACGATGTTTAATTTGACTATGAACATGTTCTTTCTTATTGGCAATGTTAATTTCAGGTATTCCCCATACTTCTCAGACTATGGCTATCCGCTGGTACGTAACAACGTGCCTCCTCGCCATTTCTCTTGCTGTGTTCCAAACTGATGGTACATGCCATGTCGTACTTATCATTTATGCGCGCATTTTTTTTTGCAGAGCTACTACCAAGCCTACGGTGGGCTGCAGGGAGCCCAACAGCAGTACGCTGTCTTCGGCGGAGGCGCAACTGCGGCAGGGCTAACAATGGCGGCGGCAAACTCCTCCGGACTCTACCCCTACTTCCAATACAGTCCGGCGAGCCTGGCTGCAGCTGGGTACAGCATGGCTCAGTACCCTCAGTTGTATCAGTACACTGCGGCTGCGGCGGGCGCCACGACAGCAGCGGCCACCCTGATGACCACGGTTGCCGGCGGCCTCCAGCAGTACGCTGGCGCGGTGGCGTTTACTCCAAATTCTACTGGCCAAGCAGGTAGTTTCTCGCGACCATCTATATATCCTCAGCTAGTGTGTGATGCAACGTTCTACTTTTCTTGCATTTTTGTAACTATGTATCAGCAGTCGTAACTGACGTATGATTTTCCAGGCATGACAATGTCTATGACAGCTCCAACTCTGCCGGCCCCGGCGGCACAGTACCAGTTCACCAGGCTTATTCCTTCTCACCTCGCTGCGGCACCAGATCAGAAGCCCAGCTTGGCCTAGAACAACCATGGCTACCCCTCCCTCTATATACCTCAAGTCTTTTCAACCACATGCATGCACCTATCTTCTTCAGTTCCTCTGATACATGAGTCAGTACTCAGTAGTCAATCAGTCAATGCATACACAAGTCTTAGCTTCAACTTCAAGTGAATTGAATACAGTGTGGTGCACTGCACATCATATATCCATGCTGTCCATGCACACCGCTGAGACTTGACTAACTTGACGCCAATGCTCACTCTGGGGTTGAGTGAATTCGGCTGACTAACCAAGAAGGGACCATGGCAGATTGCGCAAGTCCATTTTTCCATGACGCCATCAGAGCACTCCGGCTCAAGGGTCAATCGTCTTCTCCTTTATTTGTGCTGTAAGTTGGTCTGAATCAGCTGCTGTGGCTGTCCTTTCCCAATGTGTCTAGCTCTCATCTGTTATATTGGTCTACTAGAGTGAAAGGGTATTTAGCTACTTATTAGGTTCATACATGCATATATAGGTCACCAGTTAGCATCGATCTCTTTAGGTATTAGGCATGTAATTCACATACATTATTACTTCGTAGGTAGATCGAGTTTTGCTAATGTATTGTTCCTTGGACTCTTATGGAAGAGTGCAGGGGCGAATCAAGTCTGAGAGTCGCTGCTGGTTTTTCATGTGCAGCGTTACTCGACTAATCCTGTCATCCCTCAAGATGGCATTTTTCATGAGCCGTGTGTAGGTCCACAGAAGTTTGTGGAGATGCACACGAAAGGTTTACTGAAGTAATGGTCAATCATTTGTGCTATAGTCATATTATACACACCTCTTCATGTACTAACTAATTAGGAGCACTCTCATCTTAGTTCCTCTCCATTTTGGTCGTTAAGTAGTTTTGGTTCCCTTCCATTCCGTATCATCATGCATCTATCATCATCGCATTGATCTGTCCTCTTCAGTCTTCGCCAAGCCAGCCATGGTTAGGCCCAACCAAGCTGCTGATCCGATCCATCATCAGATGAACAATTACTGGAACCCCTTATGGCAGACATATTATCATTACTATTTGTCAGCGATTTATGTAATAGCTACAGCTACTGGGATATTTAGCTTCCTTCTGAGAGGCTACTGTACCATGGATATCTATCTCTTGAGCACATTTACATGCATGAACTCATCTACATGCTGATGACAATAATATGGCAAACGATCTAAGGTAGCTACCACTTGGCTGCATATATGCCTAGCTTAACTATAGCCTTCTGTGTTTGTGGTCTGGGTTCCTTGCATTGTATAGTACTCCCTCTGTCTCAGAATATAGCTACGTTTAGATTTTTTCAAAGTCAAACATTTTCAACTTTAACTGCGAACAGAGAAATAATCATAGAGACTAATAACTAAAAAATAATGTTAGTAGATTTATCATGAAACCAACTAGGTATAGTATGCGTCTATATATAGTGATATCTAGGTGTGGTATTACATTAGTTAATAACCTAGAGGAAGAAGATGCATATGACACAAAGCTCTATTAAAATTAATACTTCCCCCAAACACAAATTAAATATAAAAGTTCATTGAGGTTTATCCTAAATTTTTAAGTTTGGCAATCGATATCTAAAATTTTGGATAAAGATTAAGATTAATAACATATGGCTCTTTTCATTTAAAATTGTCTTTTTTATACATGTTGGTGGCCAAAGTTTGAATACTTTAACTTGGGGTCGGAGAAACCTATATAGATGTACTTATATTTGTGTCCGGAGGAAGTCATGACATGCGCATCGGCACGCATCATGTTTTAATCTGATATTAAGCACGCTGTTACTAGTACTATTAGGCCAAAAAGCTGCAGGAAGTCATATGTTTTTCCATATGGTCTATAGCTTAGCCATAAGTTGCCGGAGATTGACGGGGTAGACGACATCCGGCGTGCCGTTGAAGGCCCTGTGGGCGAGGACCAGGTTATTGGCTGCCTGCGTCGGGTGGTAGGCGTCGTCCCAGAACAAGTACTCGTCGCGGTCGTCGCACGGCAGGCAGGTGATCTGCCTGCCCCCTCTTCTTCCCCAGCCCACAGCAGCCGCTGTCCACAGCATTAAAACCTGCATGCGGCGCCGGCCGGCCGGCAGAAATGTCAAACCATATCGATCCAGGTGTCGACGATTATATTATTGGAGAATCCCTGTGCACGTAGACCGTATTTGCCGGGGTTGTTGATCATGTCCTGCGTCGCGGCGTAGGTGTTGCCGTAGACGAAGGCGGCGTCGGGGTGGTCGGCGTTGAAGAGCACCACCATCCGGTTCACCTGCACTGGCCCTGTTGCGGTGCCAAACCGGTTGGGGATGCACCTGCTGGCTCAGGCTGAACCTGGCACCCTGCAAGCGCCAAGGCCAAGTGGAAATTGACGCTGACGCAGTCCGTTCCGCCTCCCCAGCTGCCAACCAAACCGACTGATAAAGAGAGGTAGGCATGCGTCAATGGAGAAAGATCTCCACCTGCTAGGTGGGCCCTCGCCCGCCAACCACCCTCCTCAACTTTGACCAAACCTAAATGGGCCCACCAAAAAAGAAAACACCGCTGCCCTTCTCCCACCGTCGCCCGCCTTTCTCCTACCTCTGCACTGCTCCGCCCGCCGCAGCTCGGTTCCCAGCCGCGCCCCCGTCTGCTTCTCCCCGATACGGATCGACCTCTCCCTCACCCGAATCGGCTTTCACGCTCCGTGGATCGAGGTCCTGCGAGCTCCTCAAGCGCGGGGCTCTCGACGCCGCGGCCCAAATCGGGCCTCTCCCTGACGGAGACGGCGAGAGGGAGGGGAGTCAAGGAGAGCGGACCATGCTGGATGCTTGAGAATGGCGGCGCACAAAGCCATGCCGCAGAGCGCCGCGGAGGCCGCGATACGCTCCATCGGCCTCGGCTTCGACGTCGTCAGTGACATCCGGATCAAGTACTGCAAGCGGCGCGGCTCGCCCGACCCGTGGCTCATCGAGCTCGACCATGGGGAGGTTCAGGATATCGTTCTTCCCGGCGGCGTTACCGTCGCCGGCGTCACCAAGTCGATTAAGTGTGACAAGGGGGAGCGGATGAGGTTCCGCTCCGATGTCCTGTCGTTCCAGCAGGTATGTATGTTTTCGTTTAGTTTTTCTACTGTATATCTGCTTCACTTCTTATGCATCATATTGGTTTGATGGTACTTCAATAGGACAAAGTATATCAGCTGATTTAGTATAGTGATGCATGGCATGCTCTGTAGTTAATGTCACAAGCTTTGCTTCGATTGTTTTATGGTTGCCAATTGATATGCTTCCCGCTTGCTGAATGTTACATTTTGTGTTTATAATGTTCACAACAGCCAGTTAGCCATCTTCCTCAAATTCTGAAGCATTTTGCAGATGTCAGAGCAATTCAACCAGGAGCTATCTTTGTCTGGCAAAATCCCATCTGGCTTGTTCAATACTATGTTTGAATTTACTGGCAGCTGGCAGAAAGACGCTGCTAATACCAAGTCACTTGCATTTGATGGGTGGTTTGTCACACTATACAGCGTAGCACTCTCAAAAGGGCAAATTGAACTCCGGGATCATGTTAAACAGGCTGTTCCATCAACCTGGGAACCTGCTGCCTTGGCAAGGTTAGATTCATACTTGAACCTACAATTTTGAAACTCATTGCATAATGTAAAAGAATAGGTGATTGAACGTAAGATGAAAACTCTTCGTTTCTTCTTCAGTTCATATAAGGCTTTACTTCTTCTAACTCTGTTTTCCATAGTTCTCCTGACTTTATCCGGCTCATTTGTTATTGGACAGCTGGTAAATCTGTGTGCCACACCTCATAACCTGTCAGCTAATGCCATTTTCTGTCCTTACTAATTTCGTGAATTACATGTAAATAATATCAGCTTACCATTTCCACCAAAACATTCTGAATTCAAAAGTCATCAATACAACTTAAAGTTTAATTGTTTTATTCTTCAGGTTCATCAAAAATTTTGGCACTCATATAGTTGTTGGTGTAAAGATGGGAGGGAAAGATGTAATTTATTTGAAACAACAGCATTCATCAAGCTTGCAAGCTGCTGATGTTCAAAAACGATTGAAGGAGATGTCAGACACGAGATTTCTTGATGCAAATGGGCAATCTGACATGAGTTTCAAGGACACGTATGGGAATAATAAGGTGCTTTCCGACCCTCTGTTGCCTCCTCCTGTCCCAGGATATATTCCATTCAACATCAATGATTACTGTTGAAGTGGCCCCTGTACTGTAAATCTTATTTGATATTTTATGATTGTTTGGGGGAACACCCCTCAACTTGTTATGTTCGCTTCTGCAAGTCCTAAAGGAATGCAGCTTTTGACCAGTGTTCATCACCCTGATTACTAAGCCAACAAACATTAAAATGGTAATTTGCCTTCAATGTATTACATTGAATTTGTAGGAAGTTTGGACCAGTAGCTGGCCTATATTGTCTTCTCCAGTAGATAGTTTCCTTCTTTTTTTTTCTTTGTGATATGATACATACACACCGATCTATGGCCTTGTGACATAGCTGTTCTAGTTGAGAAATATTTAGATGGCAAAGAGAAATATACATTAACAATAATATTTACTTTCTCAAAATATCATGCTCATAGTTCTTAACTGCTTATTTGCTCTGAATTCTGAATTTCAACATTTGATTTTACTGTTTTATGGCACGATCATATATATTTTGTTTTGGAAGGATGCTGGTTGGACATAATATGTTCTCAGCTTACATTTTTCTTCCTCAATTTCTGATTTACATTGTTGCATGCTGTGCAGAGCGATACCAGAGAGCAACAACTGAGATTTGTACAGTCTAGTCCACTGAATTCTTACTCGTCAAATGAGGTACAGAGCTTTGTGTTCATGATGTTCAACGTTATTCAAGCAAAGAATCGGACTTATATTAGCTGGCTGTGTTTGCATGACACACATTTTTGTTCACCCTATCTCAGGATCTGGTGATGATGCCTAAGCGAAGAGGTGGGAAGGATAAAGAATTTATATCTCATAGCGAGTGGCTTAATACTGTTCAAGCAGAGCCCGATGTTATCTCAATGTCTTTTATACCAATCACGTCACTATTGAATGGAGTTCCTGGAAGTGGATTTTTGAACCATGCAATTAATCTGTATCTTCGACGTAAGTTTCATTTCACCCTCTTTCAAGCTGCAGTATGTATCTAATTTAAGTGGACACGAGAACCCAAATCAGTCATAGGTGATGCTCGAAGAAATCTGGATATACAGCCACAGTAACAAGGTCGCCGTTAACACTTTGGAAACTTGTTTGCTGCTTTTTCCCTAGCCATAACTAGGATATTACTGGTTTAACACTGAAAAGAACTGTTTTTTTAACATGCTTTTGATTTGAGGTTTTCAATTGCTACTCTGGTTGAGAACATCAATGGTTGAATAGGAAAGATAGCTGATTTTTGTTTTCTCTCAGACTAAATAAAAGGCTACTTTTGTTTAAGGAGTCTCAGAATAGAATGCATGACTGGGGTATGGTAGTTAGACAATGGTTGCACTCCTAAGCTAATGATGTGCGAAAATAGAAAAATAACTGGTGCAAAGTTCTACAGGGAAGAAATCCTAAATGTGTTGTAAAACTTATGGTTGCAACCTTATGTTTATATATGGTCTCATTCTTGAATTAAGACATGAACTTATAAAGAAGTACATAACCTAGCAAAAGTAGTATTAGACTGCAAGTCCAATTGCAACGTATCAAACAACCAGTTGATTATTGAAATTTGGTGCAGATAAACCCCCAATCGAGGAATTGCATCAGTTTTTGGAGTTCCAGCTTCCAAGGCAGTGGGCACCTGTTTACGGTGATCTTGCTTTAGGTCCTCAGAGGAAAAGGCAAAGCAGTACATCTTTACCAGTAAATATAATTGGTCCAAAGCTTTATGTTTGTACCAACATGGTATGGATAGCTTCTGCTACCATCATAATTGAAACAATTTTCTTTCTCTGTTTCATTATCTTTATTGTTTATCCTTTTTCTTCAAAACAAAGCAATCTTATCATTTTGTTAAGTTTTTTTTCACTAAGATGAGGGTTCGAATTTTTGTTCATGCCTTCTCTACTTCATCTTTTGAATGGCATCTCAAACTTGCTGCAGGTTGATGCGGGTAAAAGACCAGTTACTGGACTCCGGTTGTTTCTTGAAGGAAGGAAGAGCAACAAATTAGCTATACATCTCCAGCATCTCTGCTCTCTTCCCCAGATTATTCAGCTTGAAGACGACCCTTACAATCACCAAACTCAAGAATATGACCGCAAATACTACGAACCAATTGGACCATGGAAGCGTTTCTCTCATGTCTGTACAGCACCAGTGGAGTCCGATGATTTGTCCATTGTCACGGGGGCACAGTTAGAAGTGGTCAACCGTGGCTTCAATAAAATACTGTTCCTTCGCCTGCATTTCTCCAAAGCCTGCAATGTTGCTCTCGTCAAGCACTCGGAGTGGGACAATTCTCCCAACCTGGCTCAGAAATCAGGCCTTATCTCAACACTAATTAGCACACATTTCTCCTCAGTGGCCCAAAAGCCCCCACCGCGTCCCGCAGATGTGAACATCAACTCAGCAGTTTTCCCTGGTGGCCCGCCTGTTCCTGTGCAGACCCCAAAGCTGCTCAAGTTTGTTGATCCAACAGAGATGATGCGTGGGCCGCAGGACTCACCAGGCTATTGGGTGGTTTCAGGTGCAAAGCTGAACCTTGAGAGAGGTAAGATATCATTGCGGGTGAAATACTCGTTGCTGACAGCTATGATGCCTGATGATGAGTTTACACTTGAGGATGATGAATGCTAGCACCTGGGACAAAAGGAAACCTGTGTAGCTAACATTGAGGATACAGATGAAGGATCTAAGATTTCCATAGCATTTGTGCATTCGCTTGAAGTTTCAGCAGTATACACTGTGGTTTTTAAACATCAAAGCATAAATGAGTTCTCTGTCCTGAATGGAGTGAGAAAATTTGTTGTACCATTTCTTTGTAGCGTGGCATATAGTTGTCAGTGTTAGATGGTCGATCAAATTATTTGTATATATGAGATGGGTCAAGAATTATATTGTTTTTTCTTTATGTCCGTCTGTGTGACGCCCTCCCTTTCCATACAAAGATGCTAGCTATAAGAGATGGCAAATGTAGCATTAAACATGAACTGCGTTGAAGCATAGATGAACCAGCATTGAAAGGAAATGTTTTTGAGAGGGGAAAAAAAGCATTGAAAGATAACCCTTCTAGAATCAGCCAAACAATGTGCACAATGGGCAAGATTTTTTTTCTCACCCTCCCTTTGGAGAAAGGAGTCATATAATACATTTGTCAAATGCACCCTAGTTGTTTCTAATGAGGCTTTGCTTTTTAATCAAATTTGCGATGTAGTCTGCAACCCAAAAGGATCCGATCTCCCTGCAGCAATAGCCATGTGTGTGACCTTCTGTTTCAACCGACAAGGTGACCCCGGGCGCGCGCTTTGATATCTGTTGATCCTCCAAATGAACACAACATAGTTAGCGTCAAGCAGCCCAGTTCCCTAACTCCAGTTATCAGAATAACAAATCATCTGTTCACCTCTTCTAAGTGAGATAGTGGACCCCAGTGATCGTCTACACCAAACAAAAAGGCAATTTTGTCCTCTTTTGCTCTAAAGAACGTCCAGTCTGGTTCTTCAGTAAGCTGGAGTGAAAGTAATAGTCAATAACCACTACGCCAAACAAAATATGGAGGAGCTCTAGTAACTTAAATAGAACTGTTGCTAGAACAGCTCATTGGTCTGTATGTAGCAACGTCAAGTGCTCAAGTTGTGAGTTACCTTTTGAAACTCTGTCATTGCCATGAAAAGAACATTACGCATCGTATGATACTGCAAAAGGTCCAAAACAAAGGAACAAATGTATCAATATTTTCAGACGGGAGTCATATGAAAGTGATGCAACTCACATAGTCATGGAGTTACTACAGCTTCAGAACTCACCTTTAAGAGATGGCAGCATGCGACATCAACAGCTGTTACAGACCATGAATGTCCAAGGAACCTTCTCACAATGCCCCTTGTAATTGAGGGCTGGAGTGATCCGATGAAAGATGCAAATAAACTAACCCCTTTACTAAGGAATGATGACCTGATCCAAGTTGAGAAGGCCCACTTCAGCAAAATGATTAGTCAAGTTTGGGAACAGACTTGAAGCCCAAGTCAAAACTGAGGTACCAATTAATTCCTAAACAGCTAAAGTATCATTACTAAATGGTCATAATCAGCTATATGTCATATACAGACTCCCATGCTGCAATGCTTATTAAAAGGGGAAAACAATCTAGATCGCATCATTGTCTACTTCATTTCAGACCACTCACTGTATTATATTCACTGCTGATGCAATCATGCCACCGTAACTAGAGTATCACAATTTTGGTTATGGAAGGAACATGCTGTACTAAAAAACTTGATCAAAGCATTTCAGTACCTTGCAATATATCCAATTGCTGATTGCGTTACAGAATTCTTGTTCAACTTTAAAAATGGATAGAGTCCTACAAACATTTTTATCTGTCCAGGAGAAGTGAAGACAGAAGTTAGTAAACAGTAAGGATGGATTTTGGGAAGGAGTGCCAGACGTGGGCAAGAATCCACACCTTGTTCTGAAATCTTTTAAAGACTTCCAGACCTATGTATGCACCAATTGAATGGCCAACCTTCATTTAAACAGACAAATGTAATTTTCTTTTGGGACAAATAAAGAGATGGAATTAAGATGCAGAGGTTCACAGAAAGTGAACCAAAAAAGGGTATTTAAGTAAGAATTATGAGCAGGTCACCACATTCTAGCAAGAACAGATCTGAACATCGTGCATGTTAATCCATGCAACCCTGTGATGCCATAATAAGCCGTGGAATATTACAGTGAAAATACATCTATAATAATATGGTTTCACAGTAAATGTGGAAGTGGTCAAGTAGTCAAATTTTGAGATGCATAACTCTAGGTCATACAAGTACCTAGATATTATTTGGAAAATTCAATCAGAGGCTTTCCACTTTAAGACAAGATAAGTACCTAATCTCTGCTATCTGTATACTCGTTTAAGATTACAAAAGCCTGTATACTACTGCTCAAGAAAACATCCTAGAGTTTTAAGTTAGAATAGAACAACTTGAATGAAGGCCTGTGGTGAAGGTGAAAGTTTACCAAAACTATTGATTGTTCAGAATGTTGAAGCTCTTGTTCAATGAAATCAACCTGTAGGCATGTACATGAATTAAACAAGAGAAAATATGGGATAAAATCATAGGACAGTCTTGGCCATGCAAATAAAGGAATAAAATCTTCTCCAGAACAAATTTATTAAAAGGTAAAGAAATGTATGAAACAAAACATGTTAAGACAACGGAAGATGAAACAACTATGTGGCATTTCTTCGAACCCAAGACCAAGTGAACCAGAGGAGAGTGCGTTGCCATCTCGATGACTTCGCTTTTTAATATGAGGAATTCCTCTCTGTTTTGTTATTTCTTTTTTGATCAATGCTCAAGAAACCAAAAGCTGCTGCAGCCGAAACAAAAAGGGACAAAAATAAATATAAAAGAAGTTTCAATTGATAGAGCATGCAAGCTGCACCTTATGGTCAATTTGTTCATGCAATGAAAACAACCGTCCATGCTCAGAATCCTGTAATGAAAAGTATAAAAATCAGCTCTGCTAGCAAAATAATATGCTGGACTAGGGATGGAATGAAACCATAGTACCAGCATTGAAGGATCTCTAATACTACCTCCGTCCCAAATTACTATTCATTTTGACTTTTCTAGGTACATAGCTTTTGATATGCATCTAGATATATACTATGTCTAGATACATACCAAAATTTATGTGTCTAGAAAACCCAAAACGAATAGTAATTTAGGACGGAGGGAGTATATGTGTGTGTTATAAGGATTGCTGTTTGCATTCATAGTTGCATGTGAAACAAACATCAGCCAAGTTGTATGTTACCTTCTGGCTATGTGAAATATGCCCTACCGCTGGACAACAGATAAAGGTTCATCAGCAAGCAGCAAGCTACTCATATAGTCCACACAATGCAGAAAGTGCATTCTGCAATTACCCGTAATAGATGCTTGCCCATCGAGGTTTTCATAGAGAGCTTCGACAAAGTCCTTGTAAAATGCAGCGATACCTAAAAAAACAGAAACTGGTAACATTCATGAACATTTCAACAAACGAATCCTCTTAAATCTTAAGGGCGTTGCAGACCTGGATTTCCAGGAATAACCAGCACATGGAGGGACGGCTCCTTGGACCTTATCTCGAGCAATTCTGTAGCAAAGCTGCAGGGAATCGCGGCACTAGTAAGAACAAAGAACGTCTGAGCATCAGAATTCCGTGATTCCTCAACTCAACACCACTGTTCTGTAAGTTGCCGGGACTTAGGTGAGCATCAGGATACCTAGACACCATGCATATCCTGGTCGCGGCCTGCTCCCTTGGGAACGGCGTGAGCCTCGCTTTCTCCATGGATACAGTGCCTGGGCTTGACCTCGCGCCGCACACCGATCTAAACAACCTGTAGTGCTAGCCAGGCGAGCGAAACGTCATGAGCACGAACAAAATTACTGCAAAACGGTGAAGGATACAGAAGCAATCAGCTCGAACCAACCTGACTGCTGCACAAGTCAACGGCGCACCGGAGGAAGCCTGCGGAAATCACGCGGAGGAGCAGAGCGCGTCAGAAGGCGATTTGGTTACGCGAGGAAGAGACTGGTGGTGATTCGAGCGGTCGAGATGCTTACCCATCCAATTGCGATTGAGTCGGGGAGGAAGAGGAGTTGGAGATGCGCGGGTGCCGAGAGCACCGGAGAGTGGAGAAGCGAACGCCGGCGGGACGGCGGCTCCGCGAGAGTGACAGGCGATGGAGTGTCAGCTGCCTTTCCAATCGGATCGGGAGGACAACGCCAGACACGTGAGATGAGAATAGGGGCTAGACAGGCTGTCTATTCATGTAAGGATGGAGCATACTAGATTTGACACGTGAATCTGTTGCAAAAGCTGGAAAAACAAGTCATATATACACCCATGTGGTGTAAAATTAACATCAATAATAATATATAGATCCTCTATTCTCCGTCCTCTAATTCTGAAATTTGAAGCCAAATGCAAGTTCCATCTCAAAATTGTTTAGAGTGTTTTTTTAATATTTACCATACCGTCTCCTATTTTTCCATGATTACGAAATAATGCTGTTAATATGTAATATGCTCCTACGATGCGCATGATAATCTTGTAAATGTTACAGTGAAAAAAAAACTCAGCCGGTGAGGAAAAAACCACTCCCACAAAAACTTAATCAAAGCAAGCTCAAGAAAGTCACACAAGCTGATCCCCTCCTACATGTAGATGCCACAACCAACCGTGTAAGGATCCGTCCACCGCAGCACCCATGCCATGGGGACTAGGGCGAGTCAATCGGGTCTTTCCCTTTTGTTCTGCTCTGTAGAGTGAGAATTTTTTTATCCAACATAAAAATTTGCTCCTATGACGATTCCAACCCAGAATCTATAAAGTTACTAAGGTCACATCGATTTCATAAAAACTATAGAAGGAAAGATGGCCAGGCAAAATTAAATTTTGTGATGCATAACTCTTCTAGGTAGTATAAATATCCAAATATTATTTGGAAATTTCAATCATTCGCTTCGAAAGAAGATTTAGTACCTAAAGCGAGGTGAAATTAAAGAAAAATGTGAATGATTTAATAAGAAGAACTATCCATCCATCTACACTCGTGAATATCTCCATAGCAATCACCTCCTAAAACTTGCAGTGACCAAAGTGGAAGCTGACCAAAACTAATGATTGTGCGGAATGATGAAAACTCTTTGTTCAAAGAAATCAACCCGTGTTTTTCAAAAAAAAAAATCAACCCGCAGGCTTTGGATATGGATTAGACTAGAGAAATATGGGATAAAATCATAGGACTTTTTTGAGAGTAAGGGGGTGTTTGGGAACACCCTATTAAAATTTAACATCTGTCACATTAGATTTTGATGCTAATTAGAAGTATTAAACATAGACTAATTATAAAACTAATTGCGCAGATGGAGTATAATAATTAGTCCATGATTTGATAATGTGGTGCTACAGTAACCATTTGCTAATGATGGATTAATTAGGCTTAATAGATTCGTCTCGCGAATTAGTACAAGGTTCTGCAATTAGTTTTATAATTAGCTCATGTTTTCTTCCTAATTAGCATCCGAATATCCGATATGATAGCACCTTATATCTAAACACACCTAAGATAGAAGTTGCACGAGCTCGCAAACTGCACATTAGGGCCAACTTGTTCATGCAACGTGTTCGGGGCGCTGCTTTGCAGCTGCCTGCTGCTGCTCGGGTGAGAGCAGCGCAGCTGCAGCAGCAGCAGGCAGCGTGCAGCGGCAGCGGCAGCCGTTCGATCGTCCGCGCTCAGAATCCTGTCCAGTGGCAGCCACCCGTGAGGCCGGCAGCAGCGAAACTGACCGCATTCCGCTTCCGCGGGCAGGCAGCAGTAGCACAGCAGAAACCCCGCAGCCGCAGGCGTTATCGGCTCTCCTCCCGTCGCTCCTACAGCCGCTGCCTCTTCGGCTCCTTCCCCATGGCCGCCGCCCTCCTCCTCGCCGCCTCCACCTCGTCCTCCTCCTCCGCCGCCTTCCGGCCCCCTCTCCGCCTCCGCTCTCCCACACACCCTCCTCATCCCCGCCTCATCCGCACTGGTACGTACGGCCCTCCCTCGTCTCTCTCCACGCTTGCGCAGCACTGTACGCTGGAGAGCAAAGTTTGACCGATCCCCTGACGCTTGTCGGGCTCCATTCGCAGGGAGGCGGCCGTTCCCGGTGGTCCGCGCGGCCGAGACCGACGCCACCAAAGACGGTGAGCACTGCTGCGCGCGCCGCTATTGTCGAAACGGCCGTGTTGTTCGATACTTTTCAACTCGTTTTCTGCTGGTCTCTGATGCGAGCTTGGTTTGGTGGGTTCGGTTGCGCAGCGAAGCCCAAGGCCCCGGAGAAGGCGCCGGCGGCGGACGGCTCCAGCTTCAACCAGCTGCTCGGCATCAAAGGCGCCAAGCAGGAGACCGTGAGTCCTCCCCGCTTCCTCCCCGCGTTACTCAGTCTCCCTGCGTTGGATACATGTTGCAATGGTTACCTGCCTTTGGTTGGATGGTGTAGCTAATTGGGGCTCATTCTCTTGCACATTGTAATGTTGTCGGCTGGCCAATGTCTTTGCTAACCAGTGAATGTGGGTACGTGGCACACAAACAACTGATCCGCAAACAGAGAACTGATCTGGATGCCGGAAATTATGCTGTCACCTTCGAGAATTGTTTTTTTTTTTGGGGGGGGGGGGGGTGACATGCGAGAATATGTGTCCCATAAAGTGAGCTTTTATTATGTTCTTAATGTTGCCCCTTTCTAACAGTTAAGCATCTGACCAGGTTGCACATGTTTTTTTTTTGAAACTACCAGGTTGCACATATTACCTTTTATTTTTTTTGGCTGAATTGCTTCGCATGGTTTGTGCTATGACTGGTAAATGGTATCATCCTGTACTTAGCCAGGTTTTTCATGCAGTGGAAAAGTTTAGTAATAGCGATTCTTGTAACACAATGTTCATCAGATGGCAGCTTTATTTTTAAAAAAGAGTTCAAAGGACAACATCTTTTGTTACTTGAGCATATTCTTTTGGACATGTGTAATTGTAAATGCTTATAGTCTTTAGAAGTCAATTATATGTACACCATGTTAGCCATTTGTGAATACAAACTGGAAACAATGTAATATTTATCAATGCCGTCTTTCACATGGTGTGAACAGGACATTTGGAAGATACGTCTTCAACTTACTAAGCCAGTGACGTGGCCTCCGCTTGTCTGGGGAGTTCTCTGTGGAGCAGCTGCCTCTGGTATGCTTTGGTGTCTATAATGGTTTTTATCTGCTCCTTCACTTCATAACAAGAATCCATCATGTGAATTTTGGCAAATAAATTTCGTCCTGTGTAGGTACATCAAGCATTGCATCGTTGTCCACCTTCCAAATGACTTTTTACTTTGCTAATCAACATTAGTATCCTTCAATCTTCAAGTTCAACCGAATGACATCCATTATCATCCTTTCTGTTGAATTTAAACTAGTGAAACCCAGCAACTTTCACAACACACTGAACTCCTTTTGTCCTGAACTGCCTGAATTTTAGGATAGGGGCACTAGAGTACACTGGCTGATTTTTGTACTTATAACACTGTTCCTGTTGTTGTATGACTATTATGCTTATGTTCTTTTTCTCCTAATCTGTCATATTCAGGAAATTTCCATTGGACAGTTGAAGATGTCGCAAAATCTATTGTATGCATGATAATGTCTGGCCCATGCCTTACAGGATACACACAGGTTTACTTTTAAATTATCTGTTGTGGCTTTTATTGATTACCTCAAATATGCTGACTATTACTACTAATGAGTATGTCAGCCAAACATTCTTGTTTGTAGACAATTAACGACTGGTATGATCGAGACATTGATGCAATCAACGAGCCTTATCGCCCTATTCCATCGGGTGCTATATCAGAAAATGAGGTATGTCTGTATTTGGGAGAGAGAAATCTTATCTCTTTTGGCATATGTAATTGCATGTATGTTTAGTTTCATCATCTGTCAACTAGTTTGTAGGTATATGTGTTCTAACTTGTCATTTTAGGGGGTTCTAGATAATTAACCCACAAAACGAAACCATTAATATACCACTTATTTCTCATGGTCTTTTGCATCAATGCACCATTCATTACTTCCTATCCTGAAACTTTGGAAAAATATGATGCCACTCAAAAGATGATAATAATCACACTCTTGTTGCAAACCAATATGTTTGTTTAAAAGATAAGCATGTCAATTTTCAAACTCAATCTCTTGTTCCTTGTATAAAGTAGAGTCTAGAAGAACGACGATTCAACTTTTTTCCAAAACATGAAATCTACTTAGGTTTCTAAATTATCCCTTCATTTTTTTCTTTGCATCAAATCTTTGGTTCGATTAGAGTGGTATTATTTTATCATTATATCCGTTATCACATATAAGGTTAGTTGGTAGATTGCTTTTTTAATTAATGTTGTAGTGCTATTGCTATTTGCAAATCTCCTCTTTCAAGTTGTCATTAATATCTGAGTGGATCTATTTTCCCTTGTGATGCATGTAATGCCATTTACTGTTGTGTAAAATTTGAAATGAAACTGGATCATGATGACGACAATCTTTTCATATCATCTACAAGGGTTTTGCCAGCTCCGACTGGCCAATTAATCATGTTATGTCTGTCTTACTGATGAGAATGATTCTCTTCAGGTAATTACTCAGATCTGGGTGCTACTGTTAGCAGGGCTTGGATTGGGTGCTTTGTTAGATGTGTGGGTAAGTCCTTAAGAAACTGATTTTGTGCACCAACAGGTTGGCTGTTCGCATATGTTCTAATGGTCTGCTTCATTTCAGGCAGGGCACGATTTTCCTATTGTTTTTTATCTTGCTGTGGGTGGTTCCTTACTTTCCTACATATATTCAGCACCACCTCTCAAGGTACTTGAGTGTTTCTTCTTTATACTGATTCTGATTTTTTAAAATTGTTTCTTGGACTATTCCTTTTGATTGAAAGATACTCACAAAACTTTATCATAAATTTTCAGCTCAAGCAGAATGGATGGATTGGGAACTTTGCTCTGGGTGCGAGTTACATTAGCTTGCCCTGGTATGATCATTGTCAGTGGTCTCTTCATATAAAGCAAAGTGTTGGCTTCGATGTTACAGTCATTATTCCAAGAGCTTAAAGATATAATATATTTTTGCAGGTGGGCTGGCCAGGCGTTATTTGGAACTCTTACTCCTGATATCGTTGTCCTCACAACTTTGTACAGCATAGCAGGGGTATTTCTTCTCCATTTATTGTTCCCTTTTCTTTTGCTCATTATACCCGTCATGATGCTTCACTGTTTTCTTGATTACGTAGCTAGGGATTGCCATTGTAAACGACTTTAAGAGCATTGAAGGGGATAGAGCTCTGGGTCTTCAGGTTATTCTCCTTTCTGAATAAAATGTTTTCATTATTGAAGCACTTCTCCATACCAGTTCACCTTTTCTTTTTGTAGTCACTCCCTGTTGCTTTTGGAATGGAAACTGCAAAATGGATATGCGTTGGAGCAATTGACATCACTCAACTATCTGTTGCAGGTAAGACAGAAATTTCATCTATTGCTCGCTCCTTTTCTTTTCATATAAATTACCTCAAGGATTCTGTATAAGTTTCATTTGTTTAACATATTCGGATTGCCATGTGGTTCATGGCTCCATGCTGCTGTTAAGCATACCGTAATCACTGCATTTGTCATGGTAATGCATCAGATTTTAAGTTTCCCATTTATTAATGGAGCCTTAAAAGGAACTTTGGAGGGTGGTTGCTTTGAACATAAGATGTGCGCAGTGAAAATTTTGTTCTGTTTCACTTCAGAAAACTTCACATGACGGCAAACAATAAATTAAGTTTAACAAAGTTATAGCTACATTCTCTATGAGTATTCAGATGAAGTGAGTGTTTCCACTTGTTGCCATTTTCTACCAGCATATGCTTGATTTATCTCTATGCTGAATTTCTGTAAGAGTTTGTTTTAAATGGAAGTTTCACTTTCCAGGCTACCTATTGAGCACTGGGAAGCTATATTACGCCCTGGCGCTGCTTGGACTAACAATCCCTCAAGTGGTTTTCCAGGTAACTGACCGTTCTAGATGTTTGGTTGTTTCAGTTTTTTGCTCTTTTCCATGGATGCATGTTACTAAATTCGAAGCTTAACTTCTGAGGAATAGCTTTATCTTTAAGGCTGACAAAACTGCATTTGAGTTAATTAGTTATATATATGTCCTAAGTGAAGCATTGCTGATAAGAACATCTTCAGTCCACAATACATAACTAAAGAACAAACAGCACCAAATAGTATGTGGAGAGCTTGTCTGCTTAATTAGCAGCCCCAGATTCGTTTGTGCATATTCTAATCCTTCTTACGTTGTTGGAGCAGTTCCAGTACTTCCTGAAGGACCCTGTCAAGTATGATGTCAAATATCAGGTGCGCTTCATCTGGTTGTCCGTTGTCCCACTCTTTTTCTTGCTCCAGCCCTTCCCTTTCTGTATCCGCGAGCAACAGGAAGAACTTTCAGACGCTTATCACGACAATGTTACTTTGCTGAACGCAGGCAAGCGCGCAGCCGTTCTTCGTATTGGGCCTGCTGGTGACGGCCCTGGCGACCAGCCACTGATGAAAGCATCCAACGTAGACTGGATCCGCAGAGCTTCGTGGGAAGAAGCAGATTGTTCAGGTGTGATGAAATAAGGTTTCAGCGTCTCTGTATATCACGATGTGCTAGCTCCTTGTGAGCAGGTAGGATCGTCCTTCTGGTACAGAAAAAAAGAAAAGGAAAAAATCAGTTTTGTAAGGTTTATGTGATGCAGCAGCCATGCTGGTGATGGAAGGATTAGCGACATCGCCTGTTGTTGTAGTAGGTTCAGTAGATACACGATAAGACGCTTGAGAATGCTGTGCCATTGCCAGCTGCTCAACCGGCTGCAGCTCTGCAAGGCTTTGAACGAACAGTTTTGCGATGAAATCCAGCATGACTATTGTCTACACTCTCTCTGAAGCGAAATCGGATAACTTGTTGTCAGTTTGTCACCACATGTCCGCACCAGAATTACAAGCAACGACCAGACCAATTTGAGACCCCAAATTTTAAATTCATACCGTTGACACACATGGTATTTCTGATGTTAGTAGGAAATACGGTCACATTGACTATTTCATCTCGTAGGAACTGATCCAACGGTCTTCAAAACCTGCAGCTGCTGCACCACCCAAACAACCATATAATCCTTCGTGAAGAAAATGCTGATTTGCATATTAACCAAGCACAAATTGGTTCACAGAAATACCAGAAATCTTGATGTTCCAGTGATCGTATTTCCTGTCAATTACGTATCTCCTGAAATAAAATGAATACATTTTTCGCAGCTTTTAAATGATAAACCAACCATATCGCGGTACATTGCGCGCGAACTCCGAAGACCAAACCCTTCACCTTTCCCATTTTCTCAGCAGTCAGCCGCCCCCACGGCGGGCATGGACGTCGATGACCCGTCGCCGCGCGCCGGCGGGTGCGGCGCGAACCCGCCGCGCATCCGGCGGCTGGAGGAATCGGTGGTGAACCGCATCGCGGCGGGGGAGGTGATCCAGCGGCCGTCGTCGGCGGTGAAGGAGCTCGTTGAGAACAGCCTCGACGCCGGCGCCTCCACCGTCTCCGTCACCGTGAAGGACGGAGGACTCAAGCTCATACAGGTCTCCGACGACGGCCACGGCATTCGGGTATGCCCACTAAACCCTAAACCCACCCCCATCTCCTGGACATTCGCCTTTTAGTGTCCGGTGGACTGTAGATGTGGCTTAGATTGCTACCGTTGCTTGAGGGTGTCCCCATTTTGTGGAGTCGACGAATTGCCAAGCATGTGAACAGGGAAGGATTAGGAAATTTTGGTTCTGTGCTTTGATAAATTGAAAATGTTTTTATGTTTTTCCCAATGTCTTCATCTCTATCAATGAAACAAGCACGCAAATAATGTCACGGGAACAAAATGTGATGGCATAGTTATCTCTATTAAGCATTTCACGACAGCAAATTCTAATAAATTAAGAGGACTTAATTTTGGATGCTACGATGTACTCGTACTTTATGGGACTACAGGTTAGACTTGTTGCATTTGGTGGGGCCTGGTCCCTATTATAAGATCAGTACATTAGTTTCTCCTTAAGTATCCAACGAAGAAGTATTTGTGTAACTAACTTAATTTTCCTTATGTAGCCTGAGGATTTGCCAATATTGTGTGAAAGGCATACTACCTCAAAGCTATCCGCATATGAGGATTTACAGACAATAAAATCTATGGGGTTCAGGGGGGAGGCCTTAGCCAGTATGACTTATGTCGGCCATGTTACTGTGACAACAATAACAGAGGGCCAGCTTCATGGCTACCGGTTAGTCCATGAACAGTTAAATTTCATGACTTTGCTGCATTCTATATTTGTTGTTGATAAGTTTTGTCATGTCCCCCCTCCCCCTGTCAGTGTTTCTTATAAAGATGGAGTAATGGAGAATGAGCCAAAACCATGTGCTGCGGTTAAAGGAACTCAAATCATGGTTAGTTTGCTTGAAGTTGTACTTCTTGTCTGCTTAATACTGTTGAATATGCTTTCTAATTTTGATAAAACATAATTTTCTTCAGGTTGAAAATTTATTTTACAATATGGTAGCTCGTAGAAAAACATTGCAGAACTCCAATGATGACTACCCCAAGATTGTGGACTTCATTAGTCGGTTTGCAGTCCATCACATCAACGTGAACTTCTCTTGTAGGAAGGTAAATATCCCTGTATTTTTCCCTTTATATCATCAGTCATCAGATTGAGTAGGGTGTCATTTGCTTCTTCTGTCACAGCATGGAGCCAATAGAGCAGATGTTCATAGTGCAAGCACATCTTCTAGGCTGGATGCTATAAGGAATGTCTATGGGGCTTCTGTCGTCCGTGATCTGATGGAAATAGAGGTTTCAGATGAGAATGCTGGAGATGCAGTCTTCAAGATGGATGGCTACATATCAAATGCAAATTATGTGGCAAAGAAGATCACGATGATCCTTTTCATAAATGGTAGAAATATGCGAGATGAGACATTACTCATCAATAAAATCTGCTAGTTTTATGTAGATAATTATGTGATGTAATTGTGGCCAAAATTAGTCAAGTTGGCCGCTCCTTATTTTGTATATGCATTATTTCTCTGCTTTATCATTTATGTATCTTCATATTTACTCTTCAGATAGGCTTGTAGACTGCACTTCTCTAAAAAGGGCTATTGAATTTGTGTACTCTGCAACATTGCCTCAAGCATCCAAACCCTTCATATACATGTCCATCAATCTTCCACCAGAACATGTCGATGTCAATATACACCCAACTAAGAAAGAGGTACATTTTGAAACATCCTTCTAAGATTTGTTGTCCTTCTGATGTTCAAGCATTTTTTTTCTTTCAACCTTTACTGTTAGATAACACATGGTTGGATACTTTTGCAAATCTTTGGCTTTCAGGTTAGCCTCTTGAATCAAGAGCGTATTATTGAAATTATTAAAAATACTATTGAGGAAAAGCTGAGGAGTTCTAATACCACAAGGATATTCCAAACTCAGGTGGTGCCTATTTAGCACTCTCATATTGTATGTGTAACATTGATATTATGTGGTGCTTTTGGGTGATAACCTATCCAGTTTACCATATATCTTCTTGATGGCTTTTGATTGCATACCTGGGCACCATTGTTAATAGACACTTTCTTGGAAACATGACCTGTCACCAGGTGACCCTTGCCTATAAACACAAGTATAGACCTTGATTCAAGCCTTCCCCTTTATCTGATATACGGTTTTCCATGGCATATGATTTGGTGATAGTCAATGGTCATCATTTTTGTTTTTTTATAACATGCTTTCTTACATTTGAAGCGTTGCATGGTTTATGTGCATATATGTAGTTGAATTCTAACGTGAACTTTTCTGCCCATTGATGGTGCTGTTACATGCACGTTGTGTGCAGGCAATAAACCCCTCGGCACTTACTCAAGCTAACACGCAGAAGGAAAAGGGTACTGAGGTCAAAATGGCATCTGGTATGCAGAATGTCAAACAACGCTTATATTGGATCTTATCTCTTTAAGCTTAGATGTGTTCTAGTGATGCCCTAGGCGGCCATGGCACGCTAGCTAATTATTTATTACTATTTGTTAACAAATTAGTGGTACCTGAAACCTCCACTGCACCCAGCATATCATCTCACTGTAACCATCTTGTACTGTAGGAATGAAATCTCAAAAGACTCCTGTTAGCCAAATGGTCAGAACTGATCCACGTGATCCATCAGGAAGGTTGCACACTTACTGGCACGGGCAATCTTCAAATCTTGAAAAGAAATCTGACCTTGTTTCTGTAAGGTATGGTCCTAATTAGCAAGCTGGCAACCATCTAGCGTTCATTTTAGATTTTCTGCCAGATTTGATTTGATCTTGTATTTGTTTCATCCACTCACATGCACCCGCTAACTTTTTGTTTACAAAGCACCTATTCTATGCCTTTCATCATGTAAAGATTTTTTTTGTTTACATGCTGTTGGTTGTTTGGTTGGAAGTACTGTCTTTTTTTGTCCTTATTTCTACATTGGTTGTTAATTCAAAACAATATACTTTTAAACGCAAAAAAGTGCGATTTTTAGTTGATTTTTCTGTGGCTGATTTTCTTTTTCAATGTTTGGTTCTACTAGAAATGTAGTAAGATCAAGGAGAAATCCAAAAGATGCTTGTGATTTATCCAGTCGTCATGAGCTTCTTACAGAAGTTGATTCTCAATGCCATCCCGGTGAGCTCATCAGTCATCTCAGCCTTTGATGACTGAAAGGAGTGCCTCTATTATTTTTGAATGATGTTTTATCTATTGCTGCAGGTCTGTTAGAGGTTGTTAAGAATTGCACATATGTTGGACTGACTGATGAAGTTTTCGCTTTGATACAGCACAATACTCGCTTATACCTTGTCAATGTTGTAAATGTTAGGTAAACTCTAGTGAATTACTGTATCTCTCATCCTTTCCACATATGACTAGTGTCTTATCCAAGCTAAAACTTTCAATTTTTGTCGTAGAAGGTACGAGAAACCCAATTTCACTCTACCCATAAAAGGATAACGTGCATGCATGGCTACATAAAATTGTTCAGGGCTTTAGACTGCCATGCCAGACCATCATAAAACTGCTTCCCTATGCATCTAATATCCATCTGTTCTAAAAAAAACAACATCTGCAAGCTTGCAATTACTGCCACCACTTCAAATAACGGATTGATATTTATTTATTTATTGGGACGTTTTGGCATTTGCTTTCATGTGGTATGTTTGTTGTTCAATTTGTGGTGCAGTAAAGAACTCATGTACCAGCAAGCACTTTGCCGTTTTGGAAACTTCAATGCTATACAGCTTAGCGAACCAGCTCCTCTTCGGGAGCTGCTACTGATGGCACTGAAGGATGATGAACTAATGGGTGATGAAAATGATGAGGAGAAAATGGAAATTGCAGAAGTAAGTTGTTTTCTGAATGGCTCAATTCTTTGTTAATGTAGTAGGTGTCTAGGTGATATTTGTATTTCTGAATTCTTTTATTGCAGTTAAGTCCACTGACTTTTTGTTGCATAGCTCCTTTGATGAACATGACATATTTTGTTGCAGGTAAACTCCGAGATACTGAAAGAAAACGCCGAGATGATTAATGAGTACTTCTCTATTCACGTTGACAAAGATGGAAACCTGACCAGGCTTCCAGTTGTACTTGATCAGTACACCCCTGATATGGACCGTCTCCCAGAATTTGTGCTGACTATGGCGAATGATGTAGGTTTTCTCTTATCAAGTCATCAAGTTCATCATATATGCTAATTTAAAGTCAAGCATGGCATTAGACTATGCACTCCCTGTTGAGATGGCAAGTAATACATTTTTTTTAGAAAAAGGAAATCATTCCGGCCTCTGCGAGCAAGTAATACATTTGCAAATCGGTTTCAAAGTTTCAAATTTAAATGGTTTTCGTGTAGATATGGCAGCTAAATATCTGAACTTAATTTTTTAAAAAAAGAAAAACTTATTTCATAGTTTGAACCCAGTATGTGTTGCTTCATTACTTTTTTAACCCTCTGCAGTTCTAGTTCTGGCAATCCTGATTTTTAGCAATTACGATCTTTCAATAGGTTACTTGGGATGATGAAAAAGAGTGCTTCCGGACGGCAGCTGCTGCTATTGGGAATTTTTACGCTCTCCATCCTCCCATCCTTCCAAATCCATATGGGAGTGGCATTCAGTTGTACAAGAAAAATAAAGATTGCATGGCAAGTGGTAAATGTGTTGATAATACAGGTGAGCTTATTGGATATCTGTACTCTACAACAATTACTCATTGAAGTGCTAGTGGTGCCAGGACATAATCAAGATCTGCCAAAGTTTACACCTTAGTAGATACTTATTATCAAGATTATTGATCCTGGAATTTGTCCCAGTTGACAACTCTGAAACCACTCAGATGACATGAGATGGAGTTTAATGGCACACAAATTTCCGTGATATATGATGCCAGGGCTACATCCTCCATAGGCTCAACTGTAGCACAAAAATTTCCCTGATATATGATGTCTTTTCATCAATATTAAATTGCTATTATTGCTAAAATTAAATTGCACCACAGATGAAGATGATATTGATCAAGAACTACTTGCGGAAGCAGAAACAGCATGGTCTCAACGAGAGTGGACCATTCAGCATGTCTTGTTTCCATCCATGCGACTTTTCCTAAAGCCCCCAAAGTCAATGGCAACAGATGGAACATTTGTTCAGGTTTGTTCTTGTGTTTCGAAACTTATGGAAGTCCAGAGACACCATTAGATATGGCTAGGCTCCTGATGCTGCACTTTTGCCTGTTGATGGTTTAATTGCTGCACCTAGTTCCTTGTCATGCTTTATGTACAAGTTCCTTGGTATTTCTCATCAGCTTGGCATTGAATTGTTTGACAAATTGGTAATACGGGTTCCCCATTTATAGATGCATGTACATGTGCTATTGGCTATTGCTACCGTCAGTGTCTCCAGAGTCCAGATTTGTACATACTTCCAAAATTGAGAGCACTATCCCATCTTCTAACCATTGCAATGTCCTTGGCACGATCTTGAGGCATTCTGGAGGGTCAAGCCAGCACATGTAAATGTGGTTTTGCATTTCCTTAAAATTGCTAGTAGCTGCAAATCATTTCAGACAAATCATAGTGTCACCTTTTAACCCTGTTCACCTATGGGTTACATTGTTATGAGTAGATTATCTCATTCTCTGTCAACAGGTGACCAGAAGCTTTGAAATGAATTTTAGTGTTACCACTTGTGCATGATTTGCCTTTGCCAATGATGATAATAACAATGGTTGCTAATCTTTTCCATTGTTATTTCTCAACTGTGCATGCAGGTTGCTTCTCTGGAGAAACTTTACAAGATTTTTGAGAGATGTTAGCTCACGCAAGTGCAACTTACATAGAGGACGAAGTAACACCCTACTGAAACATTTTGCGCTGTATATATTTTGTACGGATAGTGCCGTTTGAGTAGTAGACAGATTGAAGTGTACCACCACCTGCAAACCACGCGTGTACTGTCAATTGCACAATCCTCTTGCTGTGTGGCTAAATTTTATGTTTCTGATGTGTTGGTAACTTGTTGAAATTGTCTGCGCTTAGGTTCATATGGTGTTGCCCGCACAGTTCGCCTAGGTTCATATTTTTGTTTTATCCGAGTGGTGCAAGTTTATACTTTAAGCCCATGTCATAAACTATACTCCATTTGTTTCTAAATATTTCAAGTTTAAAAACAAGAGGGCGTACTCAATTTACCTCCCAATAAACTGCACTTATTTGAAAAAACTTTTCAGTTTATTTTCTGTGAAATTCACCTGTTCTGTTCTTTCGTTTTCCAATCCATCGCGTCTGCCCAGAACAGGTGAATTTCTCAGAAAATAAACTGAAAATGCCTTGTCCAGCTGTCCGAGTCTGCATGTGGGCCCGACGAGTACGACTACCAATCCCACACGTCCACCACGTAGGCGGTAGGCCGGAGCCATAAACACCAACCTCATCTTTACCCCCAAACCCGCCGGATTCCTCCTCCTCCTCACTACCCGCTCTAAACCCTAGCCCAACACCACCAAGCCGCCCCCGCTCGCCCGGCCGCCGCCGGGGACGATGGCGAAGCCTCGGCGCGGCCGCTCCGCGTCGCGCTCCTCCTCGGGCTCCTCCTCCCGCTCGCCGTCCCGCTCCGTCTCCTCGGGCTCCGTCTCGTCTCGCTCCCGGTCGCGCTCCCGCTCCTTCTCGTCGTCGTCCTCCCAGTCCCGGAGCCGCTCCCCTCCCCCGGCTAAGCGCAGGTGAGGCACGACTCTCCACGATATGGATCCACTTATTTTACCCGTGTTCCTTCTGAATGGATGCTGTTTAAGCCTTTTCGATTTACTGATTCGAGTGGCACTTCGTCAAAACAACGAAACCCTAGGTGTTCCGTTACTTCATCCTAAGGCATTGGGTGGCTGCAACTGGAGTGTTTAGTATGAGGCTGGTTGATTCAGATAATTGCACAGTTACATTTTGTGGGGGTTCCTTGTGTGTTAAACTACGTTCTGTTTAATACAGTTAGTCCTTGTGGCACTGAACAGTATGGATGCAGTCATTTCAGTGTAAAACAGAACCAGAGTTTGGTAATAGTTCTACTGATCCTTTGCAAATTCATTTTTTATTATTCTCGTGATAGGCTGTAAACCTAAGTTAAATGTTGGACCCTGCATTCGGAATTCAGATGAACACCTTGAGTTGTTCAATTCCTTGCTGTGAGCTTATTGTTTAGCCGTGCTTTTGTTATCCTGTAGTGGTGGAGGCCTGTGGTGACCAGCATTTGCTACTAAAATCATATTGTTGAAACTGTTTATTAAATTCATCACGCCTCATGCTTTTGTTTGTTCCTGTTGCCACATTTTCTAAATGGGCTCTTGGCAATTTAAAGTTATTCTTATATATGAATTTACTTGATTACACTACAAGCGTTCTGCTTTTGTGAACATGGATATTTGGTATTTTTCTCATGAACTATAATTTTCTTATGCTGGTTCTCTCTAACCGGAGTGCATTCACTTATGGATACTGTTATCTGCCCAGCTCACCTGGAGCACGGAAAGGTCGATCACCTTCACCACCTCCTAAAAGAGGTTCACCCTCAAAGAAAGTCCGTTCGCCATCACCACCACCTAAAAAGGCTTCATCCCCTAGGTACAAGCTTGCATAGTAACTGCATATTTTACTTTAATTCCCTGCTGTTATGTTGATTATATTTAAGCATGTTGTTTCACTTGTTAGTTACGTATTACCATCGTGTTTATCTTTTATGAAATAAGTGTAGTTTTCAAAACTGGATGCTGTTTGTGGGGTAACAATACAAAAGCTTGTCCAAAATTCCTGTTATATTGGATGTTTCAATCCTCATGTTAGCAAGAAAAATGCAATAGTAGCCTCTGATACAATTTCTCTTGTAGGTATGATATTGCTACTTACTGTTCGTAATTTGATTGACTTTTTTACACTGTTTTCTGGGGAACTTGTCATGTACATAACCTGCTTCTGGACGTTTTTACTTCTTGTCTCCCATATTTGGAGTTATATTTTATTTCCAGAGATTTTGTAGAGTTCCCAGGCAATATTGACTTTGCATTGTTTTTTTGCTCCCTGCGTGTCTTGACCTCTACATCTGACTCTTGTGCCCTAGATTACTGAAAAAGTGATTATTTGATTTCAGGAAAGCGTCTCCTCCTGCTGAGTCCACTGTTATCTGCATTGACCATTTATCAAGGAATGTTAATGAGGCTCACTTGAAAGAGATATTTGGTGAGCTTACTTTCTTGTGCTTTATTCTGTTGGAAGTTCAGTGTTATGATTTTAGTTATTATGGCTCGGACAGTGAAACTAGATTTATATTTGCTTCTGCATGAATTTGCCTTGTGCAATTGTTACCTGAATGACCTCTTAGTGTTTAGGGACTCTTTTGATGGCATGCATTTTGTTTAGTATTTAAGTCTATAACCTTTGGAGCCATTTATTTTATATTTCTATCTCCAACTACCATGTTTTCTGTATTTCTAGGAAATTTTGGCGAAGTGGTGAATGTGGAGCTATCAATGGACCGATTGGTAAGTGAATTTGTTTCTCTTGTTCTCTCTTATTCTGGAAATCTGTACCTGGCACTCTCCTCTTAAGTCTTAACACCTATTATTTGTTTTTCGTAGGTAAATCTTCCTCGTGGGTATGGATATGTTGAATTCAAGAAGAGAGCTGATGCTGAGAAGGCTCTTCTTTACATGGATGGTGTATGCATTCTACCCTATGCTTTTGCTTTTGCTTTTTTTTTCCGGTTGATAAGTAAGTGGCTTGCATGTTCTACTAAAAATGTTTTCAGGGTCAAATTGATGGGAATGTTGTTAAGTTGAGATTCACTCTTCAACCACGCCAAAGGGCTGCATCACCTATGAAGGTGCCTCCCCCTCCTCCAAAAAGAGATGCTCCTCAGACTGACAAGGGTGCTGGCAGTGCTGAAAAGGATGCTCAGCAGCGTCCTAGGGAATGTAAGCTTGTTACTTCTCCTACCAAGGATTTCTTTTCTTCTGAAGGTGCATATTTCAGCTTAATAATTATTTAATTGTTTACATACGTGCTTGCAGCATCTCCACGGAAGAAGCCTGCTTCACCTCCACGGAAGCGATCTCCCCCAAATCGAAGGGTTGAGTCACCCAGGCGCCCACCTGACCCATCTCCTAGGCGTCGTCCTGATTCTCCACCTATCCATCGCCGACCAGATCCTTCTCCTGTCAGGCGTGGTGACACACCTCCTCGCAGGAGACCACTGTCTCCCCTTAGGAGGCGTTCTCCCTCTCCACCCAGAAGGCATAGGTCACCGATGCGGTAATCACTGCTCACATACATTCTATAAGTTTAAGGTATTGTAACTAGAATTGCTGACAATATTTTGCAACAACAGTCCTTCACCTAGGAGGGGTCGTGGCAGCCCATCGCCACGCAGGCGCTCCCCTGGACCTCTTAGGCGGCGGTGAGTCCATTTGAGCATGTCTCTAATTTCCATTTATTTGCAATGCCCTGCAGTACGATATATTGTGCACTTCCTGATGCGCTGAATGTGTCGTCAATTGTTCACCTCCATTTTACCTATTGCACATGATCATGCTATTTGCTCAAATTACCCTTCCTAGTGTTTGGATAATTGTTTTACCTGCTTGTTTTCTGTCTTGGGTTTTGTTCTTCTGTTGTGTACGAAGGTTCTATTGATCTTTTTTTGGTCCTCCCCCTTATTGTGCCAGTTTAGCCATTTTGTTCATTCCTTTCTCTTTTTCTCTCTCTAGCTCACCACCACCAAGGCGGTTGAGGAGCCCACCAAGAAGGCCACCACCTCCACGTCGTTATAGTCGTTCTCCTCCTCGCCGACCCCTTCGCTCCCGCTCCAGATCGATTTCTCCAAGAAGGTAGTGGATCTGATGCTCAAATCTTTCAGCAGAGGTTGTGCCTCTTTTGCATCTTGACAGTTCTAAAATCCTGTTTGTATAATGCAGGGGTCGAGGGCCTCCATTGAGGCGTGGAAGGTCAGACTCATCATATTCTCGATCGCCTAGTCCACCAAGAAAGGTGAGTTCTACATCTGCCGTGGTATTTGTAGCCTCAGAGGAAATAATGTTGAATTCTTGCTTCTGTTGCTGGTCATGCTATGTAATACTAATAAGCAGTTAAATGTGACTTTATTTTCTCGTATAGGGGCCAAGAAGGGTATCAAGGAGTCGTAGCCCTAGGAGGTAACCCATTTTTGAAATGTTGCATTTTTTTTTTGTATTTTGCATATGTCAAGAATATTCTGTTGCTGAAAATGTCTTGTTCTGTGCAGGCCTCCTAGAGGAAGAAGCATCTCTAGTGACAGCCGAAGCAGCAGCTCACCATCCCCTAGACGCAGGTAGAACGAACTTGTGGTATTGTGTTTCCGGCAGGTAAAACCTTTTATCCCTTCACTCAATCTGTATCGTTTGCCTGTGCTTGTGACTTGCTGTGAGCTCAAGTGTTGGTTCGAGGAGATGATAAGAGAAACCTACGGCAATGCTTCCAATGGATCTGCTTAACATGCTTGGTGGACTCTCTAGCTTGTGATATGTACCCAAGACGATTATCTGCTATGTTTGGCTTATGTACTTGATGCATGTACCGAAGTATTTTGAATTTCTGAAGTTGTTTCCGGTTAGAACTCTGGGTCTAAAGTTTCTGTGGTAAACCTTGTGCGACTCAGTGTTGAAAGTGTTGTTGAACTTTTGTTTCGTGTGTGCTGCTTACTGCTATTCTGTTGTGCAAGACTGCCGGTCGTTGTATCTTCGTTCCTGTTTACAAGCTTTGTGCCTGTTATTCTGCGTCGTATAATTTTTCCAGTCTCGACCAAAGATATTAGTGAGGCGGCGAATGTGTATTGTTGGATCAAAAATGACAGCGAGTCACGACCATCTGCAGCACGCTTGGCCGCCTCCCTCCGGCGTCCCCGGTGCTGAGGCCGCCCGACCCTGACCGGTAACCGCTCCAGTTTTGTGCTCCCCCGCCATAGCCCATCCACCCAGCCTTCGTCGCAATGCCATCACTGCATCACATGATCAACTCCGAGACGGTGGTCTGCTTCAGTAGTCGAATTATTGACGTGTCATAACATTGTTTGCCGAAACGGCTATTTAGCCTGTTTATTAAACATGACATTAGCTAGTGGTCTCTTGTTTAATTAGCCGTTTAGCCTGGTAGGATGTTTGCCATTTTAGTGGTTATAGGTGAAGTTTGCATGTAGAATGTTCACAGGTAACAGGGCCTTGTGCCATTTTCCTGCTCCGAAGGAAACGATGCTCTCTCTCTGTTCGACGCGTGCACGACCGCCTGCGGTTGTGCTCGTGTGAAAAGTGCTGGCCGTCTCCTCGCTCCCCCTCGATCTTGACCGCGAGCTGCTGATCGAACGGCTACTGATCACACCAAATGCCAGTTCAAGCTTCTCCCGCCTCTCCCCCTAGCGGAGACGGGAGGCCAAGATGCCGCCGCCGCCGCCGTTCGCCTCCATGGACGCCTTCTACCTCCACCTGCTCCGCTCCTGCGCAGCGCTGCCGCACGTGGCCGCCGTGCACGCCCACATCGCTCGCGCCCACCCCGCCGCCTCCCTCTTCCTCCGCAACTCCCTCCTCTCAGCCTACTGCCGCCTCGGGGGGCCCTTTCCCGCCGCCCGCCTGCTCGACGAAATGCCCCGCCGCAACTCTGTCTCCTTCAACCTCCTCATCGACGCCTACTCCCGCGCCGGCCTCGCGGACCGCTCCCTGGGGACCTTCGAACGCGCGCGGGCCGCGGGGGTCAAGGCCGACCGGTTCACGTTCGCCGCGGCGCTCGCCGCGTGCTCGCGGGCGGGCGACGTGAGGACTGGAAAGGCCGTGCACGCGCTAGCCGTTCTGGATGGTCTCGCCAAGGGGATGCTTGTGTCCAACTCGCTCATCAGCATGTACGCCAGGTGCTGCGAGATGGACGAGGCCCGACGTGTGTTTGATGCCGCCGACGAGCATGACGATGTCTCGTGGAACTCGCTCCTCTCTGGGTACGTCCGGGCTGGTGCGCACCAGGAGATGCTGAAGGTGTTCACTCTGATGTGCCGATGCGGCATGGGTTGGAATTCGTTCGCGCTCGGGAGCATCATCAAGTGTTGTTCTTCTGGTGTTGATATTGCCGGGCACATTGCAGAGGCAGTCCATGGGTGCGTGGTGAAGACTGGGCTTGCGACTGACGTGTTTCTTGCAAGCGCATTGATCGACATGTATGCTAAGAAAGGCGCATTGAGCAATGCTGTTGTGCTTTTCAAGTCGGTGCAAGACCCAAATGTGATTGTTTTCAATGCAATGATTGCAGGATTCTGTCGGGATGAAGCTGCAGTTGGCAAGGAAGTCACGAGAGAAGCTTTGAATCTGTATTCAGAGCTGCTGAGCCGAGGGATGGAACCTACTGAGTTCACATTCTCGAGTGTTGTACGGGCATGTAACTTGGCTGGTGAATTTGAATTTGGGAAACAATTACATGGTCAAGTGCTCAAACACAGTCTCCAAGGCGATGACTATATCGGCAGTGCACTCATCGACTTGTACTCCAACTCTGGTTGCACGGAAGATGGGTACAGGTGCTTCAGATCTCTTTATAAGCAAGACATTGTCACCTGGACATCAATGATTTCAGGGTTTGTTCAGAACGAGCTTTTCGAGAAGGCACTGAGATTGTTCCAAGAATTATTATGTTATGGATTGAAACCTGATCTTTTCACCATATCGAGCGTGATGAATGCATGTGCCAGTTTGGCTGTTGCAAGGACTGGTGAGCAGATCCAGTGCCTTGCCACGAAATCAGGTTTTAACCGGTTCACTGTCATGGGGAATTCCTGCGTACATATGTATGCTAGGTCAGGGGATGTTGATGCTGCAACTCTGAGGTTTAAGGAAATGGAATCACGTGATGTTGTCTCTTGGTCTGCAGTGATATCAAGCCATGCTCAGCATGGTTGTGCAAGGGATGCTTTATGCATTTTCAATGAAATGATGGATGCAAAGGTTGTGCCTAATGAGATTACTTTTCTTGGTGTCCTTACTGCATGTAGTCATGGAGGACTGGTTGATGAGGGACTCAGGTAAGCATGCAATTTCTTCTTCTTTTTTATCAGAGTATTCATTCAACTGGCAATGCAACTTATTTTGTTATACATATCTCATATGTCCATCTCATTAATGGTCTCATGCAGGTATTATGAAATTATGAATAAGGAATATGGGCTGGCCCCAACCATAAAGCATTGTACTTGTGTTGTTGATCTCCTTGGACGGGCTGGGAGGCTAGGTGATGCTGAGGCTTTTATAAGGGATTCAGTCTTCCACGATGACCCTGTCATTTGGCGGTCTCTGTTGGCCTCATGTCGTATCCATGGAGACATGGAGAGAGGTCAACTTGCTGCAGATCGGATAATGGAGCTGGAACCCACCACCTCGGCATCATATGTAATTCTTTACAACATGTACCTGGATGCTGGGGAGCTTTCCCTAGCTTCAAAAACTAGAGATCTGATGAAAGAGCGAGGTGTAAAGAAAGAACCTGGTCTTAGCTGGATTGAACTGAAGTCTGGAGTTCACTCTTTTGTTGCTGGTGACAAGTCCCATCCAGAGAGCAATGCAATATACGAAAAACTGTCAGAGATGCTTTCCAAGATAGAAAAGCTTGGAAGCACTGGTAATGCTAGCACAGAGTCAACTGGCATCTCTGGCAGGGAACAAAATTTAGTGGGTTGCCACAGTGAGAAACTAGCTGTGGCATTTGGAATGATTCATTTACCACAATCAGCTCCGGTTCGAGTAATGAAGAACCTGAGAGTTTGCCGCGAATGCCACTCAACTATGAAACTAATATCCAGGAGTGAGAATAGAGAAATAATTTTGAGAGATGCAATTCGATTCCATCACTTCAGAGGCGGAGCTTGTTCCTGTGGTGATTACTGGTGATGACTTATTCTAGGTTTTGAGTCCAGGAAGGTAGATATGACACTTGCTGTACATTACATCGTGCCATAGCATGAAAGGAAAGACCTGTGTGCTGATGAAATATTTCAATTTTCACATGATATCTTAAAGTATAGCAGTTTATGCATTGGACACCTGTGAGTGCACGTACACGGAGCCTTTGTCCTGTTTTCTATATAGGTGTGATGAAGTAGTTGATATGTGCTCCAATCTTGAGTTCTTCCCTGATGTAGTGTGCTTCGAGGGTGATGATCAGTGTTGGCTTACTGGAGCGTGCTATGTAAAGGCGAATGATATCTTTCAGTTTTGTGAAACTTGTGGTAGCCATTCGCTGTAGAATCTTATTTTTATCTGGAGTTTGTTCACGAAAACTCCGTGACTAGCAGGTGACACGGATTGTTTCTGTGCCCGTGGGACACTGTTAAGTAGGGTCTTAGGCAACCACTTATCACAATTGGGGATGTAGCTCAAATGGTAGAGCGCTCGCTTTGCATGCGAGAGGCACGGGGTTCGATCCCCCGCATCTCCACTACGTATTTTGTTTGTTTTGTTTTTTCGTTTTTTTTTTTTTTGCGTTCTCTCTAGCGTGCGGTAAATATCCGAGTCGGATAAAAGGGCTTCAGTTTATTTTTCCCCCTTTTGTTACGTTCTCTCTGGCAAGCCGCTGAACGATCGATTTCTACCATGCGTGTTGCTCTCAACCTCTTAAGGAGTGAAAAAGCAAAAACTGAACAATCAGAAGTAGACCGGAATAGATTCCATTCCATCCGAGCAGAGCATTGCTCATTGGCAGTTCTCCAACCAGATAACCAGATAACTCTGAACTTGACAACCTTGTCTACCAAGAAACCACCTCGATCAGCTTCTCGGTCGTCGGTCAGAGCAGCATGGATGGAATGGTATAGTCACCAGTAGAGTGAGTGTCATTGATGACCGAAGCAAGACAGTTAGTTCTCAGAGATGACACCTCACGTGCAGTGAGCTCTTGGTCCATGACAGCTGGGCCCAAGCCCACGTGCCAGACTAGCGTTTACATCACATCAGCGATCGTGACTCCATAAGCATAATAATCACACTTACCTGCTCCATCCCGAGAGATATAATACTTAATACTACTCTACTACAATAGGCCAATAGCTCATCGCTTACCTTGACCTACGGTTAAATAAAAAAAAGTCAAATAAAAAAAACGATGGGATAGGAACCCTGACCTACGGTTAATTAATCTATACTTAAGTAGTATCTAAATATTCGATGTGACAAGGACTAAACTCTAATCTCCGGAACCAAACACCCCCTGAATTAAAAAAACGAGGGCAGCAGAAGCAAGAATCGAAGTGGCAATCTTCCGCAGGAAGCTTGGAGGCAGAATAGAGAGTGGCAGCCTATAAATTGGTGCTTGCCCAGACCTCAGAGCATCAACACACAGTCAGAGTCACGCACTCCACGCCCCCCAGTAAAAAGGCACAAGAGCTGAAGAAGCCATGAGTCTCTCCTGCATGCCATCGCTCGCCAAGGTGTTCCCCAAGAAGCCGTCCTCCTCCTCATCTTCGGCGTCTTCATTCAGGTCGGATGATGATGATGATGCCATCAAGAAGCAACACGAGAAGCAGCAGCAACTGGAGAAGCAGAAGAAGCAAGACGAAGGGAAGAGGAAGAAGAGTAGCAATCTTGCTGGCGCCGCCTCGACGACGCCCTACTTCCCCTTCCAATCTAGGCCGGGGCTCCTCTAGGATGTTCGGCTTCCATGTGCTATTTCCATTATTATTTGGATGTTGCGTATGATCTGAGAGTATATGTATATGCGTATGTATCCTCTCGTGAGTCGTGACCAAGAACTTTTCAAAGCTTGTTTACTTTTTCTTTGGAGAGAGTAAAAAAAACTGTGTACTTGAGCACCATAAAGAACGTAGTTCAAAATGAATATATGACGCTAGTTCTTCCTTGCTAATTGTCAAATCAAATGGCAGCTGCTAGCTAAATACACCCTACTATTAACCCATTTGCGATTAACTTACAGCTCTGTACCATGTCGCACCTCTCCGTCAATCAAGCGAACATTTCTGCAGCTCGGGCACTTGCAGCCCCTTGTTCCTTGTGGAAACGCCCAGAGTCATGCCAACAGAAACAAGGGTTTCCAGTGACCTTTCGCTGTTGGCAACAAGATCAGCATCGAACTGGATCGCATCCTGCCATACGAAGTGAACTTTTCTTGAGCAACTACTCTGGTTTGAGAATCTGTTTGTATGGGTGGCATCGATTTTTCTTTTAAAAGTAGAAAAGAAAACCCTTACTAAGGGAGGATGAGCATACCTTCTCAAAGACGCATATCACTGTGCTCCCTCCAAAGGAGAAATACCCAAACTGGACCAAGAAAGATAAAATAAGATAATGTTACACCTTGACACAAGCAACAGAAGAAATTCTTATTAAGATATGATAAGTGGTAATGCGTGAATGCAAACCTCATCTCCTTTCTGGACGTAATCACCCTCCTTTTTCAAGAAAGTGATGCTTCCTACCATGGTTGCTCCAATCGCGACAAACGCTACCTGAACCATGCCATCAGAAAAAGCATTGCATGATGAGTGACGGAGAAGTATACAAGCTACTGGCAACACTCCAGGATGTTCTGAGTTCATCTCAAGGCTATGGTAAACAAATGAATTAAGCAATATACTGACAATTTTTAAGATCCTGGTAAGACAAGATAGGCTACAGACATATATCACAAATTCCACCGTAGCATCGAGCCTACTGCTCCCAAAGATTTAATAGAAAATGGGGAAAGAAGTCCAAGCTACACGGGCATTCAACATCCTTTTCTGTAAACTTTTCTCACAAGAGATAACTGAATGAGTACAACTAATCCAACATTCTGACAGCAGCGATAGTGATAGGTGGATCGATGCCTGGTCATATACAAGGAAAAGAACAGAAATACAAACCTTTCCAAACTCTGAAGTTGATATTATTGAGATAACTCTCTTATTTTCTGTGAATACATTGCAATACTTGCTATTCACAGCGATGGGATTGACCTATCAAATGAAAAGATACTAGCATCAGCCAGATGCTAAGAAATGGTAGAAAGAGAACAGAACACAGACAGATCCCTTTCCACAAAGATGAAAGCATGCAAATATAAGTATTCTATACCGTGTACAGGCATCCAGGAATTTCCACAAATTTCTCCACGGTTCCTGAGACTGGTACATGAAACCTATGGTAATCCTGCATACTAGAAAGTGTAAGATTCACAATTGCATAGTATGCTTCCAACAAAAAATTGAGCCTCTAGGAACCAAATAGATATACGCATATTAAATCACAAGTGATGATCCTTTTTCTTAAAGGAGATTAAAACCTGTACCTGAGGTGCAAGCCGGAAAATGACCAACGATCCATTGCTTAAAGCATTCGAGTGGGCACTGGTCCCTAGGAGACCCTCAATTGAAAATTTGCGGCCCTAGGAATGGAAAAGGGGTCATGCTGTGATTGCATGAACATATCTCAACACACATAATATAGTTAAAATTAATTTGTTTACACATTGGAGTTGTGATAATGCGTCTTAAGAATCGTGTTATATTTACAGTGTCCTGAAAGTACAAGCAAAGCAATCAATGCATCGTGTCAGATTTTATACAGACATTATCTTGGCCGGATAGGAAAGCTACCCACTATATGCTGGTTCATAAAATGCTACAATTGCTATCTGTAACCGAACCATTGAATTAACGGCCAATAGAAAAGTGACAAGCATTGAGGACCAGCTAGACAGACCGCACTATGAATTACTGCTTACGCTACTAATGTGGTGAGCTTTCCTAAATATGATGTAATGGCCAATAGAAATGACAGGCATTGAAGGCCAACTATACAGAGAAAAATATGCATTATTGACAGCATGAAATATACTTTGACATGATTGTTTACCCTTTACCATGCGCATGAAAGAGAAAATCAGGACATATTGCAGGAATAGATACCTTTTAGTGAGATTATATTTTTTATGAGATTATACTGGTCCAAGGAAATATTGGTGTCCATTTATTGCAAGCACTTAGGCTTTTATATAGAACTTAAACCCTAATATTGTGATGTACTGATTCAGTTAAAATTAGTCAACTAATGCCCTTACCTTGATCCAAAGTCTTGTGCTCTCATCAACAGAACTGAAAGCCATTAAACGGCTATCAGCAGCACAGGTGGCGATACCATCTTGATCACAATATGCAATTGGTCTGGCACCAGGTTTCAGTCCTCTTATGAAAAATTCATTAAAAGTCTACAAACAAGAAGTAATTCAGTGCATACCGAAAGCTTTCCAAAAATCAAATGTGCCATCCAATCGATGCCTCGTTTCATTCCAAAATTATTAGCATTATGGGAAGTCCAAAAGATAAGATAATGAACACAATAATGGGGGCTAGGTTACTGTAATAGTTACACACCTTAAAACTTTCAATAGGATCCTTGACCTCGTCCATGTTAATTTGATCCTGCAGTTATATACAAAGGAATATTTATGGTGTCAACATCTGTCTTATATAAATGTAAATGATTGACATATATTAGAATTTGAGATAGATAACCAAGAAAATAGATCGATAGATAAATAACAAGACCAAACGATCAGTATTTTAGCCAAGTAATAATTATGGAGATGGTCAAAGTATTGACAAGGATAGAAATTTATTAACCAAATTCAGACTAAACAGCTAAGATTGAGCTGGGGGGGAAATCAGAAATGTAGACTGCATAGCAAACATGTTTCAGAAGATGTAGAACTTTGCATACCTCTAAGGACTCAATCTAATTAAAAAGAATTTCGCATTTCTTCCAAGACTATCTAAATTAAAAAAATAGCAACTGCATGGGGAAAATGAGGTGTGTTGTTCTCCTGCTTTTGTGGTTTCAATGTGTTTCCAAAAACAGGCCTTCAGTAACCAGCATAGATTTCTTGAATCACATATCCTTCAACACATAATGTATATTCTGCATGTCATCTGACCGCATACTATTTGAAGGATAGGAAAACACCAAACATGATAAAAGTACACTATTTTCAGAAATTTGTTGTAATTCACTTTATATCCAAGAACAAGGACTTTCAGTTCCACAGTACTTATGTTGCTTGAAAATGACAGGTGAAATATACCAAATGCTGAAATTAAAAGGGCTCCGACAGACATGAAATGTGTGTATTGTAGGTGCATGTTACTGTGCTATGAAAAGAAAATAAGGGGAAAAAGGAACACTGAGAAACGGCATAACTTCAGGCAGGGCTGACAATAAGCAATTGCAACATACATAAAGGATCCCAGGATATCTCCACATCATATGGTTTCTAGATTTTGTTAGGTTGGTACATCAAGCATGCTCTTTAGAAAAGGCTTAGTTATATTCTGCACCTTAAATGACTCAAGGAACTTGGGAATATCTTTTGCAGATTCCGGTGAGTTCATCTTTTTCCCTTGCTTCTCAGATAGGTTCTTCAAGAGGTCTTTAACACCTACATGACAACAATCACAACTATATCTAAGGTATCAATCCATATAAAGACGCACATACTAGATGGTGATCAAGACCAACTCTAGAAAAGAGAAAAACATTGTGATAAGTTTACATATCACTGTATATCAGACATCCTAATTCTAATATAGCAGACAATCCCTCAAGGCTGTACCAAAAACACTAGTCATAATTCCAACATCTTTCTTGCAATGACTTCTGTGTGCTGGTTTCTTAAGCAGCTCATAGTGATCGAGGTTTGCCTTGTCTACAACTACACAAGCACAATGGCGTGATGAGCTACAAAAATGTAGAACTTTTCAAAATTCAAGATTGTAGTTAGTGATCAAAAGTTAATTTCTTGTTCATAACCTGCTTCACCAACTAAATATTGATTAGAAAAATTATTATACATCACAATAGGACAATAAGCAAACCAGAATTCTTAAGTGTGATTCCATTGTTGTGAATTTACGAGTGAAAAAACTCAGATAATTTTGAGTGAATCTAGTACACCTTGTCAGGATATTACTACGTAATTTATTAATGGGAAATATGAAAAGAGCTAAGACTATATGGTTCCAACATACCTGTATTGATGAGAGTGAGCCCTACTTTTGATTGGTATAAAGCCCTCATGGACAACACAATTTTTCCATCAATAACTTCTTCAACTATCCTCTTTGTTCGCCGGTCGAAAACCTTATATCATAGTACTGATTTATTAAAAGAAAGGAGCAATAAAATTGGCACATCTTCCTTCATTCAAAACTTAAAGTTAATTTAACATATGGAGTAACTTAACACACCAGGATATGGGAAGCTGTAGAGCCGGAGTGCAAACCAACATCATACGTAGAAAAATGTGCCCATTCACTGAGCTTGAACATCCACCTGCATGCAACAACTATATGACTATGGCATAACTTGTTCACATTTGCATGATATTTCAGAACAAAAAAGCTTAAATGGCAGTAGTCACAGTCAGAATCATCAATAAATGAAGCATCTTACCCATAAGAAGCCTGCTTATCAGTTAGAAATCCACCAGTCATTATCTGATTACCAGTTCCCTCATCGAAGCAAAGTGTCATATGTATCATATCATTTATTTTATCATATTTTCCAAGATCTTCACCACATACAGGGCAGTTACTTATAAGTGGTTCTCTGAAAAAAGAGGGTGGCGTAATCAATGATACTGCTACATTCGGGTGCAAATCAATAACTAATTTTGAAACATAACTAAATATGAAGAAGTAGCAAGTTGTTACTTCTCTTGTTGATCGGCCAGTAAGGCTGCCAGTTCATCTATATCAACTATGCCATCACCATTTTTATCCGCTTGACGGAAAAGCTCTTCAATCTAATGCAGGAAAGAAATTAAAGGGACTGCATACAAGTACAAGGAACATACTCTCAAAGGAAATGGAATACACCCTGACCTTTGCAACTGCAAAGTTATTGCCAAAAGCTTTGATCAAGTCTGAGAATTCAGATAACGAAAGCGTTCCATCTTCATTGTAATCCTATGGTAGAACAAGCAGTGTCATGTTTTGCAGGTTGGAATACAAAGAAATAAAGGCAACACATGCAATGTGAAATTGACAAGCAGCATATTCAAAAGAATGCAGCAATGTTGTGAGCACCGTAAATGAAAGAATATTGCCTTTTTAAGTCAAACAATTGGTAGAGGACAATAGTGACAGCAATAACAAACTAGAAGAGGCACATGCACAGTAAATAAGGCATATCATAATACAAGCACAATTGAACATCCATTTAAGAAAAGTATATTAGAAAAGAAACAAGGAAGAGTTGAAGGCTTAGAAGTCATAAAGGATTTTAAATAGGAAAACCGTCAGTCCAGCAGGACCAGCACACCCCAATACATTTTTCTTTAACAGTTCTGCTAGAACTCTACCTTACATTCCTTAGTTAAGCTATGATACCAATTCAATTTGTATGATTGTATCACATATTCACATGTACTTAGTTCCATGTTCCCTAAGGGGGAAATCATGTCTAATTAAAAGTTTAGACTATCATAGCAGCACAACTAAACCTAGTTTCATGATTAGGGTAAACAACAGTCTTCAAATTATTGAAGAGTCTGTGGTTTTGCTATGCTGGCCTCAAACAGTCAATGCAGGCTGAGAAATGCTGCAGTACCTATCCACCCACTTGTTATAGCTTTACACTTTCACAGCTAAAAGCTTTTATATACAAACATAACACGAACACAGTTAATCAAAAACAGCATACAAAACTTTGGCATGATTCTTATCTACTAATCATATATGAAGACACGGTATTGGTACTAGGAGAATACCACTATAGCTAACACACGACGGGCAAAGCTTTGTTCTGTTTCAACAGGATCCTGCAACAGAACCAACGGACAAAAATAAAATCAGCACTTGTATGATGTTCCCTGAGTTCTGATCATAAAATAAATAAGCAAGAGCACTTACTTCGATGTAACATGAGATGGTTATGCTACCCACGGTAGTATTGGGTGATGATGGGTCCAACAGAGGAAGCTCCTCAGAGTGTTCGTCCAAGTCCTGATAGGGAAAACTTGAGTTATAATAATCAAGTTCAGGTCCATCAGATAGTTTTGAAACATTTCAAAATTGTCTAATACAGAGCATGAGATGTATGTCCAAAGGAATAGAAAACTTGATCAGCCGGGGGAAATGCGCTATATCTGGACTTGAAAATCCAGATACTCTACATCATGTAACTAACTTAAAAGAAACACAAAACATTGCCTATGATCTTCTCTTGATAAAAGGTATACAGCCTATTAGACTGGAAAAGAACATGAGCCTCTTCAATAGAAAACCAAGAAACAGCCCAGATAGAGAGATGAACGTATTTTAAGAATGAGATGAAGAACAGTGTTACCTTAGTAAGAATTTCAAGGAGATCAACTTCGCAGTAACCAACCAAAGTATTCTTGGAGAACCGGTTAGTCTGCAAAAATGTACAGAGCATGTAACGGCACTGTATAGCAACTGCAGTTTGACTTGTACTTCCATGAGTACAGATTCTTCTGAAGCTATCCACCAATAATTTGCTTTATGTGGAAGCATTGTATACAAAATGATTACATTCAATCAGAAATAACACAGCTAGGCATGTAGACAAACTTATTTTTAGTTAATGCAAGGGCAGCATACCTCAAAAACAGAGATGCGTGCAATATGAGGCCCTTTTGTCTCAACTATAATTTTCTTTTCCTGCAAATTTATCGGCATTATCATAAACAATGCGTAACTAGATGCCTTAGCAATCTGAAATTGACATTTCAGAAGGATCACAGCGGAAAAGTGAAGCTTACTCACCGAGTCCCATACAGGCCTGTACGTACTGCAAAAAAAAAAAGTCCATAGATTCCAAATGAGAGAGAAAAAAATAGATATGTCTCATCATTACGAGGCTAACGAATACATAAGTAAGAAGGAAGTAGAAGCAATTAACAACATGAAGTGGGTGTGGTGTTTTCCAGGAAACCCGTGTGTAAGTTAAATTGTACTGAATTGGAGTTGGAGGGCTCAGAAACGTGAGGGTCGCCATTTCGAGGGGCGCGGACAGCACAGGTATGAACAGTTTTGGTGACGGATGGAAGAGACATGGTGAGAGTAAAGGTAGCGGGAGCAAAGGCAACGCACTTGTCGGACGTCTCGGTGCGGTAGGTGCGCTCCCCTAGCGAAAGGCAGGCGAAGAACTTGTCCTTGAACCGCATATCCGCCTGCGGCCACCACCAACCGGGGATCAAATAAAACACGAAGTCAACAGAGATGCGAATCAAATCCTCCATGGATTCCGCCCGCGCAAGCATGCATAACCTAGAAAGCAGCGGTAACGTAGCACTAGCAGCAGAGTCGATCAGTCGCCCTACCTTGACTATCCGGATGCGCGCGATGCCGGCGAACTCGTCCTCGGCGATGGCCTTGGCGGAGTCGTCGCCGCCGCTGCGGCGGCGGCGGTGCAGGCGGAGCCGGCGGCGGAAGCGCGCGAAGCGGGACGGCAGCGGGTCGCCGGCGCCGGCGCAGGCATTGGGCCGCGACGGCGAGTGGCCCATCCGTCAGTGAAGGAGGAGGAGTTGGTGAGGACGAACCGAACCGCGCGGCGTAGCGGGTGGGGCCCGGCTAGTGGGGTGGGCGTCAGAGGAGAGACTACCCGGCAGACGGGGCGGTGTTGGAATTGACGGCTTGACGCCCCCCCAAAAGCCGAGCGCCTTTTGAATCCAGGCAAACAGCCCACGCGCACGCGTCGAGGGAAGAGGAAGTTCATCCTGGGCCCACGTGCCAGTGGGCTCTTTGGTGGCGCATGTGCAGGACCGGTCCCACGAGTCAGTGGGGTTTGCGAGGGTCGTCCGGCCGGCGGGTTCCAATTCCAGTCAGCGGCGAATACGCGCCTCACTGAGACTGCCGTGTGGTCCCCCTCCCTTGACTCTCGCAACCTGCCTTTGTCGTCTTCCTCTAGCGCATCGTCAGACGTGGTTGGCCCCGCTCGCCAGTGACTAATTAATTTTAATAAATTCATCTTACGAATTAGCCTCCATCTGTTTAATTGGTTTAATCTTTCTAATTAGTATCCAAACATTCAATGTGACAGGTTTAGTACGTGGAACTAATCACCCGTAAAAAGAATAGAATGGCTTCGGTTTCAACTGCTGGTCCCCCACCGCCAGCGGCTTCATGCCATGGACGATCTCTTCATCTTGTACATTTCGTTTTGAAACTCGTAGCAGCTGTTACATTTTGGATAGGAATCGGTCGTTCTTGGTGGCGCACACGCCTGCAGCCTCAGGGCAGCGATAAAAGTAGACCGTGATTTGGATTTCGAAAAGGACGGGGAACAAAAAGTTGACGATGATTTGCACATTTGTAAAATATCGCAAACTTTTTCCCAACCACTTGCCTTTGTTCACACTTTTCTTTTTTTGCGCTGTAAAAGCAAAGACTAGTTATTTTTTAATAAAAAAGTAAAGGAAGTAATGGCTAGTTATTACATCATTTTTATTTTCCAGGCTATACACACGGTCAAAGTGGAAAACAATTGTTTATTGCTACATGTTTCAATTCTTGCGGGTTAAGCAACCACAAATGCTGGCCTTACTCTCCCTTGAATACAGGTGTCATCATATGCTAAACTATGACAATGATTTCAGAGTTAGAGCTCCTAATTTCTTTCTTTCTTTCTTTCTTTCTTTCTCATCGGTAGAGCTCTGTCTCTCGGATCGGTACAACTCCTAATTTCATCATCACACAGAAAAAAGAAGAGATGCAAGTAAATGAAGCTGGGTCGTAGTTTGCGAAAACATTTTGCATACCTTTCAACCTTTTTTTTTTAAAAAAAACGAAAACTTTGTAAAATTGGGCTAGCTATGTGGGCGGGCTGGCTATGAAGGTCCATGGACCATCATCCATCGTGGCTCAAATGGGCCGGTGCGTGTGCGGCCCGATTTGCAGCCCGACCGATGGATGGATGATACGATTCACGGCGACGCGCGCGCGCGCGTCGCCGTCGCGTCGTATCGTCTTATCCGCCACGGCGCAGTTCGTGTGGCGGCACGTCCAGACTCGCCTGCCACACCACACCACGCCAGGTTGAGCTGCTATCTCTCTCCGACGCCATGGAGACCCTCGCCGCGACGCCTCGGCCGCTCTTCCCGGGCGCGTCCCCGGCGGCATTGATGGCAACGGCGGCGAGACGGACGACGCCACCGGCCCGGCGTCGCTGCGCCGGCGCCGCTCCTGTCAGAGCCGCCTCCGCTGCGGCCGCCGGGGAGGAGAAGCCGGCTGCGGCTCCGAAGGCAGCCGCCGCGGCCGGGGATGGCGCGGCGCCCAAGAAGCTCCTGAAGAAGAAGCCAGTCTACTCGAGTAAGATACCGGATGCATGGATCCCGCAGAACAGTTGATTGATTCTGCATATCGTAGCCTTGATGAACTCAACTGAACTTTGGATCCTTCTCTCTCTGTTTGTGGCTGCGTGCAGTGAAGAAAGGGCAGATTGTGCGCGTGGACAAGGAGAAGTACCTGAACAGCATCAACGTGCGTTGGGTTCATACTTTCAATTCGTCGTCGATCGTTTCTCTCATGCGTGCGTGTAGTGTATAGTGCAGTGCAGTACAGTACAGCATGCAATTCGCTGACTGCTAGCTGCACATGATGTGTGTATTTCAGTACCTGTCAGTGGGACATCCACCCTTCTACAAAGGCCTGGACTACATCTACGAAGACCGCGGCGAGGTATATAACTAGCTAATTTCTCATGACTCCATTCAGTTCAGTGAGGTGATCAACCATCAGCTCAGCAACAAGACCGCTACGAGTTTGATGATTTGTATCGACGAGTGCAGGTCTTGGACATCAAAATCTTTGAAACCGGAGAATACGCCCTGGTCAGTCAATTCCAGCTGCATGCATGCTACCTGCTCTTTAATCTGCCGTTCTGATCTTCTTCAGATCAAATCGTGCCTTGCTGATCGATGTGATTTCCTGACGCATGCAGATCGCGTGGGTGGGGATTCCGACACCACCGGCATGGCTGCCAACTTACATGCTCATCAAGGTATCTTAATGCTACTGCATCACTTGGCATTATTATTCTGCTGCGTGCGTCCGTGCGTATAAACGACGATGCCATTAACCGTGCCTTGCTGATCGATCTGATTTCCCAGCCGATGATCTGCCCGCTGTCTGAGTAAATAGAAATCAGCAGTAGCTTAAGTTACCGAAACCGATTGCCTCTACAGTATATATGAATCAGGGAAGCACTCACCTCTCTCGTGACATGTGATTGTTTGCAGTCGGACAAGCTGGACTACGAGAGGATATGATGGCCGCGGCCGGCCTCGCAAGGACCTTTTTCAGTTAACAGTTCTCAGTTCATCCGGCGGAGCACGCGCCATCGCCATGCCACATGTTCAGTCTGTTGTACTAGATGCAAAATGCCAACCCAGTCAAGAGGCAATCTGCCGTTACACCACCTGAGCTGAATAATAAGGAAGAAAGGCCAAAGTGACGACAAGATTCAAATTTATTTGCTGTACTGCACTTGTTATTATACAAAAAAAAAAACTCATATTTTGTGTTGAGACCAGGATTCGAACATGAATGTGTAGCAGGATAGGTACGGCCTCAGAAAATCTTATACTAACAGCAAAATTCACCAACTTTTAAAGAACAAGCCAACGTTATTAGGTTAGACTCGGCACTTGTTCCTCCCCTTCCTCCGCTCGTCGACCGCATTCTTCCCGCCCGCCGCCTTCTGCCCCATCCGCCCCTGTAAGACGCCGACCCCTTCTCCCCCCTCCCTCCTCGTCCCATCCCTTCGTTCTCGTCTGCCGTAATGCTTGTACGCGACGCGTTGGGGGTTCGACATCCTCTTGACCTAGCTATCTGGACCGTAGTTTTGGTTCGAATCCTTCCGTCCTGCATGGACAGGAGCATCGTTAGTGGTTCTCTTAAAATGCTGGACGCTGAAACTTTTCCCATTGTGCACTAACTTTGGTTATTCAGAGATTAACTGAGCCGAACCTAGTATGATTCTGGAGTTAGATTGGTTCACAGATTGCTTTTTTTTCCCTTCTTACATTTATCAACATTTATTTGGGGCTTACTGGAAACCTTATTGGTCATGAGCAATCACAGAACCTGTATTTCTGACCTTTTGATTAGTTGGCCTGTGTTAGTGTCATGGCATTTGCTTTACCGGTTTGACCCAAAGTTGGACATCTGCTTCAGTGTTGGGAAGATGCCGGAATGTCAGAGGGGTGGCGTTGATCCCACAAGAAGCTGGAAGAGGAATGAAATAGCTGATGATCTCACAGGAAGCTCAACAGAGAACAAAACAATTTGCAAGAGAGAAGAGACAACTGGATTATCGATTTCAGGTCTGCTGGTCCTATTTATTTTCTGTGCATGTTTCTTACAGCTCTGGTTGCTCACAGCTTTGTTGTATGTTTTTTATTTTATTTTAACTAGGCAACCTGTATCGGGACTCAAATCAAGGTGTCTGGAGTGACCTCAGTGAAGAAGTTGCAAAAGAGTTGTCTAAAAGTGTTGTCTCACTTGCTCTGATGGATGGTGATTATTTGTTTTGTTATACTACTCTTGTTCCTTTTTTTTTCCAAAAGTACATTTGAATTCGCTGATTAGAATTGATTAGATTATGATCTTGTTCAGGAGACACAGTGTTATTTGCATGCTCGGGCATAGCTGTAGATTGTGGCGAGCATGCAACAAGGTTTCTGACTTCAGCCAGCTTGGTTAAAGCTTTAGATGTTGAAAGAAAGGACCATGATAACTTGAAGGTTGATTCTGCTGATCATCCTTTACCAATTTTCCTTTCTACATAAGATAATTGTGATAGTCATTTCCTCTTTTCTTGCTTCATCATTATAGGTGCAAGTGCGCCATTTTGAGAATGTTACCACAAGGTTTTTGGGAGATTATGATTTAGATCAAAACATTGCTACTGTCAACGTCAGGAACTTTACTGATATGAATGGAGTGGAAAACTTACATTGTCCACGTTCTCTGAGGTATGCTTGGATCGCAGTATGAGTATTTTAATCTGTTTCTGCTACTACATGCAACAGAGTCTTAGGCAATAAAATTATGTTTTAAGTAAGGCCTTCTATTTCACTTTTATTTCGATACCTGTGTTGCTTGTAACTCATCTTTTGTGTGTGTGCGCGCGCTAGGTTTGCGATGGTGGGCCACTTTCTACTTTTGATGGGAGGTTTGCCTGGCATGAACATGTTTTTAAGTACGAAAAGAACCTTTTTTTTTCTTGCAAACACTTAGACCTCTTCTGTGGTTGGCGTACCGTACACCCCTGTATGATCTTAAACTTCCTCCACGGTTGAACACTAATCGAGAAGGTGAGCATACAGCCACACATTAACACCATTGAATATTTGTTATTATGCAATTCATGCAATGATAATTATTTTTGAAATTGTCTCAAATGGTGTAAAATTAGCTTTTATGCTTTGTACTCTACTGAATGGTAACAATCATTATATGCAGTTTTTTTTTGCATGCAATGGGTTTTTCATAAAATGGAATGGACGTACAACTATTCTGACTTCAGCGAGCTTGATTAGAGATCCTGATGATAATGCAAAGATTCTTGAAAATTTGAGGGTTAGTGATAATTATTCTTTGATCCGCATTCTTTCAATATACTTTTTTTTATTAAGTCTCAGTTGTGTCATATGCAAATTGAAGTCTTACGATCCAAACAACCAGCATGCTACAACATTATAATTTGCATTACAACGTTGCTCTAGTCTATGTTGAGGATTTTTGTTCTCACGAACCAGCAATTATTCAAGATGGGTGGTACGACAATTGTAAATTACTAGGGTGTTGCTTCAAATCCGGCATGTTGATGGCTTCAACAGGGTATCAGTTTGTCGGGCCGTTCATATTCGATTGCGAATATCTTGAATACACTAAATGCAGAATCACTAAGGTACGGTTGTTTTCTTTTCTTTACCTACTTTTTACAGGGTTAAATCAAATAGTTGCTTCAGAATGTGTTAACTGCAATATCTTTTCGGCATTAACAACGACTTCATGCCACCTGGTTAGGCTGGCATTGGAGGACCTCTCCTTAAATTTGACGGGACATTTGTTGGCATGAACTTCTATGATCAGATGGAAGGAACCCCATACTTGTCATCGAGTGTGATTTTGGCTATCCTAGATAATTTCAAGACAAAAAGGTATGTCTAGATTTCATTTTGGGTTTTCAAGTGCTAGTCATGTACTGCATTCAGGTATCAAGGACGCTCACTTGGCTATAAAAATCTTATTGAAGCAGGCTCCGTGAAGTAGAGTTTTCAGTTAAATATGTTCTTTGGTTTTTGATAGGAATGTCTCTGAAGGTGGTCATGACAGGAAGAAATCTCGTGTGCTTGACTGGACTATGGATGATGACGATAGTTATCGACCTAATAGGTATTCTAATACATATACCATTACTAACAGATTAAATGTTCCATATATATTTATGGATCACATTGCATTATTGTTCGCAAAATGTTATTGCTATCAGATTAAACGTTACATATATATTTGTGGATCACATTGCATTGTTTGCAAAATGTCTAATGACAGTTGGCCCGTGCCCAAGCCCTTTTGGTGTCATACCGGCGATCTTAAGAAGCATAAAGCTAAAATTTGGCGCAGAAGGCCCCCCATCTCATAGATATGTGAATGGAGATGATTGTACACATGGAAGCCATCAATTTTATTTCGGTTTGAGTTGTAATAATGAAAATAACCTGTTGCGACATCTATGGTACTGCCTTCTTAAGTGCGATGATACAATATTGTCTAGTACTATGTAGCAGTGCAAAGTATATATGGTGCTAAAGTTTTACTGCAACATCACTTGGTGTTGTGCTAAGTACTGTTGTTGAACTCAGAATCTTGAATCTTGAAGATGATTTGGCATGGGTAAGCACATGCTCCAAATAGCAGCATTTTTTCGTACGGTCATCCGTGAAATCAAATGCTGAACTAATTTTCGGAAGGTCCATCCTTTTCGTTTTCGTGTTATGACAACATTTGTTTTCATTTTTTTAATCATTTGAAGCTTCAAAGTGTCATACTGGTATGCTATATTATTGTTAGTTTGTTACTAGGTGGTGCTCTGGTATGCTATATTAATGTTAGTTTGTTACTAGGTGGTGCTATGGAGACGATCGTCTAATTTTTTCCATCTGACTTTCACTTTCTTACGATGTACGAAATAGCGGACTATAGCGGTTGATGCTAGCTGCCGATACAACAGCGTTGTACTAATTAGCGGGCTATAATGGTGCTATAGTAGTTGAGCACAGCTCTACGCTAAATCCTATAGCCCGCTATTTTGTACGTTGCTTTCTTACACCTCCTGAGAATACTCACATGAGATAAATCCTTTTCTCAAAATTAAAAGAAAAGGATCTCAAAGGGCTGAAATAAAACCAAATCCAAAAGCAGCAATACAAAGGGGTTAACCGAGTAAACTCGGAAGAGGAAAAGGGGGAAGAGCAACACAGCAATGGAGGCGAGGGTTGCAGGAGTGCCCGAAGACGAGGAGTCCGGCCTCCTCCCCCGCCCGTCCGCCGCCGGCCGCCGGCCGCCGTCGCGTGGTCCCCGCTTCCCGCCTCCACCGCCTGCCTGGGCGACGGTGGACGGCCCCCTCGGGCTGCCGCTGGAGGAGGCGGAGGGCCACGCTCGGCGCTTCTTCCTGTGGGGTTTCGCGTGCCTCCCCTTTCTCTGGGCCATCAACTGCTGCTACTTCTGGCCGCTCCTCCGCTCGCCGGCGGCATCCTCACCCGCCGCCTTCGGGCCCATCCGCCCCTGTAAGACTTGCGGTCCCTTCTTCCCCCTCCTCGTCTCATCTCTTTGTTCTCGTGTGAAAGATCTGATCTGTCGTAATGGCAATATGTGACGCGGCGGGGGCTTTGACCTGCTCTTTACCTTTCTGGATCGTATAATTTAGGTTCGAATCATCTCGTGCTGCATTTGACAGTAGCATCTTTAGTGATTTTCTTAGGACTTTGGATGCTGAAATATTTCATTGTTCACTAACTTTGTGCAGAAAGTGTAGTTGTAGGGGTTCTCCAGAGATTAACCGAACCTAGTATGATTCTGGAGTAGATCGGTTCATTTTTTTAAAATAAACTGGAGGCTACTGTTGATGTGTTATCTTTAGTTCAGGGAAACATTAATTCTATCTTGACAATTCGATTTTGTCTGCAGAATCAAACTGTACTTAGTATTGTTGTCTCAAAAGTGTACAATGAGTTGGGCCATCCCCTGAGTAAGAATTTGTTACATACAGTACATGTGATTGCATCAGCATTCTTTGCAATTGAGTATCACTTCTAATAGCAGCATTTTGTATGGGGCTATGGGCCACCTATGAATTTGAATGCTGAACTAATTTTTGGAAGAGACAACATAATCGTTCTTGTTATGACAATATTGAGGGCACCATTTTTAGAACCATTTGAGGTTTTTCATGTGGCATACTGTTACTCGTTGTTGGTTGCTATGAGGTTCACTAGGATATATGCCTATGGAGATAAGGGATTGATCCAATCTGTTTCATCTGAAAAGGCTTTCACTTTCTTACGCCTCTTGAGAATAGATGTCTAATTTCATAGAGCCATATTACTCACAGGAGCTAAACAGTGTAGTTGATCTCTAGTAGTTTGTTGATTGAATATGCAAATTATAAGCTTTGACTTCCTTTGGTAACTGCTATATAAACAAAAAAATCACAACTATAGGTTAACAAGCTCAACTGGTACCCTCTCTATCTTGTGGTGTTATCATTTCCAGTTTCTTACACATGTGAACATTCTGTGCAGATGTTGTGCGATCAGCGATTGGCTTTACCATATTTTCTGTTGTTCTGATCACTTGGGCCACGACTTTCATTGTTGGAGGCGAACGATTGTTTGGACCAGCGTGGAATGATCTCGTAATGTACAATGTTGCTGACAAGCTTGGCCTCTCTGGATTTATGGGATAGCCTCCGCTGGCTCCGACCATCTCACTGGTTGTACTCCATTGCTTTTCCCTGGAGGAGATAGTTTCGTCTTCGTGGGGCTTGGTACTATTTGCTGTTATCTAATATCAATGGCTGGTTAGACTGAAGGTTAGTGTGGGCTGTGTTGTAGAAAGGGATGAATGATTTGTGTTGGAGAGGTCATGTTACCATAGATCTGAGGTAAATATCTATGAAGAAACCGGACTCAAGGATAATGCTTTTGTATTGCTAGACATTCTGATATGTGTTTTATGATACGACGTTGCACCGTGCTTTGTGTCCGTTTTGCTGGAATGAATCAGGCATTTGTATTCCCTCATATGAGAAATCAGACTCAATTTGATGGATAATGCTTTTGTATTGCTAGACATTCTGATATACGTTTTACGATACGACGTCGCACTCTGCTTTGTGTCCGTTTTGCTGGAATGAATCAGGTATTTGTATTCCCTCGTTTGAAATTAAATATTGACGTCAGTGAAATAGAGGCACATCCAATGAGAAACCAAGCTGGTTTGGTGCTTACAAAGTTACAATAAAAACAATAAGTTTTAACTGTTATATATGTCCAGTTTTAGTAATTGAAGATGGAATAGCTCGATCGGAAATTCAGGGCTCATCATCTTGTGCATAGAAGGGAAAAAAAGGGGGGGGGGGGGGGGGGGGGGGGGCGGGGAGATTGACCTTGACTGGATGAGCTTGCATTTCGGCCCAGAAGAACAAAAAAAACATAACAAAAATGCGGTGAGCGTGGATCGAACACGCGACCTTCAGATCTTCAGTCTGACGCTCTCCCAACTGAGCTATCCCCGCTTTGTGTTCAGGTGACGCAAGGATTTAACATGAATTCTGGATTTCTCCCGCAGCTGTTGGCTCTACCAAACTGCATCCACAACAGCCGTACGCGCCCGCTATTTCCGCTCCAGCCTCCAGCTTCTTCTTCCAGCCGAAATTGACCTTTGAACACGTGATGTGGTTGCAAGCTAGCCTCCTACCATATGACATAGCAGCTACACACAGATAGGATGGCTATGCAGAAATTTCAAGACCAAGAGGGAGGCCGTTGGACTGGATGGAAATGGAAGCGGCTTGCTCTAAATGAAGCAACCGGTTCGTAATTAGTTGACTGTGCCTTTTTTTTTTTGCGAAGTTGATACTCTTTTTTTGCGAAGAGTTGACTGTGCCTTTTCTTTGGCCAGCTTACTTAATTTTGATTGAAAAAAAATAAGGATTCATATGTACTCAAGGCAGGGTCTAGCGGGTAGCTAGGAATGCACATTGACATTATTCCGTTGAATCTCCTAACCCCTTGAACAAGTTTTGGACCAAAAGTCAGATGGAGAGGGAAAACGTCAATAACTGTAATGTATATGTTGTGTCACAAGTGTCAACCATGGTGGTTCGATCCACGTACGACTTGATGTTACAGCTGATGATGAATACAATGTGAGGGGGGGTCATTAAAGTCAATGTATCGCCCACTGGTGTACATGCATGGCTCTAGTAGTTGCTACCCTCCATCCCCAAAGTGCTCACATGAGGTGATGGTCTTATTCAACTGCAAACACACTTGAGGTGAGCCAGTAACATTGTTTGGGTGCTCATGTTTTTGTCCTGCATACTGTCTACTACTAGTAGCTAGTATGTCCCTAGCTAGGGGAGAAAGACAGCAGGAACCTTATATATATAGATGTAATCTACACTGCTCACTAACTATGTTAGCTAGCTAATCATGCAAGGTAGGGAGCAATAATGGACCTGCATGTTGTGATATAACCGGCAGGTCAATGTACTGTAATTGATTAAGCAATACGTATACATGTATTTAAATAAAGCTCAACGTAGTACATATTTAGCAACAAATTGCAACCACTATTGGTTGGTTGCGTTGAGTACAAGTTTGCAACAATTATATAAGTTTCATTTTCTACGATCGTGTACATGTGACGACTGCATGTTGTTCCTGCTGGCAGCTACGTGTAGCTAACTGGGATCAGTGTCCGTTTCTTGCTTCCCAACTCATACTAGTATTTCCTATACGTTACCCCTATCATTGCAATGGCCCAGCGAGAAGCGACTCGCCTAGCTACTGGTAGTACTAGCTAGCAACTAAAATAGCAGACGATGGAAGCAGCAACAATATTAAGTTAATTACCTAGCTAGCAGCAGCTAAATTAAATTAATTAGCCTTAATTACCTGCTATACTACATATGCATATAGATGTGTTAATGCAATGCGCGCAATCACCAATGATTCGATATACACATGATGATGGTGTCCGATGGATCGATGAATGAATAGCATAATAAGCAGCGTGCCCATTACACATGATGATGAATGGTAGATCAATTTTGTTTAGTTCCACTAATCGCAGCAAGCCTGTGTGCTTGCAAATGATTAGTAGTTTTGATTATTATTACATAAGTAAGTATTATTTGTTTTGCGATGGATTGATGTTTACGCAAGTCGCAAGTACGACGACCTGGCCGACAGCTAGCTCGTGCACTGTATCATTATGCATGTGGATGCAGTTAGCTAGCTCTCTCGATGCTGATCCCTTCGTCCCAAATTACTATTCGTTTTATTTTTTCTAGGGATATATAACTTTTTGCTATATATCTAGACATAATATATATCTATTGACAGACGGTGATCCTGTTTCCATAAGTCATCCGGGGACTCATTGCCTATATATACTTGTACTCTTGTATCTCCTATAATCAATCTATTATCCCCGGCAATCTCTGTTACTTACATGGTATCACGAGTCCAGGATTCTCCCCATTAGCTTCCGTAACCCTAAGCGCACCGCCGGCCAACATCCCGTCAATGACACCGCCGCCAACAAGCGCGCGAAAGACTAGCGCGTCGCGAAGGAAGAGCGCGGCCACCAGGAGTGCAATTCCCAAATGGAGAAAGATGGAACAAGACCAAATCGATCGAGGTATCGTACCAGCGACTATTGACTGTCCTGATCGATCGAAGAATTGGTATTACGCTCACGGAGGCACCCTTAGCCCTGAGGATGGGACACTTATTTTCAACGAAACAATACTTGAGAAGGCCCTCAGGCTTATCGAAAACATTGAAGATTCTAAAGCGGGAAAGTTCAAGCCTGATAGAGAGAACGATGAGCTAACTTTGGTACTCGGGAATCCCGAACACCCAGGACGTTGCCGAGGCTTCGGGATGGTTCCGTGGTAGTTTGCTTTCCGTAGAGACATCGACATGTACAGAAGCCGGAAGAGAAAAAAGGAACATCAAGAGGAGAGGTGGCAGCACATGTTAGAAGCTAAAGTGCATGAAGAAGACGTAAGAATGCAGGAAGAAATTAATCGACGAGTGGCTCTGGCAGTTACTGAGATGGCCCAATCTGGAGCACTGCCCTTCTCAACACCGAAGCAGTTGTGCTTCCACAGGGGTCCCTGATGAGAACATGCCATTACCCGTGGTTGCGCAGGACAACCAATGGTACCCTGTGGATGACACCACTCAGCGCACCTCATATAAGCTGTACATACCATTTGGCAATTTGGCACTCACTATTAAGGTATACATATATATAATTTATACAATTATCTCAATTGATCCATGCCTCAGGAGTTTAATAACTTATTTATTTCTCCTATATGTACAGGTGACGTATGGAAGTGCTTTACCAATCCTGCCAGGACAGACAAGCCATGGCATGGCGATTCCACCTGGCTACTCTAGCGTTGGGGTGGAATAGATTTGTGATAGTCAATATGAAGGCCTATAGCTCGACCTCCCGGGAGGTGACGGGGAAAGGATACTAGGAGATGCACTTCACGGTGTCATTCTATGGCGCAAACGTTACATCATCATCTCCGGCTAAGAGGCATCATTTCTTCCCATAGATCCCCAGCAGCCACCATCTCCTCAGAACTCAAGACTGTCATCTCCAGCACATCCACCTCCAGGACCGTCGTCACCACCGGGACCGTTGCATCCACCAAAACACCCCTCCCTGATCACCGTCGGCAGCACCGGGACAAAAGTCTGGTACGAGCAAGGAACCTGTAGCACCTCTCAAGAAGTCACGACCACCGCCTTCCAAGCCAAAGCAACCAAAGGTAAAAGAACTGAGGAAGAAAACAAAGAAGTATGAACCTATTAAGAAGCTAGCAGGCGATATGACTCCTGAGGAATTGGAGGAGGCATCGCAAGCATATGTAAGGGAGTGGTTTGAAAAAAATCACTGCAGAAACAAAAGCGAAGGAGATGGAGCCTAACCCAGTAGATCCAGCCAAATTAAAGTTTTTTATTGGCATGAAAAAAGAAGTCAAGAAGACGTTACTATCGAACTACGATCGTTTGTTAGTTAAGTCTTATCGAAAGAAAAAACAAGGAGAGTTGTCGTACTGACCCCCAGCTCGGGTAGCAAGATCAGCAAGTAGATAAAGACACTCTAGCTATAGCAGCTATGCCTTTAGAACAACAAATCAACGTCATTAAGTTTATAGAAGACATAGGTCTCTCGCTTGCTGAAGCTCTAGGGCCAGCCGAACCGCCACCTCCAGAAAAGACTATACCTAAATGGCCCTTTGAGTTAGGCAAGCCTTTAGTCAAGCATGAATTGGTACAAAAGCTCTCAACTAAGATGTATGAATTCCATCAGTGGTACATAGAGCAGTTGGCCAAGGAAAGGTCATGTTCGCTCTTCTTGTTAAACCGATTGATTTTTTCGGTGAAGGTGAGAAACTGTTGTGGTTGGAATTCAAGAATATTTATGAAGTGTACCATCAAGATGCCCTTGATGCCTCTCTCATCAACGCCTGGGTTCTGTAAGTGTGTGTTTATTAGATGTTAATTTTAGCTCAGGTCATTATTTTATGTGTGTATGTGTCACCCTACTAACTTTGTCATTCATTTTATGTAGGATGCAAATTCAGAGGTGCTGCCAAGAATCGTACTCTAACATTGGCTTCATGGACCCAACGCTTGTTAACCAAGATCAGATTCGGGATCACCCAAAGGATACATTGGACCGAATATACAAATTCTTGGAGGAACAGAATTACAAGAAATACATACTGCTGCCTTACAACTTTAAGTAAGTGTGGGTACCGTCTTTTTTTGTTTTCCTTTTCCTTACCTAATTAATATTAGTTAGTTCTAATATGAACATTTATGTACGCAGTTTTCACCAGATTCTCCTTATAATTATGATTGATCAAATCAACATTTTAATTCGCGGCGCATGGAAATGATTCCGTAAGCAACACCGTGGTGATTTCAAAGAAAAACTTACATTCAGTACAACGTTCCTGGTACGTACGAAGTTTGCACATTTTGTACATTCTATAATACGAATATTTTATAACTTATTTTTTTCCAATAAAGTGCTTGAGATAGGAACAAGGGAATAATTTATGTGGATACTAGTCTGTGAGCACATGTACCATTTCGTGAGGGGCAAGATGATATGGGACAATATAACTATACTATTAATGTGAGCACATGTACCATTTCGCGAGGGGCAAGATGATATGGGACAATATAACTATACTATTAATAATCAATCGTTTTCTAGCTCCTTATATTTAATTGTTGGTGTAACATTCACATATTTTCCAAATTACAGATGATGCATATTAGAGAAGAACTCTTGGAGAAGGAGAGGCTTTTGGCAATCCAAGAAACTCTCATAGGATTTCTAGTGGACGAGGTGATAAATTCCAATGGAGAATTTTATTACGATGGACCAAACCGAGCAACACCACGACGGGAGAATCCTAAGAATTACGAGGACAAATTATTGTATATATAGTAATTATATAAATACTAGTTTGATGTGTATAAACTACTAAGAATTGTTATATAGTGGTTAAAATTAATATTATGAATATACTATCACGAAATATATATACGACATGCATACAATACGAGCATATACGTGTAAGTAGTGTACGCTAAGGATGTATACGTATAGAAATAAGTAGCATTAATATGGAAAAGAATTCAGGGTAAAAAAAGAAAAAAGTCTTTAGTCCCGGTTGTTAATACCAACCGAGACTAAAGGGGCCACGTGCATGCGCCTACATGGCGGCTTATTACCAACCGGGACTAAATGAGGTCTTTAGTCCTGGATGAATGACCTGGAACTAGAGGGCTTTAGTTTCGAAAGATTAGTCATGGTTAAAATTTCGAGATATATGAGTCTATCCAATTGAGACTAATGTCGTTTTTCAACCGGTAGATTGTTGTCGCATTCTTCGCAAGGGGGACAAGGAAAGGTTCTAGTATGCAGGTTAGTCGTCGTTAAGTTGGTGACTGATGATTGTGAATAACACACTGTGTGTGTATGTGTGTGTATGTATATATATATATATATATATATATATATATATATATATATATATATATATATAGTTTATCAACAACTTAATTAACGACGAAAGCAACAGACATACACTAGCAACAAGCTTATTAGCCTTTATTAGAGGACGACAAGCATGCATTGCAGCGTGATGGAGTTGGTTCTCTGCTACTAGCCGAGCCGGGGTAAAAAGAGGACGCGGCATGCATGGTACGAGCTCGAGGAGGAGGAGGATACGATCGAGCGAATCTTTCAAACCCAACAGCTAGCTAGCTAGCTAGAGGACGACAAGGATCGATAGATGCGCACCCAATAATGCATGTATCCACCGCCTTTATTTTTGTTGCACAAAACTGGACGGGCACTGCATGCATTGCAGTGTGATGGCACAAAGCTAAGCTAGCCGAGCCGGGGTATGGAAAAAAGAGGACGCGGCATGGTTCTAGGTAGTGCTAGATTCATCAGTTCACACATCTCTAGTACGTACGTAGTATGCTTTTGCTTTGCTTGGCTACATTTCTTTCTTTTGAAAAGAATCTTGGCTACATTTCCTTAGTGGTCACCGATGTAATCGTCGATCTAAGATTCCAAACAGTTTCTCCCTAAAACGACTTCACCGGTAAAGCCAAAGTCAAAATAAACCCTATCTAATTAGCTAGCAGCAGCTAAGCAAACCTTTTGATTACTTGTGGGGGCAGCAGCCCAAGAAATAGAAACTTGTCGTCCAGGGACCTCTCCTGTCCTGCGGTTCAATGGATGCTTGCCTTGCTTTTCATCAGGCCGCCTTTTTCCACGCGGCTTGTGGACTTTAGTTTCTTTGGTTGAGACAAAAACAAAACAAAACCCACCGCACGGTTACTAGGAGTTTACCTCTGAAATTGGATTGAGACTATACATAATATAATCAATACAGTTACAGTACTGCAGACTACTGCACACCCCAATGCTTTCTGTTCGTCAGGATCGAATCATACTGTGCCATCACAGCTTCAACAATGCAAACTCTCTAGTCTAGCTACATGTATATGTAGCTAGAGTCCACCACTCTCGGATGAAAGTTTAAATTTGGTCCCAAATTCTCCATCATTTCAGAACACCGATTACATACTAGTTTATGTTAGCTGATATTCCACAGCAAAAAGAAACCATGTTTGTTCTTCTTTTTTTTCACCCGATTTATGTATAAGCTACTATAGGTCCACTTTTTGTTGTGGATCTTCCATGGGAACGTACTGGCCGCCGAGTACTTAGCGCTAGGACCAATTTGCACTCTCCAAAATTCAAACCAAGTGTCAAACCATGGGGTTTTTGTTTCTCCATGCGCCTTTCAGCCAGGGCAAGGACAAGCAAAGCTAGCAAGCTTTCGTTACGGTGGTATAGAGGCTGCCACGTGGGCCACAGCTAAGCAGCCATCAAGGACGGAAATCTTCGAGGTCTCCGTCAGACTCCGCGTGCGATTGCGTTGCATGGCAAGCGCTCCTTCCGTTTCCGTCCCGTTTGTGACCGCGTTGGGAAGGACAAAACCAAGCTCCTGTTGGACTCCGTCGACCGGGTGCTTTTGCACAAAGGTCCTCGCACAACTACTGTAATCTTTTCTGAGATATATATAACTAATGCCTCTGGCAGCTCTAATAATGTGCCAATTAAGTGGCATGTATATATAATATATTCTCCATCGCCACTAATTAATTTGCCAACGGAAGGTGGGAGGCACGCTTACAAGTTTATAGAATTTATTTATAAAATCTTCTTTATAAAACTATGAAATCAATATGTTCTCGAATTGCCAGTAAGTTGTATTTTTTAGGCTTTATGATTCTTCTCTCGATTCTAAAATCATGGAACAAATTAACCAAGTTCTATAAAAATCAGTATGTGTCTCAATAACTTTGTGAAATCAATGGAAAGAAAGCATAAACTATACGGTTTAATGGTTGTCATGTTAATCGCAATACACCTGTGATCACATAAACGACTAAGAAAGGAGGAAACAATAGGGAGAATTGATTATTTTACGAAATCAGGTGACGGTTATAGATACTGAATAATTTTATGGAGGGCCCAGCCGACCATTAATGGGTCAGCCCAACTTGATGAAAAAGGTTGAAGATGTAGTCCGAGTAGGACTCCCCACGTGTTGTACGACTAGATCTCATCTATAGCAACTGACTAGGGGACTTGCCATATAACACTACCCCTCGGAGTATATAAGAGGAGGTAGGGGTACCCATCTAATCCCACCATATGAACCCAACGCATGTTAACTCTTCTCACATGCGATCAGTAATACAATCCACCAGAACACAGGACATATGGTATTACTCACCGGAGACACGAACCTGTCTAAACCTTGCGCCCCTATGTTACTATTCGAGTTTTTGTCTTACGATCTCCCTCGCCTACAAATCTACTACCTGGGTAACCCCTGATGGACTGTCGGTCACTAAATCCGACATCAGGTTTCCTCACAATTTGTGACATAAAAACCTCATATAAATCTATTATACAGATTTAACAGTGAAGTAAAAGAGAAGAAGCTATTATAATTTATACCCCCACTTAATGGTTGTCATGTGTATACTAATCTCACTCAATACACCTATGATCAGAATCAGATCACGCAAAGGTGAAAGAAAGCAAATCAGACGAAACGGAAGGGCGAGAAAGCAAAAAAAGGAGAGGACACCGAAACCGAAGAGAAAAGGCCCAACTACTCCTTCCATTCTCGTCTCCCCCCTCCATCTCATCACACTCTGCCCGCCTGCCGTGCCGCCTCTCCCTCTCTCCACGCGCCTTCCGCCTCCCCTCCCGATTCCGCCGGCGCCGGCGCCGCCTTCCGCCTTCCATCTCCATCACCGCCTCACCGTTGCCGCCATATTCCGTGCCCCGTTCCCGAACCCGAGTCGGAGACGCGGACCCCGCGCGCCGGACCGACCCGACCCACGCCGCCTTATAATGGACGGCGACGAGCCACCGGAGCGCAACCTCTCCGTACGCCGCCGCCGTTGCAGCTAGGGTTTTCGCGCTCGCGAATGGGCTGCACTACCTCCCACGACGCGTTCGCCGCCGCGGTCACCTCCAGGGCGCGCCGCGCCGCCTCGTCGTCCTCGTCGCGCCCGCGGGGCGCTGCCGACCCCGCGGCGCTGTGCCGCGAGCGCGTGGCGCTCATCCGCGCCGCGGCCGACCGGAGGTTCGCGCTCGCCGCCGCGCACGCCGCCTACTTCCGCTCGCTTGCCGCCGTCGGGGACGCGCTCCGGCGCTTCGCGGCGGCAGCGCTCGCGCAGGCCACGCCCGCGCCCGGCTCCTCGCCGGTGCTCAGGCTCCCGCCTTCCCCCACCAAGCAGGTCGCCTCCTCTGCCGCGGCCACTGCGTCCAGCCTCCCGCCGTCGCCGTCCTCGTCCTCTACCGTCTCGTCGCTCTCGCACTCCCTCTCCGACGACGACGGCGACATCGAGGAGGCGCTCCATGACGCCAAGCACGGACGCGGCGGCGGAAGCGACAAGGCGTCGTCGTCGTCCACGAGGCACCACCACCACTACATGAGGAGGTCGTCCACCGTGCCCACCGTGGTCTACGAGGACCCCAACGCCCAGGTCCAGTACACCCAACCCGAGGCCAGCTATGGATACGGCTACGCCTACGAGTACCCGTACGGGCCCTACGGCGAAGTGGTTGCGGGAGAGAGACCGGAGCGGGCGCCGAGGCCGCCCGGACCGCCGCCTTCGCCGCCGACCGCGGAGGTTTCGCCGTGGGATTTCTTTGACCCCTTCACGCAGTACGACCAGTTTATGGAGGACTACTCTCGCGGAAATCTGCCAACCAACAGCCCCAACTACGCCGAGCTCAGGAGGATGGAGGGAATCCCGGAGCTTGAGGACGAGGCGGAAATGGAGGCAAAGGCGCCGGCAGAGGCACCCAAGCCATCGACTTCTGGGGTTGCTGATCAAAATGCCAAGGGGAAGGGACCAATTGCAGACAATGCCGCTTCAAACGGCAATCCTTCCAAGGAATCGGAAGAACCAGCTTCTGGTGGCAAGCTACAGAGTAAGGGATCGGAGACATCTCCTGCTGGCAAGTTACAGAGGAAGGGATCAGAGACAGCTCCTGATGCCAATGCCGAGGCAGGGAAACTGGTGTCCAGGAACGACTCAGTGCCAAGCAATGCCAGCTCGAAGAGCAGGGAAGGGAGGAAGAACACGGCCAGCCTAAAGGGTACCTTTAGCGGTAACATTGATGGCAGCAGCACCGATGGGAAGAAGAAAGCTGTGGCCTTCGATGACAAACAGTCCATCAGAGCAGAAGGAGGTGGTGACAGCCATGGCAAGTCAGTGCAGTCGGTGGTGAGCAGCGAGCCATTCTCGCCATTGCATCATGGAACGAGAGATGTCAGGGAGGCAATGGACGAGGTCAAGGAGCTGTTCGATGAGGCGGTAAACTGCAGCGCAGAGGTCTCAAGGCTGCTGGAGGTGGGGAAAATGCCTCCCCAGAGCACCCCCAGAGTTCTTAGATGTGGGTAATGCGTTGCTTTATTTGAGTGCAAACATACTTGAAATTGCTTTTAGCTTTGTAGGTTGTGTTATATGTGCTATCGCAATAATGTAAAACCATTTTTTTTTTGCAGATATCTCTTCCAGAGTAGTCGATCCTCTAGGTCTTACCGTGTCGACATCATCTTGCCTCCCAAGACCACATGGCAGGAAGTCAAGAGCATCAAACAGCAAGGCGAGCACTTCAGCCTCGTCAAGTGCTGGCCACCTCTCATCAACTCTGGAGAAGCTGTGGGCCTGGGAAAAGAAGCTCTATCAGGAGATTAAGGTACGCACCTGTACTTTCATAGAAAAAAACTTATAAATGAAGTAGTTGGGTTATTAGTATAGGGCAAGAAACTCTAGGTGCTATTTATCTGATTTACTGCCAAATATGTGTTGAGCGCCGTTAGGTGGTTGTTCTAGGATGAAGAGAAGCTACGGATGCAGTATGAGAAGAACCACAGGAGGTTGAAATCTCTGGATAAACGAGGGGCTGAATCAAGTACAATCGACTCCACCCGGCTGTCAGTAAGGCTTCTACGGTCCAAGATCAGCATCAGCGTTAGAACCGCCAATGCCTTCTCGTCAAAGATACAGAAGATTCGAGATGAAGAACTTTACCCTCAACTGGTTGATCTCATCCAAAGGTATGAATATTCCTTCTTTGAATTGTCTGGTCTTCAAAAGATTGAATTTATCTAATGCAATATGGTTGCTTGTTCCAAATTTACAGGTTCAGAAGATTGTGGGAAGGGGTTCTGGAATGCCATGAGAAGCAGCTATTGGCCATACATGACAGCGAATTTCACCAGCTGAAGGCGATGACCATAAGCCAATCTGGTGTTGCTTCAGAGGCCTCAAGGGAATTGGAGAGGGAGCTCACAAAATGGTATCGCTGCTTCAACAAGTGGATCAGCTCACAAAGGTCTTGTGTCGAGGCGCTGAATGGATGGCTCAAGAAATGGTTACCTGAGGCTGAGGCGCCACAGGAAGATACAGCCGATGGAGTCCCACCTTTCTCTCCTGGAAGGCTTGGCGCCCCACCTGTATTCGTCACCTCAAATGATTGGTTCCAAGCGATTGAGATGGTCTCCAAGACTGATGCACTGAGAGCAATCGACCATTTCTCTAAGCTTGTGCATGAATTCAAGAAGAGCCTGGAAGAAGAGCAGCGGCAGAAGCGGAAAGCTGACCATGCTTCCAGAGATTATAACAGAAAGTCTGAGGTTTTGCAGGAAGAACTTGGGCTGAGTACAATGGAGAACCCTCACTACAGCCATGATGACCGAGTAATGGACTTGGAAAGGTTGAGGAAAAGAAGGGACGAGGAGAGGACCAGCCATGAAAAGATCCTAAACCATGCTCATGTTGCAGCCTCAGCCACTCTGCCGATTGGTTTGGTTCCTGTGCTGCAACAGATCACCACCTTCTTTCAGAAAAATCAGCAGGTCTACATGGGAATCAGAATTCTAGGCACTTGAGCTGCAGACCACATAGAAATAGATTTCAGTGGAAGATTAACACACGAGAGTTCAGTTTACGACAGGCACATTTGTGGCTGATGCGGCGACCAATAGTAGTGCACTTTTTGTATAGAATTATAGATGTGATTTGGGGTTAGGCTCTGATTAGCTCTTACAATTCTTGCAGAATGTTAGGGTTCTACGTTACTCTGACCCTTGCTTTGTACAGGGTAGTGCTACTAACTATCCATATATTGTTCGGAAGTTTTAGCGATTATTATTTATTCTGTACATGATATACAAATTAGTGATTTATTCACTTGGTAGTATATGTGTTCATAGCTTCATATGCTACTTATTTGAAGCCCAAATTAGTACTTCAACCAAGACTACACTTGCTTTACATTCTGTTCTTCTTTACCACTCAAGTTCTAAACTTCTGATGATACAACCGCGCATGTGCAGACATGGTCTCTCTGTAAAAATTATATGACTCTTGCATTCAGGTACTTGAAAAGATTCCATGTGTTTGCACAGATGAACCGTGACCTCTCTCTGTTGTCATTCTTTACACTCTGCCTTGGGGTGTACATACATTTTGAATCTCTACAATTTGTATTCGCCAAACTGATGTGACATTTTGAATTTCTAAGCTACAACCTTCTTCGCCCCAAGGGCTCACGTTCTTTTCAAGGGGTAAAATGATCTTTTCATAGGAAATTTAACGGTGGTCGGATGAAAAAACGAATAGAGTGTCAATTTGGGAACGAAAGTCAAATAAGGAATGAAAAAATTTTGAGGACAAAAATGGAATGGGTCATTTTTCTAGTGTCAAATAGGGAATTCTCTCGGATTCCATGCTACAAGGATGAACGGTGAGAGCTCTCTATTATCATACCGCTTTTTCGTGGTTGTCATTCTTTACAATCTGCCTTCTGATTCAAATAGCATTAAAGGGTGTTTGGATGCAAGGTACTAAACTTTTAGGAGGGTCACATCGAATGTTCGGACGTTAATTAGGAGGACTAAACATGAGCTAATTATAAAACTAACTGCAGAACCCCTATACTAATTCGCGAGACGAATCTATTAAACCTAATTAATCCATCATTAGCAAATGGTTACTATAGCACCACATTGTCAAATCATGGACTAATTAGGCTTAATAGATTCGTCTCGCGAATTAGACTCCATCTGTGCAATTAGTTTTGTAATTAGACTATATTTAATAGTCCTAATTAGTATCAAACATCCGATGTGACAGGTAAAAGTTTTTGGGGGTGTATCCAAACACCCCCGAAACTCTCTACAATTGTAACTGGCCAAGCCGATCAGATATTCTAGTTCCTAAAGCCAGCATATCCGCTCCACAACAGGAAGGGCCAGAGGACCACTACATTTCTTCAGGTCGTCGAAATAGCCCCAGCATATCCACTCCACATGCATTATTTTGCACCTCCTGCATAATTTTTACCGAGTACCTCACCAAACTTGTTGCTTCCAGTTCAGTTGCCTGGAGATTCTCCTATGCAGTGCTGGCACGGGCCACTTCCTCTGAAGAATCATCAACCTTCACCGCAGCTGCTCTCAGCTGGTCTTGCTGCCTCCTGTGGTTAGCCATGCGACGGTTGCTCTCCATCCAGATGAGGAGAACAGTCATGTCAGCTGGGCTCACCCCGCCAATTCTGCTAGCCTGACCTATTGTTTGCGGACGTACCTACAGATCAGTCACGATACAATATAGATAAAATTAGACCACAAAACTGAATCCTGATCTGCATCGCTGCAAGCTTAAGAGATAGAGAAGTAAGCACAGTTATGTCAGGTTCATGTTTTCTTTTATGGCTTATTTTGAGCTTCTGCTTGCATACGACACCAGGTTTCAGGCAAGACATGGCCCAGTAGTCCAAATTTATAGTAACTGATATCTTAAAAGTTCAGTCATGGGTTGTCACAAAAGATTGAACCTGTTTTATGGGGCCAAAAGAAACAAAGGGAAATGTCCTTAATAAATGAAGAACTGCAGAATGGTTGTTGTTTACGTTCACAGGTTATCTTTTACTGAACATTTCTCACAGCAGGTGAGTCGCTTACCCTGGAAAGTTTCTCACGAGCTTCAATTGACAGATTTTTCATTGAGTGGTAATCCAAATCTTCAGGAAGTTTCCTGTGTTCTTGGTTCACAATCTCAACAGAGGGAAAAGATACAATGAAGAGTTAGCTGCCTTTTCAATTAAATAAATAAACAAAACAAATGAACTCGTCAATATCAATGAACGTGGACCTTTTCTTAAGCAAAGGAAGAAAAAAAATTACACTGACGAAGATAAAGAACCAACCACTGCCCCCATAATCTCAACAGAACACCAAAGAGCTGAACAAGTTACTCGGTATAAAAAAAATAAATCCATAGAATGGCAAATATACCAATATCATACAAGGGATGCATCATGCATATTGTTGGACATCTTGAATGATGTATGTACCATTTTTCTAGCACTAACTTCCTTCATAAATCTACTCCTGTACAAAAACACATAATCATAAGCAAATTACCTGGTGTAATTGACTCTGTTGTCGTGCAATGAAACCTTCATACTTGATATCAATCTCTATGCATTCCTTCTCAATTCGAGATAAATTTTCATTTCCAAATCCATGCTTATCAAGAAGCTTATATTGCACATGTGGCTTCTTTAGTATAGCTTCAAGTGTAGATGAATCCTTTACTGGTTGGTTGGATACTGCACTAACTTCAGCAGCAAATTCACCTCCTGATAACAGGAAATTTTGAATTAGAGCAAGTGAATTCTAATGACATGATAGCAACAGCAAGTAATATATCAACACCAGTCAAAATACATGTCTCCCACCTCCCTCCTTTCTGCTGATGTCAATCAGGACATCAACAGTCTCCAATAAATGTATTTGACCATTCCTCCTAATTATATGCTAGCAGAACTCCTAGCTTTGATGACATATCTAGTTATGAAATTTTGTGTGACAAAATTTAAATACTTTTATGTAAAATTTTAATGAATGCATTCGAGGATACCTAACAAAATGAATGATGCAGTATTTTGAAATGTCATTATTCATTAGCTTAGAAAATATGTAATGCCCACTGGTACTTTGTAATCAGAGAACCAGGGTGTGTGTGGGGTGTGTTTGTATGGCTATTTTGGCCTTTTTCTCTCCTATCTCAATGCAATGATACACAGCTCTCCTGTGTATTCGAGAAAAAATGCCCACCTGGTACTTTTGTAGATTTCAACCGTTCTTTTTCTTGCTTAATGCGAGCTTGCTTTGACTGATAAAGCTCCCAGCGTCTGTCATCTATTAAACCAATATCTCGTCCCAAAGGGGTCAAACGACTATCAGCATTATCTGCTCGAAGCAACAACCGGTGTTCTGATCGGCTGGATATCCATAAATGCCCCAGAAATAAAAAGAAGTTAAGAAATTTATGAACAGAAAAGTCATGTTGAATTAGACAACATATGTTTCAAAGCACTCAGCATGTAATTTTATTTTACTAAAACAAAACCATGTGTACTCTAGTTAGGAATTTACAATCGCAAATACTGTTAAACTAGCTCCATCTGATACACATTGCATGATGAGAATCATGATGAAAGGGTCCATTGCTGTACTCACATTTTTAGCTTACCAAAAGATGAGCAAATATCTGGTGCCCAAGAGTATATTGGTGAACATATGTACAAATTCAATCCCATCCCTCTGATCCAAGAGGCCCAAAGTTGAGGGTGGGAGTTCTCTCATCCCTCCTGTGCTGATTTAGGTCAATTTAGCCTAATTAAAAGGTGGACAAGGTAATGAGGGATTCCCACCTCTCACTTGGACCGCTCATATTGGATCTACTAAAAAATAAAAAATGCAAATATTGCACAACACTACTTAGGCTTACTACATAGGAGCCTATAACTATTTTTGGCATCGGTTCTTTAAGCATCAATAATAAGAATATTTTCTACAGAAATTATGCACCTTGTTAGCATGCGATAGGGCTCCCTAAGATCTTTTGTAACAAGATCATCAATAAGAGTCCCTATATAACTGCTTTCCCTCTCAAGAATAATTAACGATTTTCCATCAGAATGCCTAGCTGCATTGACTCCAGAAATTATACCCTACAAACAAAAGTCAGAAAGCTTAGGATCCAGCAAATCTAGTTCAGCCAACTTATCAAATACAATTAACTCAAGAAGAACAGAGCAGGAACAATGAATAAACCTGAGCTGCAGCTTCTTCATATCCTGTTGTTCCATTTATCTGGCCAGAGAAGAATAAGCCCTCAAACTTCTTTGTCATAAGTGATCTTGAGCATTGATATGCAGGTAAGTAATCATATTCGACAGCATAAGCAGGCCTTAGCATTAGACAGTTCTCCAGCCCTGGTATAGTTCGCACAAGTGATAACTGCAATCTTTCAGGAAGCCCAGTGGAAAAGCCCTGATAAAGATGTATAAATGATCATAAGTAGTAGGTTTCACATCTAGAAAAAAGGAGGGCTTGGGTAAGCAACAGTGCATAAATATTACTTTCACACACAGACAGGGACAGCTAGGAAAAAAGCACAATGTATGTCAATGTCTGGATTAATAAATTTGACCAAAGAAAAGGAAAGAATGGAGAGAGGTTAGAAGGAAGATACCTGCAGATACAGTTCAGGAACATTTCTACCCTCAGGTTCAAGAAAGATCTGATGAGACTCTTTATCTTTGAACCTTACAATCTGAAAACAATGAACTTGGTTATCTTCAGAATAGTGGGTAGTACATGTTTTTAAAGGTATAATGCTTAATTCTTTGCAAGAAATTACAAAAGTTTTTTTGAAGGGAAAGTTATGTTGCCAATCCAAGAAACAAAATAAAAAAGGTTGCCATGTAACAAACCAAAAAGGTCCATGATATAGTACCTTATCTTCAATTGCTGGGCAGTATCTTGGTCCCTTTGCTTCAACCCACCCACCATAAGTTGGTGTTTCATCTAAGTTGTCTCTAACAATTTGGTGTGTCTCTTTTGTGGTTCGTGTTAAATAGCAACACATCTGCTCTCTCTCAACATGAAATTCAGGATCAAAACTAAACCAACCTACCTGTTTCAAAAGGCACCATCCTTTTATTAAAATATATATATGTAACATAAAAGAAACTTGAATTCAAGATTAACCATCCTGACAAGCCCTAAATTTAAAAAATACAATTGATTTCCTTGAACATGTGGGTGCAAAGCTGCAAGGTACACAGCATATACTTGATGCAGGAAAAGTTGTGAAACTTCTGTGGGAAAATACACCCTATACAGTTGAAAAGGTGGGATCAGCTAAATTAGCTGGTGAATGGATATACATTATTATGTGCAAGTCTTCCAGTGCACTTAAAGCAAGGCTTCTTTTGATCTTACATGCAAGGAACACTGTTCATGGGATACTTTGTTATCAGATTTGTAAACTTTCCTTTTAAAAAAAAAGATTTGTAAACTACAAATTCATGCATAGAAATGACTAATTAAAGAGAAACCAGTCTAACTGGGTCATTTCAAATGCAGTCTTACTATGTCTAACTACTAGACGATACACAAATGCAGCATTTAATTTGAAATTACTGATTTCGTTATTTGCCCCAATATGCAATGCAATACAACTGAATAAAAAAGGACAGTAATGAAAAGCTATTGAATTATTTAACCTACAATTCTTGATAAGTGGGGGAAATTCTACAGATGCAGATAACCAAGAATATGCCAACAATAAAGTTTGGTGCATGTATTATGTATACCTCTTCATCACCATGCTGGGGTTCCAATCCAGAAAAGTCAACTGTCCTGCGATCAATTCGTGGTGGTGTACCAGTTTTTAAGCGGTCAGTTTCAAAACCCAGCTGCTGCAAGTTTTCAGTAAGTCCATGAGAAGCTGATTCTCCAGCTCGCCCAGCAGGCATTGATGTCCTACCAACCCAAATCTTACCACTCATAAATGTTCCGGTGGTAAGTACAACAGATGGTGCATAAAAGTCCATGCCGAAGAAAGTGTGAACACCCTCAACACTATCATTTTTTCCAATCAACACTTCTGTAGCCATTGCCTCTCTAATGAAAAGATTTTCTGTACTGAAGCATAGTACATGGCGAAGTCAATAAGCAGTGTGAAAGATATCACACTAGAGTATATGCGATCAACAATAGTAAACATCAACATAGCATCACAATATTTCACCTCTATTCACTTATTTGGTAGGCAGAGAAATATTAAACTCTTGTGTCAGAAACAATTTTAAGAATAAAATATTTACCTCTACCTTAAGACTAGTCAAGTAGAACCACGGACTGAATCCGGTAATGAAAACATCGCATGCCAAAATTGTGAAGGCATCACGTATGGTATAGTTTAAACTAAAGAAGATCACAAGTTTGTGAGTACAACCTAAGAACCTCTGAAATGGTGACCAAGTTAACATAATTAACATAATTAAATGAGATCACCAAAATGAAACATAATCAGAATTTATGTAGCATTAACTACTTTTGGAGCTGCCAGCCAAGAGCACAAATTCAAGTGAAGTGTTAGCAAATTATGACTAAAGCAGTTTAGTATACACTGACCTTTCCACGATGTTCTTCATCTCTATTGCGTACTCTCTCTTATCAGTCTGAGCACGCAGCGCACGAACAGCAGGGCCTTTTGAGCTGTTCAGTACACGCTTTTGCAAATAGCACCTATCAGATGATGTAATGAGTACACTAAGGTATCTTTGTTGATTTGCTAGTAAATGAAGTCTGAACTCTCAGCCCAATACATACAAAAGCAAAAGAGAGAATTCACTCTCCATATAAGTGCACATTTGAACTTGTACCTATCAGCAATTTTTCCAATTTCACCACCAAGGGCATCTACCTCATGGACAAGTTGAGACTTTGCAGGCCCACCCACAGCTGGGTTACAAGGCTGCATATGGCAGAGAACGAGTCAGGAAGCAGAACCACACTTCTAATAAGTGTAAAATAGCATAAAATCTACATGCAATTCCTTGGCAAAGGATGCTTCCTTATAGCATACTGAGATATGTAACATCATAAGAATTCGTCTTTTTACCATACCTTTGAACAGTTTCAGTTTCTGCATTATACTATTCTTTCATCAAATACAAATACCACATACTGACATACAAATTTTGAACAGAATCTGTGCCCTGTAAACATGCTGTCACAGATTAATTCCTAGTTTCCTACGCACAGGGAAAGATGTATCAATTCTTCATATACAGGGCTTGAATTTTACTATGTGACATCAGGACTCAATGTTTACAACTTTTTTTTGACACATGAACTTTACTAGAATATTTAACATCAGGAATCAGAAAGAATGGTTTGTTGATTCCAAGGCTAAGTTAATACGTAACTGCAAATGAATACAAGAAATGTAGAACTGAAAACGGCAAGAAAACTCAGTGCAGACCTGCCATGCAATCCTATCAATGTTGAGCGTAAGAAGAAGGGTGCGTGCGCCGAGGCGAGCCGACGCAAGCGCGGCCTCACATCCGGCATGGCCACCTCCGACAACAATGACGTCGTACCGCTCCGAATCCAATCGGCCTCTAGAATCTAGTGCCACAAGAGAAACTCGTCAGTAAGCATTCCCTCGTTTTCAGTTAGCATCAGCTAGCTTGAAAAAACAAAGGGAAACCGTCTCTCAACAGCCTATAGAGCTCAATTTGTCGAATCAACGACAATTACGATGGCACAAGGAGAAAGGCGTTACCCTTCGCGACGGCGGCGGCGGCGGCGGTGGAGAGGCGGCGCCGGGGAGGGGTCCGCCAGGATGTTAAGGGAAGGAGGTCGCGGAATGAAGGGGAGGGGAGGAAGGACGAGAGTCTTGCAGCAGCAGCTGCAGCCGCGGTGGCCGGCTGCGGCGGCGGGCGGAGGCGGAGCAGCATGGCCGCCGACGGGAGAGCGGAGGCTGAGAGCTATCTTCTCTACTCTTCTCGCGGTGTGGCTCTCAAATCTCTTGACGACGGAGGAGAAAATTTACAAAAACACCCATACAGTTTAGGATTTCTGTCAATTACATTTTTTTCCTCATTTTTTATTTACATTTCCTGTACACAGTATAAGCGTCATCCCTTTGCATGTCAAATTGGAAAGAAAATTTGGCAGTGATTTCTTGAACGTGAGCTAATTATAAAACCAATTGCATAAATGGAGACTAGTTCGCGAGACGAATCTCTTAAACCTAATTATGGATAATTTGATAATATGATGCTACAGTAAACATGTGCTGATCATGAATTAATTAGGCTTAATAGATTCGTCTCGCGAATTAGCCTCCATCTGTGCAATTGATTTTGTAATTAATTTATATTTAATATTTCTAATTAGTATCTAACATTCGATGTGTCAGAAACTAAATTTTAATCCGTGGAACCAAAACCCCCTCTAAAAGCACATAGAGCCGTATTCCAATTTGCTCCACTTCCTGCCATGGTGCAGTGCAGCTCTTACAAATGCCAAACGAAATTGTAACTGCATTTCTCAGAATATATGAGAACTTAAAGCAATCGTTTTCCAAACTTGCACAAGACTACAAGAGTTAACCGTTCCCGAACATAACAGAGCACAATTCATCCATCAAAAGTATCTGTCCTCTGGTATGATGATATGAACATAGATATGTGACACGGTTGCTGGTATAGCATTCAACACAAGAACACAATTTCCCTGCTACTGATGCCTGATAACGATGAACTTTTACATGCAATAGGATGAAATTATTCATCAGCCAACATTACTGAATAGGCACGGAGAAGTTTCTGTACATGGTTTTCATGACATTCACATCTCGAGACCGTAGCACGAAGTCCTACGCTTCCGAGATCTTGCTCCTTACTGATTGGCATCCCATGGATGGAGCGGCCAATCCCTTCTCTCCAGAACATCGCATCATCTTAAGAATAGAGCCTCACGCGCATGGTAATTGGCGCACGGCACAATGGGCAGGTTGGTAGAGTTGGGCCACATTCCTTGCATGTCTTACACAAAGAAAAATGAAAGGTCTATCAATCACTCATCCAACAAAAGAACTTATCTGAATTTTTATCCATGTTCTGTCACTATTCAACTTAATTTAGGTTAACCATACTTTCAAATCTTAAGTTAGGTTACTTCATTTGGGTAAGTTCACTAGCAATAGGTACTTAATTATTGTTGACCATTTTGCAATTAGATACTTGACCCTTGGAGATAGCACGTGGATAGAAATCTTACCAGGTGACCACACTGAAAAGCCATGTCCTTTGGATTGGTTAAACATATGGGGCATACCTGTACGTGCCAAAGATACAGTTTAAGGTTCCATCACTCCAATATAGGGAAGAGTTACTGGTCCCAAAGTACCTGCTCGTCGGCAGCACTTTTGCCAATGCCAGTTGACCGGGAGCTTGCGGTTGGAGGAGGATGTGAAGCTGCTGCATTATCATGTTCAAGAACTTTGTTTGGAGGAGGAAGAATCCTAGGAGAGCCAATCCTTTGTGCTTGCTTTCTGCGAGATTAGTTTGAATAACACAACAAATAGAAGATCAGTAGATGGACAAGAAATAGCAATGATGCCAAGAAACTAATTCAGGAGTGCAAACAGCTGAGTAAGAACAAGTACTCTGAAGGTCGGAGGCCTTGAGTTGCTTTATACTGAGAAGGTATTTCCATAAGAGCTGCAAGAGCAAATGCAGCCTCCTTCTTTGACATATTCTTACTTGTTGACATAATACCAGTGAAGTTCACAAACTGCAATGGCCTATCAGTAAGATTTTTGGAAGAGCAACAGGCAAGAAATTGAAATTGCACCACGTACTCAAAAGGCAATGGCGGAATAAAAAAATATTTCAAGTCAGTATATTTTTTCTTACTGGAATAATCAATACACCCGCAACATTGTGTTTTTAAAAACAGGTACAATAACTAGCCCGGGGTATTGTTACAAGTGGAGCAACATTAACAATTTGGAATTTAAACATCGTACAGTAGTATTATAATCACCTGGAAATTGTCAAAAGCTCTTTCAGGGATACAGTCATCAAAATGCTGCATGGCATCCCATGGTCCATCACCCACTCCAACCATTACTATTGAAAGAGGATAGTAGCTGGCAACCAAATAAATAGGTTTCAGTAATGCTGCAAAACCAAAACAACCAAATGAAGAAGTGAATTTACCTAGCATCAACAATTGCTTGTATAGTTGCCTGTTCCTGTGGACTTAATCTTCCATCATTTGTATTAGCAGCAGTCACCTACAACTTTTGCTCAGGTCAAACATGTTGATGCTTATAGCGAAGTATTTTGCTGCTATTATGAACATGTCACCTGTCCATCGGCTATGATTACGAGGACATGGTATTGCCAATTACTATTTTCAACAACAGAAATCGCTGCATAAATCAGAGGTGCAAAAGAAGTTGGTCCTGCACACCAAATAAGTAACACATAAGCATAGACCAGTACTGCCAAGAGTGGATCATAACAAGTAGCAAGGAGTTTAACGACCTGCACAACTAGGCTATATACAGTAGTTTTGCAGGACCTTGAAACTTTTTCTCTTCTGAAAATATAAGCTATAAAATAAAGCATAGCAAAGCATTGCCTATTTTAAGTCATAATATATCCAGGACTACGGGTTCTGGAAGTTACTGAAATATCCAGCCTTCTATTTGTGCGCAATATCTACTGTACAAAAGGGGGGAACAAGCCTTGTTACCTGAAAGATTCAAATGTGGAACAATTTGTCGATACCTTACAAGAACCTCCTCAAAGCCACAACAGGGATGGTTGTCCTGGTAGAAGCTGAAGACAGAGTGATCATGCGTAGAAGCTACAGAATGAATTACATTTTGTCAATTCATGTACGACTGTACCAATTTCCTCAAATCAAAGTCATAATGAGAAAATAACAGAACAAGGGTAAATACTTACCATCACCAAATCCAAAACATGGTATTAAGTTATCATCATCAAAAGGTGACAGTGTTCGTCCGATTATAGAGATAGCTTGCTCATATGGATTTGGGTTACCGTTAATGGCATGCAGAGATTTTCTTCCAAAGGAATGCCTACCTGCAGGATTCAGAAGAGCACATCTTCATAACAAGGAGGATCTCAAGTAAAGCTGCTATTAAGCCAAGATGTAGAAGCAGACAGCAGATATGATAGGATTATGGGATTAATATCACCTGACCATTCATTGCTTTTGGTGAAGTCAATACCAAGAATTAGATTTGATGATTCGAGACCAGCTTCTCTCAGTGCAGTAATGACCTTTGTAAATCGAAATGAATAAAAAAATCATACAGCAGAACAAACAAATGCAGCGGGTTTTCTTTTTTCTTGGAAAACAGAAAAGGAAATGGGGTGGTTCAAGGGCATGAGCAGTGTTGACTGTTGACCACAAGAAATGAAATACATACATGTTGTGGTCAAGGACTTATACACTAAAGGGATGATGTTAGATTCTCGTTTTAAACACTGACAGTGCCATGACTTAACTGCCGTTTTCCATGTTTATTAAGCCTAGATGCCGAAGCTTGAACTATTAGCATACAAGATTTAGGGTAGTTTCCAAAACTTTTAGAGAAAGAAAAAAGAAGAAGAAAGGTAGGGCCAGCTCGCAGACCTCAATTTGAACTTTTCTGGGTTTAACTTTCTTCTAAGATAATGGAACTTATCTGTTTCTGAAAAGTCAACTTATGTTCAACACAGATTCTCATCAAAAAGAAAAAGGAGGATGACAGGAGAGATTATGGCTCAAAGCAGGCTGAAAATTTTGTTTAAGACTTCAGATATATATACAAGATGACATCATGAGATTCTTACTGGTGCAGTGGTGCTTACCTCATCAACCGAGCTATAATTGTCTGGTATAAATTTGGGCTGCTGTTTGCCATGTTTCTCGCCCTTGGAACTTCCAGATGGACCATGACCTTGATGCCAGTGCTTGTGATGAGTTTTCTCACCCCACATTATAAGAAATGATCTGCCAAAGGACTTGGAGGTCACATTTTTGCAGCTGAAGCTAAGAAAACAAGAAGAAACCAGCCAGAGCATATGTCGGTATGAATAATTTTGTTGAGTGTTAGAAAAAATAAGCCGAATCATGGAATTTTCTGATCCGTTGCTGGGTGACATCCCAGCTAGTAGAAAACTTGTGATCTAACAACAACAGATGGATCTAGTAAAGTGGGTCAGCAGTAACTAAGATTGCTAACTGCCCCCAACCAACCTGCTAACCTAACCTCAGTCAGGAATCGATCGAAACCAGATTTCTTGCTTGGGAAATTCCTTTCGCCCCCGTGACCCCATCAGTGGCGCAAGTCACCCACCCCACAGCTAAAATTCCCGCACCAAATCGAACTATCCTGTTGCTACGCTAGAGGAGGGGGCAGAGAGAGGATTGCGTTCGTTACCAGGCGATTGACGCGGCGGGGACTGGTGCCGCCGGGACTGGCTGCTGAGCAGCAGCGGGCTAGCGGTGAGGACAGACCGACCACGGGCGCAGGGAGAGCAGAGCAAGTCAGAGGAGACTGGACGAGTCGCCCTCCTGGTGTGGAGAGCTTCGAGGATGCTGCGAGGAGCGGGCAAGGCCAGCGGAAGCGTGCACGACGGTGCTGGAAGTAACCGAGCAGAGCAGACCATCGCAAGCAACCCAAAAGGAGAGAGAGATCCCGCCGCGGTCACATGATACGGCATCATCCCCATAGATTTCGCTTTCGTTTCCATTCGTCGTGCTCACGGGACAGTTCGGCAGGATTCCAGCTCTGACTTCTCACACGGCTTCAGCTTAAGGTGAAGTTTGGTTCCTTTTGCTTATTTTTAGCACATGTCACATCGAATATTTAGATATTAATTAGGAGTATTAAACGTAGACTATTTACAAAACTCATTACACAAGTGGAGTTAGCACGTGTCATATTGAATGTTTAGATATTATTAGGAGTATTAAACGTAGACTATTTACAAAACCCATTACATAAGCTGGAGGCTAAACGGCGAGATGAATCTATTAAACCTAATTAAACCATCATTAACAAATGTTTACTGTAGCAACACATTGTCAAATTATGGACTAATTAGGCTTAATAGATTCGTCTCCCCGTTTAGCCTCCACTTATGTAATGGGTTTTGTAAATAGTCTCACACGGCTTCAGCTTAAAGGGGGCTTCAGCTTAAAAAGGAGGCGTTTGGTTCCTTTGCTTATTTTTAGCACGTGTCACATCGAATGTTTAGATATTAATTAGGAGTATTAAACGTAGACTATTTACAAAACTCATTACATAAGTGGAGTTAGCACGTGTCACATCGAATGTTTAGATATTGATTAGGAGTATTAAACGTAGACTATTTACAAAACCCATTACATAAGGTGGAGGCTAAACGGCGAAATGAATCTATTAAACCTAATTAAACCATCATTAACAAATGTTTACTGTAGCAACACATTGTCAAATTATGGACTAATTAGGCTTAATAGATTCGTCTCGCCATTTAGCCTCCACTTATGTAATGGGTTCTGTAAATAGTCTACGTTTAATACTCCTAATTAGTATCTAAACATTCGATGTGACAGGTGCTAAAAATAAGTCAGAGGAACCAAACCAGGTCTAAGTTCGTTTGGTTAAAAACAGTTCCACCCCCGGAGTTGTTTTATATGGATAAAGCTCTAACTTCTCTTAGAGGGTGTTTGGATACCACCCGTTAAAGTTTAGCATATGTCACATTTGATGTTTAATACTAATTAGATATTAAATATAGGCTAATTATAAAATTAATTGCACAGATGGAGTTTAATTCGCGAGACGAATCTATTAAGCCTAATTAGTCCATGATCTGATAATGTGGTGCCACAGTAACCATTTGCTAATGATGGATTAAGTAGGCTTAATAGATTTGTCTCGCGATTTAGCCTCGGGGTTCTGCAATTAGTTTTATAATTAGCTCATATTTAATTCTCCTAATTAGCATCTGAACATGTGATGTAACACTAGCACATAGTATCCAAACACCTCTACTAAAATTTAGCACATAGCAGGAGTTCGAGGCCTACCAAGGACTAGCCCCGTTACATCAATCTTTTTTTTCCTCGTTTGTGTAAAAAAAAATTATCCTCGTTTGTGTAAAAGAAAAAAAAGAGGCTAGAGGTTTCTACAGGCGCCCAGGTCCCCAAAAAATACTAAAGAACGTAATAGTAATAAAAAATAAATCACGCCCGGTGGGACTCGAACCCACAATCGCCTGATTAGAAGTCAGACGCCTTATCCATTAGGCCACGGGCGCTTTCGTGATACAAGTCGAGAGGAAAGGTATACCTACATACTTACAACTTCAGGGTTTTACTTACACCCCACCTGCGCCTCTGCCTGAGCAGGAACCTCAAGCTATTCTTGCTAATAGAACGCACACGGATACTTATATTCTGTGTCCACATGCGTGTGGATCTCCATCCAATCTGTTGGGCTAATTCAAGTTTCAAGGGAAAAGGGGAAGGTACTACCAACCAATATTTAGAGGGGGTTTGATACTATAAGCTAAACTTTAGTAGTGTCACATCAGATGTTTGGATGCTAATTAGAAGGATTAAACATGAGCTAATTATAAAACTAATTGCAGAACCCTGTGCTAGTTCGCGAGACGAATCTATTAAGCCTAATTAATCCATCATTAGCAAATGGTTATTGTAGCACCACATTGTCAAATCATGGAGTAATTAGACTTAATAGATTCATCTCACGAATTAGACTCCATCTGTGCAATTAGTTTTGTAATTAGCCTATGTTTAATACTCCTAATTATCATCCAAACATCTGACGTGACAGGTGCAAACTTTAATAGGGGTATCAAAACACTCCCTTACTCCATCGCTGCAAAAGTGTGGCTTTCAATCCAACCTTATCTAAAAGACATATTCCATCACAGCCAATTGGCATATGAATTTACAGCACAAGGGAGGCACTGCCAAAGTGAATCAGACAAAATCTCATATCTTTGTTAAACATTATTCTGAGTCCAGCAAAGGTCCCTTTTACAACCAATCAACCTGATGCACCCAGCATAACTCAAAAACAGAATGATCTCTAGCCACATCGGCAAACTGATCAGTTAAGCGTAATGGTTCAAACGGATGCTAGGCATCTACGCCAATCTCAGTTTGGTACATCAGGCTTTTGATATAAAGGTTCCAGACATTCTTTTGCGCGATGGACCTTCGATTGGAGGTAGAAGCTCCCGTTCTTCGCATTCCTCTCAAACATTGTGTCATACTTCTGCAGAGTAATCGAACAAAAGAAATTTGACGTTAGGCTTGCCTCAGTCAATGGTTCTACAGTATGAAATTAACAGACTAATGGCTACATGGACATATTTTGTTCACAGATTAATATATTTTCAGTTGTCACGGACCTGAACAATCTCTTCCCAAGTCGATTTTTCACTAATACCCAGTATCTGCCGGGCTTCTTGCTCAGTCATGACCTTGCTAGCCCGTCTGATACCATTTATAGCTTCTTGGGCAGCTCCAGTTTGGTTCGCATCTACAAGAAAAATCAGAAACAATTAATTGCATTTCACGTGGATACTGTAGCCATGCAGATGCATGTTTCAGAATGAAAGCAAACTCCTTAGGTAAATGATGTTTCAGGATTAAGTAAGTCAGACAAGCCATCTAGTTCAGCATTCTCGTGTTGTTATCTATCTAAGGCTATGCATTAAAAATCTGATCTAATCAAATGTCAAATGGAGACAGTATGAAATTGACTTAGGCACACGTGTATGCAAGCACTTCATACATGCTTCAATATTAATAAAGTGAGACAACATATCCTCCTGATGGGAGCAGACCATATTGTGGAACTTACCATCGCTTATTAGTTCACAAATGCAGAATTATTTAAAAGAAGAAAGTAATTCATTTTTCACATCTTTGATTTGCAATTTAACAACATGGCACCCCAAGCTATTCGATGCTCCTAATGAAAGGACCAACCAACAGAAATACACAATGGCTGGCTAGTGGCTACCCTGGTACAGCAACATCATAATCATATCACCACCACCCAAACTGTGACAGGCTGGCAGAATGGCTACCAGGGACAAATGCCTCAAAAAAAAAAATTTGAACCGACATTACAAGCTTTATAGAATGCATACATGAAAAGATTCACAAGTAGCAGTAACAGGGGTAAAATTTTCAATCTCTAATTGTATTTTAACAAATAGAGCTGTTCCAAATGGTACCCCTAAATCTTAAAGATTACTCAGGTAACCTCCCATCAGAAACCTGGGACAAGAGAGGACACACTAGGGGCAAAAGGACTTCAAATTCGTATTTGGGATTGACATTGTGAGCCAGTCAGCTGTCAGCCAGATACCACCACCAAGCAAAAAGAGTTGGAGATGGCTCTAATCTTTTTTTTTTGAGGGCAGTTGGAGATGACTCTAGTCACTGACAATTACAGTCTGCATAAATGACTAGCCCAGAGAATGATACGCCATGGTTTCACGATGTCAGGCACCCAATGTAGAATCAAAGTAGGCCGAAAATCCTAGTTTTTGACAAGGCAAAGAGGAGCGAGCACTCACTGACGATGGCTTTGCGATAGGCCTGGAGCATGGCCCTGCCCATGACGCTCCCGCCCATGACGATGAGATTCGCGAGGAGCCTGCCCGCCTGTTAAAAGATCGATCAGAAGCGTCAGGGGAGGGAATAACCTCGCAAGGGGAAGGGGAAGGAGCGCATGGACGAATCGCTCGCTAGTAGGGGAAAAAAAAATTCGATGGAGGAATCAGAACATCGGCGTACCATGACGATGTATTCCTTTCCTCCTCCTGTGACGGCGGCGGCGGCGGGGAAGGAACCCTAGGGGATAGGCGCGACCTCGGAGCAGGCGCTCGCGGGGGACGGGCGGCAGCGAATCGCGAGGAGGGAGGGAGGGCACGCCGCCGGACGGCTACGGCCTCTCCGATTGGCTCAGAGAAGTGGCGGCTGCGTTGCTTCGGGTTTGGCTCGTCGCGTCGGGGCGGGTTGGTTTGTTTGGTGTTGGGGTCCGTTTTGGCTTCTCGGCCGTCTTTGAGCACTAGGGCTCATCTTGTGCGGCACGAAAGACGGTTGTGGTGGAGTGCCACGCGGACCGGAACACAAACGCACTAGTTGGGCCAATTCTAAGGGCCCACCACCGGGCCCAATATGTCCATCGTTGCCCGAGGACTTCCGAAAGTATTACCCAACTTCCACCGTTTGAGATTCGTGCACACACCACCGTCCGTTGGATGTATCTCCACTTGATTAAATAAACCTGGAACAAGGTTACAATAGCACCCAATTCTCACATCATGAATCATATACGAATGATGAATCACAGGCCTGTTTAGAAAAATGTCATTCCAAGAATAGTCACAGAGTAATAACCAAGGATGAACCGATGAAGACTAGAAATCTAGGACTGAGGATATACATGTTTCCTGTACGGATTGGGCTTCCATGTCTGCTGTAATCTTAATTGGGTGGCCTCTGATGGGCGGGAAAAGCAGAGGTGGTGCGCGGGATTCATGGCTAATGGAAAGTGGTGATGCTGGAGGCAAGGCTTAGAGACTCGTCGAGCTAGATGCAGCGCTGGCCGGCGGAGGCCTTCACGGTGGACAGCGTCACATCAAGGTGTCTGAACTTCTCGCCGGCTTCCCGTCGTAATCGAAGGTGGGGATGGGCTGTGTGTATATCCAATTACACTTGTTTAGCACTTTTTCCTTGGGGCTCTTCCCTGATTTGGGTCACCGGCAATCACACGGGCGCCGTGAAGGAGATGGCAACGGCACGAGGCAGACGAGGAAGCTCGGCGGGGTGTGGTAGCATCAGATGCAGGGGCAAGGAATGGCGGACGGGAGAGTCAACAGAAGGCGGGCGTAGCGGTAGCGGCGCTGGTGCTGCCGTGCTGGAGGGAGGTGAGGGAGAGCAGCGGCGCCGTAGCCCATCGGCTTCGGCGCGTCTGCACGATTTGGTGTTGCGCTTGGGGAACGAAGAATCCAGATGAGTCTGGATCCTGTGTGCCAAGCATGATGCAGCCGACGTCATGGAGGCTTGATCCGATGTTTCTGGTTCTGCGCATCTCTGATCTGACGGCTCTCAAGGAAATGATGACGTGGCGTGATGGATTTTCTGTACCGCGACGCGGTTTCAGTCATCAAAGATTCTCCGTCGATTCCGGCGGGAGGTCTGTCAAACAGTTTTTCACAGAAGAGGAGTGATTCTCTGCTGATTCAGTGATTCTCTGAAATGAATTAAGAGACTGGAAGCTGAAAAAAAATAACTTCTTCTGATTTTGTGAAGTGATTCTCGAGAATCATTTTCAACCACAGAATCATTTCTCTCAGAGAATCAACTCTAGTAGAGAATCAGAATAAGATAAGCTCTACTAAACGTACCCTAACTTCAAAGTTAACATGCGCGCACAGTACTGATACATTTTAGCAGCCAACTTGGATTCCGGTCGAAGTTTTACTTCTCGTCCATTATCTGATTGTCCTTTCCGTCGCCGTCGACGACATTCTTGTACTGGTACGTGATCGCGCACACAAGGAAGTAGCCCAAGTTCACGGCGGCGACCAAGGCCAGCGTCCAGTACACCATGTCCAGGCGCGACCGGTTCAGGTCGTCGGGCAGCCACCCCGTGGCGCGCCGCACGGCATCCACGAACGCCGTGCTCAGGTACGACCCGACGGCGATGAACAGAGGCGGCATCGCGGTCGCCGTGCTCCGCAGCGTCGCCGGGAACTCCTGGTAGAACAGCGCCGTGTTCCCCGGCAGGTGCAGCGCCTCCTCCGCGCCGGTCAGCGCCAGCTGCGCCACCAGCCACAGCGCCGACATCGGCACGGTGGCTGCTGAGCCATGGGCGTGCGCCACGCGGATCCGTCTCCGCTCCACGAGCGCGGCGACGGCCATGCTGGCGACGTTCAGAGCGTGCCCGAGGCCGACGCGTTGGAGCGGGGTCGGCTTGCGGCCGCCGGCGAGCCTCTCCCAGAGCGGGGCGACGAGGCGGTCGTAGAGCGCGGCGGAGAGGACGAAGGCGATCAGCACGGTGACGGTCATGGAGGCGGCCGGGACGGCGAAGCGGGGCCCGAGGGCGCGGTCCATGGTGAGGGCCTGGAGGACGGTGAGGCTCACCTGCGCGTTCACCGTCGTGCTCACCAGGATCCCCGACGACCACAGCGGCAGCACGCGGAGGAGCGATTTCAAGTCCTCCACCTCTCGCACCGTGCACAGGCGCCATGGCTTGCCTACGGACACCTCACCTTCCGCAACCATCGCAGCTCGGTTCAAGAACCTGACAGGAGTATGATCATGACCTGTTTGAAACCCAAGAATTTGGAAAGATTCGGACGGAAACAATTCAAATTTCATAGGAACCAGGGATAATGCATTTCCAAATGGGGCCTCAATTTTGAAAATGTCTTCTGAGAATTTCAGGTAGATTCACAGACCTGAATCTCTGGCTTGGAGCATGATATTGTGTTTGAGTGGTCGCGTCAGAGTGACGACTTGATCCATGGTGATACTGCATTCTCGCAAGTGAGGTCGAGCTCAGCGTTGCCTTCCTCGCAGCGGCCACCACCACCCTCGCCAGGGCCGTAAACGGGCTCCCTTTCTGAACGGGCCGTCTGTAATATCTCGACCCGGCAAGCAACGCGATGAGGCCCAGTCCAGTCGTGACAACACAGACGCCGAAGCCCAGGGCCCAGCTGACGCTGTCCTGCACGTACACGAGCGCGGTGTCGCCGGCCACGTAGGAGGCGTAGAGGCAGACGAAGTACCAGCTGAAGAAGGAGGCGTCCCGGCCGCGCCGCTGCTCCTCCTCGCCGCCGATGAACTGGTCCGCGCCCAGCGCCGCCGCGTTGTACCGCGTCCCGCCGTTGCCGACGGCCAGGAGGCACACCGCCGCGTAGAGGACCGCTGCTTGGATGGCGCTCGGCGGTTGGCATGATGGTGGCGACGACGACGCGGCGGCGCCCGGCGCGCACGCCGGCGGACGCAGCGACGGGAACGCGGCCGTCAGCGTGAAAACCACAAATGACTGCACATTTTACTTACCATAAAGTTAATCACACAGCCACAGAACGAAGCTAATAATCAGGAATTCAGAGGACATGTGTGTGTAAAATCAGTGTGTGAATAATTGAGCTGTCGATATTTGATTATATATATTACAAGCAGAGAGATGGCGACGCCGGCTGCGACGACGGGGTAGCAGCCGAAGTAGGCGTCGGAGACGGCGGCGCCGATGACGGGCGCGAGCTGCATGCAGCCGCGGACGATGTTGGAGATCTGGGCGGCGTCGATGCTCTTGACGTTGTACTTCCTGATGAGGTAGACGATGAGGTTGCTGCTCGTGGCGCTCATGGCCATCCCCAGACCTATCACGCTCCCTGAACGTATATACACGCACACCGTACGAAACATCTCAAGAAATATACGCTAGTAAGTGTACAGTGAAGCTTCATTCTCGTTGCCAGGAAAAAAAGAAAAGAAAAGACAGTTTCGCAACCTGCAAGAAACGGCAGAGTGATCCAGCCTCCTCCTTTCTTCCTGACAGGTGTCTGATGGTCAGATGATACAGTAGATGCAGCTGTTCTCATGTTGCTCAGGCAGCTAACTGTGTACTGAGGTGAGGAGAGAGTAAGGCAATGCGTGTGAACTTGTCCGAGCACTGTCCCTATATATGTGTACATATACAAGCTAACGTCAAAATCTGCAAGAAAAAGAAAAAAGAAGTAAAAGGCAGTGTAGTAAAATTTTATCCAGTAGAAAAAGAAGGGATAAGAATGTACAATTGTATGGATGAATGAATAATGGAAGAGCTTTATTCGCTTAGTTAGTTTATAAAGATTTGGTCTACACACTACGTATACAGCACCTACGTACGTAGAGATCACAGAGTATCTTTTGCCTTTGCCGTAATAGGACGCTAGACTACTCGATCCCGTCTGTCATGATGATCGACAACATGGATCATTTCATTTCATGTATGATAGAGATCTATCTATCTCAAAGTCAAATCGCTAGAGAATAAAAAAGCTTCTTGAAAGAAACAGCACGGAGGGCAACACTGAAAGAAACTGCATATGATTCAGTATCTTGCTGCTGTGTGGGTAAGATATGATCGATGTTCCACTAACTGCAATGCACTTGATCATATGTGCCTCCATTTTGTCCCAGGACTGAAAAGGATTCCTAGTGCTTGTGAGCCGGTGCTTTTTTTGAACTAGTGGATCCATCATAGGCGATGATCCGATGCAAGCACGCACAGCTTTCATATGTCCTTTTCGGTCTCTTCCTTTTATTTTATTTTTTTTCAAGGAAGAGCATAACACTACTGGAATCCGGAGGTTTCCCTACGGTTTCTTTCTTTCCCTGGGAAAAATTGCAGTATCCTAGGGAAAGTTTGTTTCCCTTAGAGTGATGTTCTAGTAGTGCAATGTAAGTCGCATACTATGAGTTTCCAGCCCAGGTGTCAAGCGCTTGAACCACTGTCTGGTGGGGTCGCTTCCTAGCACGTGTCGACCATATTGCCTCATCATCGTTTCAGAGTTTTGACTTAGGCGCGGTCTCTCCGACAATATATTTTGACTGTGGATATCTTTTATGTTTATATGTAGTTCATGATCATAAGATAAAAAAAACATATGAAATTGCTTTTAAACATATGTAATAATCCAATGATCCTAAACGTACATAATGGCTTTTGGCATTTAAGGTCCTGTTTGGCATGGCTCCAACTCCGGGTGGAGCTGCTCCACTCCTGAACTCCACATGGAGCCAGCTCCACTCCAAAACTCCAAAACAAAAATGAGGTGTTTGGCTAGATGGTGCTCTCAGCTCCAAAAAAGATCGATTTCAGTGTTGATTGCCATTGTTGCCCCCTAATTAAGGCCCCACTTGTCGTCCTCTCTATCCCATCTTCTTCTTCCCCTTTTTCCACTGCACTGTGCTGCACACGGGAGACCCTCCACGGGCGGCGGGGTGGGTGGTGGGCTGGGCGGCGACGGGCGGCGGGGTGGGCGGCGGGCTCGACGGCGGGCGGCGGCGGGCGGCGGGTGACGGGCGGTGGCGGGCGGCGACGGGCGACGGGGGCGGCGACGGGCGGGCTCTGGCGGCGAGTGGGGCTCGAGAGAATAGAAGAGAGAATAGAATGAAACGTTTTTTTGTGTAACCAGTGGCATTAGTGGGTAATTACCCACCAACTCCACGAGGAGGTTCAAAAGAGAGGTTTCTGGAGCAGCAAAAGAGGTGCTCCAAAACTCCACCTCCATTTGCACTACAGCTCCATGGAGTTGGCAACTCCATGGAGTTTTGGAGTTGGGGTGTTTGGCTGAATTTTTTGATGGAGTTGCTGGAGTTTAGGAGTGGAGCCGTGCCAAACAGGGCCAAGTGAAGTTCCTTGTTGCCGCTTGGTTGCAAATTGCTTTTACATTTGTTGAATTTGGTTAAATTTTCCGTCACAAATAAGTGAAGTTTGTTGAGTAAGTTTTCCTCATAGAAAATTAGTTCTTAATGTTATCGGTAGTATCATTATTTCCTCTATGCAGATACATTTCAACAAAACATACGCTTAATTTAGATGCAAAGCTGTGCTAATTAATGTTCAAAACATCACTTATTCATTACCGGAGGGCGAGTATATGCTGCTGTGTATAGATTGTCATTATATTTTGGTACTCTTTTCTATTACCATTAAACTACATATATAGCTCGTGCCTAGGCCTTCAACATAATGTTCTTGAGCATCTTCTTGTCATTTTTGCTTTTGTAAAAAAAAATGTTACACGTTTATTGTGCGCATGCATACTATAATAAAAATGCAGACTCAACATGTACCACTTTCATAAATTTACTACCTTGAATAAGACGTGTGGCCTACTATCAAAACGGAATGTCAAATGCCATGTAATTTAATTTATTCTACGCACCAACGATACGTAATATCGCCCTTAAAGACGAAGTGGACAAGACATATTGAAAGTTGAAGGGGCTGTCTTTGAAATACTCGAGTGTTGAAGGAACTCCGCGCACTCGAATTTTTGAACATCATGTTGAAAATGGAGGGGCCTGATAAATTCCTGCTTTCCTCTTATCTTCTCCCCAACGACTAGCTCACATCTCCCATGAAAGAGGAGGAGAAGAGTTGTCGTTCGTCGATTGGTGTAAAATAAAAATCTGAGTGTGAGAGCTTCTCGAAATACTAAGTGCGATATAGCTTTCTCCAGGTTGAAGTACAACCAAACAAGCAACAAAGGTTAAGTTGGATATGTAGCCCACGAAATCCAGCACTGTTTATTGCACGATGGATGGCAACACGAGTATAAGTTCCCTACGTACACGTGTCTAACATTTAGCAAGTTGTTGCACGAAGTACGTAATCAACAACACCGCTTGTTTCCCGAGAAAGAAAAGAAATGAAAATACAACAGTGGCACCTGCTTAAAATTGAAATCAGGTTAACTCAACAAAAAATGATGAATCAGTTGTTAGTTGTTACTAACCTCCGCTCCCTTCCAAAATAAGCGCAGAGTCAAATATTTTTAGTTTGACTAAGAATATAAAAAATAGTACCAATATTTATATCTCTAAATAAATTTATTAGGAAAGTGTACTCAATGCTAAATCTTATGGTACTTATTATGCATCACGAATAGTAGTACGTTTTTGCATAAATTTTAATTAAATTTAAAAAATTTAACTTCTCAAAGGAGTGAGATGTGGGATTATTTAGGACGGTGGAAGCATGCTACCGCCAGATTCCATCGGGTCTTGTCATCATGGATCTGGTAAGACCATCCTACGTACGCGGCTATCAATGGAACACGAGAGATGAGCAGAAGTGTCGACACCCTAACCCCCTGAACCAGCTGAAACGACGCCTAGGGGTGCGTGCCCCGGTGGCCCGGGGCGATGAGCACACCATGTCCTCATCCGGGCCCCGCCGGCCGCGCGCCCCTCGCGATCAGCCGCAGCTCCAAGCCGAGTCCGACGCACTCACGCGAGAATGAAACCTCCCTGACCCTACCGAATTCGGATTCGCACGTCGAATACTCGTATTTCTAGTAGGGCGACTTGTTGGTATCCTTCCAACTAGAATTCAGATTCACCAATTCGTAATTCTCAGTTAGTTGTTAGCTGCTTCGCACCAGTGCAAGCTACAAAGCATATGCATACATCAATCGATCTTCAAGCTAGCTAAGTCATCTGGAGAATGGGGATTTTTCTACAAAACTTGTTGAAGAACATCTGCTGCTATGGAATTATTCCAAACAAAATTTCAGCAGATTCCCCGGCGCATCATCATGTTTCGAACTATTTGTGCGCATTGTGATGGGACGGGGTGTTTAATTTTCGGCTAGCTAGCTAGCTACTAGCTAGGGGGCGTTGGCATTGTGATGAACTATTTGCAGTTGCAGATCATCAGCTGCAGTACTGAAAACTGTCGTGCGTCACATGGCAATGAGCACATCATGTTGCTAATCGCTGTCGCAGATGGCGCATGCAAGATTATTGATTCTCTTGCAGTTATTTTTTGTCACCGTCCGCGTACGTGCTTTTTCAACGTGCTTAACCTTTACTTCCAAACTTAGATCTCATTTGGCGAGACTTCTGCTTCTCCATCAGTTTTTGGTGAAGGAGCAATTTCAAAACGGCTCCACTACCGAAGCTCGGAGGAGCCACAAAACGGCATGCACTATAAAGGAGGAGGAAAAAAAAGTAGCTTCACCGGCTTCTCCTCTCTCTCTTCAAGCATTAAGTGATCATAAAATTACCCATATTACCATTGAGAAGTTGTTTCACTAAACATTTTGCAAAACGGCTTTAGCTCCACTAGAAAAACGACTCTATCAAATAAGCTGGAGACAAAGTTGTTATGGGAGAAGCTGGAGCTCTACCAAACGGGACAAGCAAGCTGATTTCAAATAAATGCGCACACAATAGTACGTATGGTAGATCCATGTTGCTTTCAAGCCCATCAATATTAATCTGCAAGGTACGTACATTTCCGAAAAAAAAAAGGTATTTGCAACAAGGTACATGACAAAAACAAGCTACCTGCCCGTCCAAAGCACACGCCGGCCGTGAGCTAGCTACCTAGCAAGAGCTCAGCTTCAGCAAAGAAAGAGAAGCAAAGAGGTAAGGGCACCTCTTGCGCGCATCTGTTGCAGCAGTTGCAGGTCTAGCGATACAAAAAGCAGCGGCAGCAGCAAGAGAGCGAGGCAGGCTAGACGATGGCGTCCATGGACTGCGCGCTCCATGTCCTGCTGCGGGTGATGATGAGAAGAAGCATCTGCAGACTGCAAGAGGTCGTTGACATGGCCGTGGACATCGGCACGGCGCTCTTCGTGGCGGTACGGGTCTCCGGCCTGGTCTCCCGCCGGCGGCTGCCGTCGTCGTCGTCGCGCGCGCCGTCGATCTCGGCCAGCACTACAACTACATACTACTACTCCCCGCCGGCGGCAGCATCCTTGATCGGCATGTCCCGGATTGACAGGCACTAGAGCTAGTAGCTAGGGTGAGCTACATCTGGCATGTAAGTACCAATGATTATTATTTGTGCGTTTTGTGAGTAGTAAATTTGATTAGTCGTTTAGCTATATGTTGTGCTACTGATCTATATGTAGTAATTGGATGAATTAAGGTCGAAAATCCAAATAAAATTCTTCGAATCGAGCTGAGAAAGAAATGGTGATCTAATTCACTGGATCTGATAGTCCCGTAGATGTATGTTTTCCTCGCTCCGATCCTGAACTTTCATCTACTCACCTCTTTGATTTGCTGGTTTCATTTTACTTCTGTAATTATATGTCAGGCTATAGCTGAATTATTGAAACACCACAGGTAAGGCTGCAAAGGGAAAAAGTGTATGCAGCATTAGGTCTGGAGACTATACAGAATATAGAACTACTTATGGCGGGTCAGCAAGAACAAGATCGAATTGAAATCTGCAGAAAATTAACAAGCCAAACTAGATGGTGACTCCGGAGTCCGGACAGAGGGTGAGACTCCTTTGGGAATGGGACTATAAGCTGTTCCCTGTTCATTCTTTTAAAATTTTGTTGAAACAAATATCTTGACCTGTCGATGCCAATTTCTCCATCACTCATTTTATGTCCTTCTGCATCTTCCTTTGACCACACAATTTATGGCCATATTTCACATGCCTACACCTAAAAACTTACTCATCAAGTAGTGTAATTTCCAAGTTTATATCTAGCAGCTAGATTTTTCACAAGGGCAATATAATGTGACCATTCGCTACCTTTATTTCTTTTGGTTGTATGTATGAAGGAAAATTTGTGAGCGGAGCATCTCCAGTTGTTCCCAAAACCCACTCTCAAATCCCAAAAAAAAGTTGCATTAATGGAGTTTGGGAGTCCCCGGCCCTCCTCCTGAAAGAAAGGGATCCACTTGCATTGTTATTATTAGAGGTGCATGTATTAATATAGTATTTGGCGTGAGATTATTGAGAGACTGATGCACAACACCTATCTTAGTAATTGTAAGAGTAATATTTGGGCTCTGATATAAAACAGATGGTGATGTTGTAGGTGATTATGAGTGGCAATTAGCTCTGAGGAATGGATATTCAGCTTGCAGCGTTTTTGTGCGAAAACACTAGTATGTATAGGTATACTTCCATTATTCGTATATTTATCACACTACTCGAAAATTTAGCATTTATCCTGAGGTTTAGTATCGGTTGCATTTTGCCTTGGTACTAATGCTCGGCTAGTCCCCGAGGAGCCCCTCGTGACCACCTTTAGTACTAGGTGGAGGCTTCACCCGGTACTAAAGGTCACAAATTATTACCGGTTGAAGTCTCCAACCGGTACTAATGTGCCTGAGGACTTTTAGTACCGGGTGGAGGCTTCACCCGGTACCAAATCGCAACCTCTCCTCATGCATCGTTAGCCCCCCTTCTCTCTCTCACCCCACCACGCTCACCCTGCTCCCCACACTTATCCGCTCGTCCCCTCATCCTCTCACCCGTGTCTCTCTCTCTTCTTCTCCTCACTGAATCCTCTCTCTCCCTAATTGAATCCCCTCCCTCTCCTCTACACAGATCCCATCGTTGCCCCTCTCCTCCCCCCTCCGCTCGCCCCTTACCTCTTACATGTGGCGAGGAGCGGCGGCGGGGCAAGGAGCAGCGAAGGCAAGAAGTAAGGGTGCGGTGAGGTGGCAGAGCATCGGCAAGGCGTGGCGGAGTAAGGAGCGGTGGAGCTTCGACGGGAGGGCACAGCGGCGGAGCGTCGGCAGGGCGTGGCGAAGCAAGGTGCGCGTGGATCTCTGAGTAGCGGCTACCTCTCCCTTAGATCCGACGGCGGTGGCTGAGCAGTGTAAGTACGCCGCCTCCCCCCCTCCCTCCCCCTCTCTCTCTTTGGTGCGGGGCTCAGGTGTTGTACGATTGGGGCTCCGGCACTCGGGCGGACGGTGGCGGGGTGCGGCCGGGGCTCATCTAGATATTACGATGAATAAATTTTTATTCCCTCTGTTCTAAAGTGTAAGATATTTTAGTTTTGTCATAAACTAAACTCATCTAACTTCGACCATATTTATATAAAATATATTAACATCCACGTAAATGCACACTATCAGGGTATATTTCATGATAGATTTAATGGATTTAGTTTGATGTTTGTAGATGTTGGTTTATTTTTCATATAAGATTGGTCAGAATTAGAAACTTTTAATTACTTATTAGAATGAAACTAAAAACATGTTATATCATGGAGAAATGGGTGGAGTATTTCTTTTCAAAGGTTAAGCTTTTTCTGAAGTTCTTGATGCAGGCTAGGTAACTTGTACATGTAAATACGGTGCTCCGCGGTCTGATGCAACTGCACCTGGAGCTTTGTTCGAAATGATGTATAATGAAAACTGGCTAGAATGCTGATTAATATAAAGCAAATACCAACCGATGGAACCATGGTACAGCCATCATTTTGCAAATGAAATAAAATCGGAAGCTTGATCCACGAGCAATCTTGCCCTCTAACGACCCTGCCTTAAGCAGCGCTATTATTAGCTGAAACAAGATGAATTGCTTTAGATCTCATCATTTATTAGATGATTGCTGATGCATATCTTGAGAATTGGCAGCCTGCATGGTTCAGATATAGATGCATGGCAGACACTATCCTTACCGCCGAAATGCATTGAGATTCGTGATCGAGGATTGTACATAGCTACTTGTGCTCTTGCTTTCCTTTTACAGAAGGTCCCTTTTTTTCTCTTAGTATTTTTTTCTTAAAGCTATGCAGTTATGAATCTCTAAAGGTGGCATTAGACAATGCTGACGGGAAACATATACGTCCTGCTCATGTTACCATCTCTATAACGGGGTACCGTTTCCAGGCTACACGTCAGCCGCTTAAGCACTGAGCAGAGTCAACAAGCAGAGCTCTATTGATGTGTTCCGAGCTCTATTGAAAAGAGGAGAATGGATTTGATTGCGAGGATTGTGACGGCTTGGACCAGAAGAGCATGTTCTCTGCTGTCTGCTCAAACGTTTTTCAGCATGCTGGTGTCACCAGGTCAAGCAGAGGCTGATGGATAATGTAAAGTAACTGACTGAACTACTGAAGTATGATAGGAGCTATGCCGATGCAGCCATGCAGGAGGATTTCAAGGAACAGAGTAGTGCCCATGCAGTTTCTTGCAAGGTCCTGGCTATATGAATCCTACCTCAGCCTTCAGTTCAGAAGCACATGGGCAGTGCCGTCTAGTGTTGTCCTCAACTCTTGATGCACACAAGAGATGTTGGCCTACTGATCGGTTGGCAAGGCAAAAGAGTTGAAACTTGAAAGGGCGACTGGATACATTCTGTGCCGAAAAGACGAGAGAAAATTTTATAAAATACACGGCTAGCTCTCTAGCTGTCTCTCACTACCTTCTTCCCCATCCTATACATTGTTCCCGTCGCTAGCTTTGCTTGATGCACTACGCAAAAGTGATGGAGCCTTGCCTTGTCGCCCTCGACAGACTCCATCAACAGTAGCTTGATGCCTTGATCCACTCTGTAGCCTACTGGTTGGCCAAACAAAAACTTTAGAAACAAGATCGAACCGAGAGAAACCAGAAGATAAGATCAGAAAAGTTCTCCACGTATTTTCGAGGGACTGCAGACTGCAGACAACGCTAGATGGTTCTAACCAGAGAAGGCGCATCATCGATCCATCTGGACTTTGTTCTCTAGTGATTTTGCTATGTTAATTCTGTGATATGATGCAAAGTTAAGGTGAATTTCCCATTTTGCTAAATGAATGAAGTGCGGCTTCTGCGCGTCGGGCGCCGGCGGGCTCCTCCCCGGCGCGTGCCTGGTGTCGAACAGCACGGCGCGCGACACTTGCGGCGGCGAGGGCCGGCGGTGGTACACGCGCGGGTGCCCGAGCCGGTTCGGGTGGCTGGCGCTGGTCGGGCTTGCACTCTACATCATCTTCTTCTCCCCCGGGATGGGCACCGTGCCGTGGATCGTCAACTCGGAGATCTACCCGCTGCGGCACCGGGGCGTGTGCGGCGGCGCGGCGGCGACGGCGAACTGGGTGTCCAACCTCGCCGTGGCTAACTGTCTTGGTCTTGTTCAGTGTTGCTAGGAACTCGGCCCAGCACGGCCAGCCTTCCCCCAATTCGGTGGCGCCAAATCGCTCGGGTGCGCGCGCAAATCCAATCCCCACGACCCCACCTCTTCCATCGATTCCCCTTCCCTTCCCCTCGAGCCATTCTCGCGCGAACCGAACGGCGACTCCTCTTCCCCCGGCAGCCTAGGGTTCTCCTCCTCCGATCAGCCGTCAGCGGGCACTCCGCGACAAGTCCTCACCTCCCCGTGCTCCTCGGATGGCGACCAGCGAGGAGCTCGCCCAGATCGACATCTCCAAGGAGGTTCGTGCGCCCCCACCCTCCCCGCTGCAGAGCGCACGCGAGGTGTTCGACGTTTTGTCTGACCGGCCCCGTCCTGCAGGAGAAGGACAAGCTGGTGGCGGAGGTGATGCGGTACATGCTCTTCAAGACGCACCAGACCTCCGGCTGCCCCATCAAGCGGGAGGAGCTCACGGGGATCGTCACCAAGAACTACCGCCAGCGTGCCCTGCCCGCGCTCGTCATCAACGAGGCCCGGGACAGGCTCGCCGCCACCTTTGGGTACGAGATGAGGGAGCTCCAGAGGACCCGCGCCCCGTCCACGCGCTCTGGCCGGCCGTCACAGCCGCAGCGTAAGGCATCCTCTTTGTTTCTTTCTTAATCCTTTCCTCTCAATTCTTTGCCATTTCCTCTGCGTCTGTCACCATAACAGCTGCCCGGCAGGCAATGGCTAATGAACTTTGTGGGAAATGTGTTTAGCGAATGCGGAGGCGAAGAGCTATGTTCTGGTCAGCCAGCTAGACCATGAGGTATATAGCAAGTATGTTGAGGATAAGGAGGCTGCCCCTCTGTCTGGCTTTGCTTTCACTATCATTAGCCTTATTCATCTTGCTGGTGGCAAAATCCCTGAAGGTAAGGGAAGGGGAAAATTATTTGCTTTGGTTAGGAAGACTTCATGGTCTGATGTTCCTGAGCTCTGTCAATCACTTTCCAGAGGACCTCTGGCATCAGTTGAAGCGGTTGGGTTTGAAGAATGATAATGACGAGAAGCACCCTGCTCTTGGTAACAATAAGCAGGCGCTTGAACTCCTTGTGCAGCAAAGGTTGGTTTGGTATGTGCTGTGGAATCTGTAATTCATTGCAAACTTTTTCGGTTCATCTTTGTTGCTTAATGCAGGTACTTGCTGAAGGAGAAACTTGCTGGACCAGAAGGTCATGTTGTGATGTATGAGCTTGCTGAGAGGGCATTGGATGAATCCATCAGTGGGAAGCTTAAAGACTACATTGCACAGGTATGCATGCAACCGCCTTTGCCAATAATGTTACAAATTTTGATCTATCAAAGGCACTGTTTTTTTAGAGTAGGCAATATAAAGGTGATACAAATGTCATGAAAACAATAGCCTCCGGAAACCATCATCATACTTGTACACGATCCAGTAACTGCATTCTTCTTCCATAAACATGTGTTGTTTGCAGAGTTCTTTTTTCAACCATCTCCAGGGTTATGTATAGTATCACGACTCATACAGTCATACCTGTGATTGCCATGTCTTTTAAATTTCCTTTTATTACCGTTCCAGAAATATTAGTTGCATTAGTTTAGCTGAAGCATATGTATGTGAATGAAAAGTTGCTTGTGTTCCGCTGCCACTGCTACACTATATGAAAAGGTGAATAAACCGGTTTGGCAGGCTAGTAGCATTTTCTGAATTTTACTTCTGATAATGAACTGCACAGAAACAATCAGCAGCAGCCAGCAGGGGAATATTCCATTCCTGAATCCAACATTCCATCCTAAAATCAAGTCTTGTCAAGATCATGTTAGGAAATTATGTGAGATGTGTTGAGTCTTTCGTTTCAAAAAGATGTTTTGAATCTGCTAAAAACTAAGCTCAATTTCCTCCCTTTTCATGGTGGAGTAGATTGTGGGCACAAGCACTGTCGCAGAAGAAAATTCAAGTTGATAGTATGACATGGTGATCAGTAGGTATTTTGATTGCTTCACCTTTACTTGTTTCTTGATCGAAATGATATGCCTTGTCAATTCCTTTTAGGAACAATAGCTAGTAACGTGTTTTCTCATCATTTCTCGGCCTTGCAGGGTATCTGCCCTGTTCGTTGTGGGCGAGGACGAGCTGACTCTATTCAGGATGGGAAGCTATATCATCTTGCAGGGTCGCTAAGTCCTGTCGAAACAGGGCGTATTTTGTAAAGGAGAGCAGATGTGTGCCTCTCAGATTAGGCGGTAGTGTCTTTAACTGAACAATGTTAGTGCCATGCTGTAACCAGCTTACCATGCTTGGATCACCTTTTGTTGGGTAGTATATGTATGTCAGTCTGTGTCGTTGAACGAAGCTGCTTAGCTTAACCAGACCGTACAGTCACTAATTCTGTCCACTGCCGTACTGTCACAAGCAAAGCCATATGTTGTGTCGTGGCACTGGATGCGGCGAGGTTTCTTTGATCCTAACTAAGCAATCCACACTGATCAAACCAATGGCAGCGTGAGGTGCATCTGATGTCTTACCAATATGTCCCTTGGCCCTTTGATCAAGACTTGAGACACCGCTATTAGTTGATCAATCATGTCACCGGTGTTGGACGTTCATCAGATGAGAAACCCTTTGGCAATTCCATCAACTTGTCGGAACACTTGAATTGACCTGATGCAAATAAGAACCGCGAAAGTCGATGGAATTGTGCATTTGGAGCATTGGGTCTGTTCGCTTCAGCTTATTCAGCCGGTTTACCCGTTACCGAACCGTGAAAGGTGCCCATAAATGGTGGCGCTCCTGGAGGGTGGTGTGTGTGGATCCAAGCTCTCGATCCGGCAGTAAAAACAGGGGTTGGCTGCTGATCGTTTGATCGAATAAGTTTGGTATGCCCACAGGCACAGATAGATCCAAGCTCTCGATCCGGTATAAATTAGGTATGTCGTCTTGCTTATCCGTGGCCCATTTGCTAATGTAATGCCCGGTGTTTCGAGTTTAAATATGCATGGCATTTGAATGTGGTGGGGGAAAAGAAGGGCGAGCCACTTTCAGCAGTAGATGCATGCATAAATGACGTGATAAATCATAAAATCTATCGCACTTTTTGTGATATGTTTACATGTCAAACCATATTAGGTTTATCCAAGTTTATGTAGACTAGTATCAAGTATCAACACCAACCACATCAAAAGAGATGCGATACGAAATACACTATTAATAATGGATCCAGTCTAATAATACTAAATTTTCACCTGAATGTTAGTCAAATTGATTTGACTTACTCCCTCTATCCTAAATTACTATTCGTTTTGGCTTCTAGATAAATAATATGTTTATATACTTTAAAAAAAACGAATAGTAATTTGGAATCGAGGGAGTACCTGTATATTAGACCAAGGGAGTAACATAATGGAATAGAAGTGAGTAGAATACTAGACCGAGGGAGTAACAAAATGGAATAGAAGTGAGTAGAATACGCTGTGGTAAATCGAAGAAGCCGGCTCCAGTGCATAGATCAATGTGGGCAGCCAGAGGCACAAACCAGGGAGGCTTCCTACTATCAGCAGGGCCGGCGAGCAGGGCCGCGCGACATGCATGTATGAACCACCATGAATGCTCCGTTATGCTCTGTGTTTTTTTTATGGACGCCTAAAATTCCTATCACATCGAATGTTTGATACTAATTAAAAGTATTAAACATAAACTAATTATAAAATCAATTGCACAGATGGAGATTAATTTGCGAGACGAATCTATTAAGTCTGATTAATCCATGATTTGATAATATGGTGCTATAGTAAACATGTGCTAATGATGAATTAATTAAGCTCAATAGATTCGTCCGTGAATTAGCCTCCATCTATATAATTAGTTTTATAATTAGCTCATATTTAATCTTCCTAATTAACATCCGAATATTCGATGTGCCATAAATTTTAATCCGAACTAAATAACCAAACACTCCTAAGATTAAACACTCCCTAAGATTAAGTGCCGGACTTGATGCAGGCTTGGTAGTAGCTTTTATTACACGCAATGACGCAAATGTGGTACTCTCCGCCACTGATGCAACAGCACTAATTGCAACTGGGGGTGTAATTTGTCCGGATCATGCTTCTAATAATCAAGAAAGAAACGTTATTAGCTGAGACGTACAGGTACAGGTAAGATAAGGGTGGTAAATGACTCTAATTCTACCCAGTAAATTTAAGAATCGGGTTCAATAAAAGTCGGACCATAATATTATATGATTTTAAAATAAAAATAGATAGTATTGAGTTAGATTGTGAAGGAGACTGAGAATCATCGTCCATTACCACCCCTAGGTACGGTACGGGTCTCGTGGCGGTACAACGCTGACTAGCTAATGCAGTATCGAGGAGGGTACATGCTATCCATCGGTTGAAGTCTTTGCTTGGTGCGCAATCTGATGGAGTACACCTGTCGGTATTTTCAGGGGGGGGGAGGGGGAAGAAAAAAAATGGGAGCACAGAATGCGGCCGCTGCGGTACACCGTGGCAATGGGACCAGAAAGTCACTGGCAGCCCTGGCCCACATACAGCTAGGTCCACTGGCAAACCAAACTAACTGCTCTGCTGCTCCGCTGCAGCACGCGACGACCTTCCTCTTCTCCTGTCCCGCGGTGGCACAAGTCTTGCCTTCGACTCCATCCATTTCAAACCCCCCCGCCGCGTCCATCGCCACGTCCCCCTGCTGCCGTCTCCCAATCCTCCTCCTCCTCCGGGGATCGCCGCAGCTGGCGGAGGCGATGTCCACCCGCTCCGCGTCTCGGACCCGCCGCCCACCACGCCGCGCGCCTTCGCCGCCCCCTCCGGCCGCCGCGAACGGGAAGGCGGCGGCGGCGTCCAAGCCCACCTCTCCGGTCCACCCATCGTGAGTACGCGCCACTCTCTCACCCCGAATCACACCATTCCTCTGACACACGCTGAATGATCGCGGCGCTTTATGCACGCGCAGGTTGGAGAGGACGGTGAAGAAGCTGCGGCTGACGAGGGCGCTGACCCTCCCGGAGGCCACCGCCGTGTCGGAGGCCTGCCGCAGGATGGCGGCCAAGCGCGTCGACGCCGCCCTGCTCACCGACGCGAATGGGATGCTCTCGGGCATCCTCACGGCCGAGGTGAGAACTCAGAATCGGGCAGTTGGAAAAGGATGTGGCATCTCCGTAGCCTGCCTGTAGGTGGAAAGGGGACACAAATGTGTGGTGAGAGGTGCACAGAATTGGGGGGCTGAATTATTTTGTTGGCTTTCACTTTTCTTAACTTAATAACATTTTCGGCCAAGCTCATGAGCTACAACGAGTTTATTCGCATGTGAAGTTTCCTCAAACATATCATTCTTCTCATGAAGCTGGCAAAGATGGATGTATCATTAGGCTTTAAAAATAGAAGACAGTTGGATTGCAATTGGATTGTTCATGACCAATATTTTGACGGCACAAAAATTCATTGGTGATTTGTATGTGCCCTTTGTGTAGGACATTGCCGGACGGGTCATAGCTGAGGGTCTCAACCCTGAAGAAACTAGTGTGGTGAAGGTGATGACGCGGAACCCAGTTTTTGTTATGTCCAATTCATCCGCCATTGAGGCACTGCAGAAGATGGTTCAAGGTTTCCTTGTTATTTATTTTTCATCATTCACAATATCAGCATCCATTATTAGTTTCATCTATAGTCATAACCTCACTGTGATGTCCTGTTCAAAGAGGTATTGCTTTGCTGACCACAGTAGTACCTAGAACCACTGCAAATTAGCTTCTGAGCAACATATATTATTTCTAGAATTATAAACCAGTGTTTTCATAATAAAATTCATTAACCGGAACTAAATCAAAATGCATTTACAGATGAAGAGGATGTAGCAGAGGAACAGTTCCAGTAGAGCATCAGTTGGTACAGTCAAACGAATAAAAGTCAACCATCTATGTGAAGAAAAACTGGATGAATATATCATTACCGTAGGATTGTGTAAAGCTTCAGATCACTGTGCAAAAAGATGGATGGTTTGTCTCTTTGGTGATGTGGCTTTTATGCACAGGTAAATTTAGGCACCTTCCAGTAGTGGAACATGGTGAAGTCATTGCCATGTTGGACATTACAAAGTTCCTTTATGATGCGATTTCAAGGATGGAGATGGCTGCAGAACAAGGCAGCTTAATAGCAACTGCTATAGAAGGGGTTGAGCGACAATGGGGAAATGACTTTCCAGGTTTATTTTCTGTGAATGACATTCATAATATGGAACTGACACTGACTCCTTAGTTCGCGACCAAACTGGTGTACTAACAAACTGATGCTGTATTTTTTCTATTCCTTATACTCAGGGCCACATGCATTCATGGAATCTCTTCGAGAACAGATGTTCAAGCCTTCCTTGTCAACTATCATAACTGAAAATAGCAGGTGCATTTCGTACTGCCTGGAAAATCTGTGATACCAAAATTTATTCTCACTGGATTTTTCCACTGTTTCATGTTTTCTAGTGTTCCAGTGGTATCTCCTTCAGATCCAGTAATTCTAGCCGCCAAAAAGATGAGGGAACATCGAGTTAACTCGGTGGTTGTCATGACAGGGAACATGTTACTAGGAATTTTCACGTACGTTTTCTTTTTGGAAAAAGAATCATTTATGCTATTGATTATTCAGTGCTGATAGTAGGATGTGGACTTGCCAATTTCTAGTATGTAATTCAGTTTGATAGTGATTATCTCAAACTGTATGGACCTTCTTCAGTTCCAAGGATCTGGCTTTGCGAGTAGTGGCACAGAATTTACCCCCAGAGACAACTCTTGTAGAAAAGGTACACTTACAAATTGATTCGCTCATATGTATTTCTATGTTGTTGTTCTTGTATATGTATTTCTATGATCCTGTTCTTTACAGTTTTTTTTCACAATTTGTTTGCAAATGTTTGTGTGTTTCTGAAGGCTATGACTGCAAATCCTGAATGTGCTACATTGGACACATCAATCCTTGATGCTTTACATTCGATGCAAGATGGGAAATTTCTGCATATTCCTGTCATTGACAAAAGCAAGTATTGCATTGTAACAGCAAAGTAATGTTCCTTTTTTAAGTGTATAATATCTAACTTGAGCCTTTGGATAGATGGACATATTATTGCCTGTTTGGATGCTCTACAATTAACCCATGCAACAATCTCGATGGTGAGGACCACAACTTTTCTTGCTGCCATGCTATACTGTACACTTCTTTGTTATGATAATTTTAAAATGTGAACGGAATTGACATTTCAAGAGAGGATGAGATACATTAGGCTTAATCAGGATGGCGAAATTAGATTTTGGTTTTTGTGGAATTGGGATACGAAGTGGTTTGATAAGCTTCTATATTGTATAAGCAGACACTTTATTTGTTATCACAATGTAATCCTTATCTTTTGTTTCCATTAGGTTGAGGGAGCCTCTGGAGCAAATGATGTGGCAAATAGTATGATGCAGAAGTTTTGGGATTCTGCTCTTGCCATGCATCCTGCAGAGGAATCTGATGCTCGTAGGTTGACCATTTTCTACTTGCCCGTTTGATTTCCATTTACAATAGTCCGGTTTTTTCTTAGTATTTTGTTAAAGCTATGCAGTGACGAGTCTCGGATGGTGGCATCAGATAGTGCTGACGGGAAACATATACTGCCTCCTCATGTTAACAGTTCATTCTGTTTTAAAATTGAGGATAGAAAAGGGCGTATGCACAGATTCAGTTGTGGTTAGTGCTCATTGCTCTTTCCTGATTGCTGTTTGCTGAGGATGTATCATAAGGTTGTGCTTATCTGCTTTCTTTTCTGTCTGGATGCAGTTTCAGAAAGCTTAGATGAGCTTGTGTCTGCTGTAGCGTGCAGAATAGGAACGGATAATGACAAGTCGAACATTAAGCTTTTGGTAAGGGGTGAATTCTTGTCTTGCAACTTGGAAGCACAATTGTTAGTAGAACGGTATCTAGGTCTTCCACATTATCTAGGTCTTCCACATGCTGATGCTGTTGTTGGTAAAAACAAAAACTATATGGACCTGATTTGCCCTTTCTGTCTGAAGATGTTGCACTATTTATTCTTTTCAGTAGTTTAAGATTGCCTATATCTAGGCAATGCTTTTTTGAAATGAAGAATAAGCCAAAACTTGTGTTTGGCAGAGCTAGTGGTTGGAATGATTGAAATTTAAGATCTGCATAGGATTTTATCTTTTACCTGAAATAATGACTATTTTGCACTCACTTGTTGAACAGTATAACGATGATGAAGGCGATAGAGTTATCCTGACAACGGACAGTGACCTGACTGCAGCAATTGAACACGCCAAATCAGCAGGGTGGAAGGTAACTGTAGTAATTCCCTTCCTGTCTGCTTAGTGAATAGTGAACCGACCCACTGAACCTCCTTACACAAGCAAATCTTACAGAGTTTGCATTGCTGCTTCAGGTTCTGAGACTGCATATGGACGACCCTGAGGAGGCCAGGACGGAATTCACCGCGTCGCCTGCGTATCTCTCGGCCGCGCATAGAGGACGGCCGGCTCCTCTCCGGTTCGGCATCGTGGCTGGCGCGGCTGCCGTCGCCGCCGGCGTCGTGGTAATCGTCTACCTGAAGCGGTCTCAGCTCTGACTCCAGACTTTAAGGTGCTCTAACTTCCACGCTGTACAGAATACGTACACTTATCCACGACAAGGTGAATACACAGCGGGCTGTATACGTACTTGGAGATACACAAGTAACACACAACAGAATAAAGGGTGGTTATCTTTTTCCTTCTTCCACCCGTGTCAAGCAAGTACAGTAGAAAAACAAAAAGGAAATTGAGGGTGCAAATAGGAATGGTGTTTTAAATTAATTTACCCCTTTTATTCACCATATTTTCTTTTTGGTGTTTTGTACAAGAGGGTGTTTTATTTGAAAATAGAATAAAATGTCAAGGCATCTTTTCTGTACACTGAAAGTGTAACTGCAACAGAAAGAAGCTAAATCGGAACAGAAAATAGCTATAGCTGCTGTTGAGTTCTGAGTTTGGTCTGTTTATTTATTTCCGAAAAAAAGTTTAGGGCATGTTTGGTTTGAGTTGCTTATTATAAGTAATTTAAAGTTGTTTACTTGGAGTTGATTATTTTTAGTCTAGCTGTTTGGATAGCCTTGCTTATGAGCATTGAATGAGGTGGACATTGTCATATTTGTCCCTTGTGTTGATACCCCTCTTTACCTCCCCACGCTTCTTCTTTCCTGCACACCCCCGACCCTGGGGGCTAGCGGCGGGCAGGGAGCAGCAGCAGGTGACCGGGGCGGCGGCGGGGCGGGAGCGGCGGGCGGAGGCCGGCGGCGGCGGCGGGGCGGGAGCGACGGGCAGAGGCCGTCCGCCTGCGCGGAGGCTGACGGCGGCGGGGAGGGGGCAGGAACGGCGGGCCGGCGCAGAGGAAGGGGATCTGGCAACAGGGAAGGGGAGAGAGAGAGGAGTAGAGTGCATTGAATGAGGGCAGAAGGTATAAAGTGCACCAAAAGCTCCCATATGCAACTCTTGTGTTGCTTATGTGCTAAAAATAAGCAGTTCCATAAGTAACTTAATAAGAAAGGGTGATTGGTTTCATAAGTAAATAAGTTGCTTATTTTAAATTGCTTATGCATAAGCAACTCAAATCAAATAGGACCTTAGGCTGTTTAGCATGGTAACATTAATATTCAGGCAAGACAAAGCTCTGAATACTCCAGTCAGCACCGCGGAAAGGTCATGCTATCCTGCCTACTCTGCATGTCTGAAGAGCAGACAGTATATGTGTCAGAGAGGAGGAGAGCAAACACTTTTTACGCTTGTACGTAGGCTGAATGGCTGATGGATGGATAGGATCAAAAGCTGGAAGAAGCAGAGCGACCCATCCAAGAGGCAGAGCCGCAGAGAGTATACTGGAGACAGTAGCAATGGATAGGATCGCGACCAGGCGGCAAGAAACATGGTGACGAGGCAGAGCGTGATGGGGTCTCCGTGGCAGAGCCGAGGATACGTGCTCGCCTGCTGGGCACGTGTGCCGTCTCGCCGGAGCTCACGTGTCCACCTTTGACCCCACGCTCCCACTTCTTCGGCCTATCTCGGGAAATAACGAGCCCGACAAGCTACGGTTCAACTCGACTGCACTGCCGGCCCATCCACTTCCGTCGTTCCAGCTCCATCCATCGTCGCCGCATCGTCATCGACACCATTTCCTCGTTCATGATCATCTTCTGCGCTCTTATGTGGTGTGAGTAATGAGTTCAGAGAGAACCTAGCTACAGTATAGGAGTACAAGACGACAGAGGCGCCATGGCTCGATCCGGCGGTAACTAGCAGGCAGAGGCATGGTGGTTGCCTGGGGTTGCTGTTTCTTCCTCGCGGCGTGCGCGCGCGCGATCCGGCGGCTGATCCAGCTCCCGGCGCTCCTCTGCTGCGAGGCCATGGTGTGGGCGGTGACCTTCCTCGCCTTCCCACTCCGCATGCTCACCGCCGTCGACAGGGAAAGAAAGGTGTTCTTTTTTGTTAGGCATCGTTAGAGATTGGCAACAAGAATTCAAAGAAGGTGATGTGTTTAAATTTGCCTTTTTGTTCTGTTCCAGCTGGGCAGGCTGATTGGGGAGATGCAGGCGCAGATGGACGACCTGGTGTGGGTGAACAAGGAGCTGGAGGAGAAGCTGCAGGCGGCGCTCAGGGAGCAGGAGGCCATGGACGCGCTTCTTGACGAGATGGAGGACCAGAACGAGGACGCCTTTGCCAGGATCCATGACCTCGAGGCCCAGGTACACAGGAGTGAATAATAATGGGTGCCCGTTGTCGGAGCCCGGATGCTACCGTATACATGCTGCGTGCGTTGCAATTCATTGGAGCTCTAATCCCCTTGCTTGCTCGGCTTGGCAGCTCAAGGCGCTGAGGCAGGAGAACATGCGGCTCAACGAGCACAAGGGCAAGTCCATGTGGGACAAGGCGCCGCCGCCACCGGATCGTCGTGGTCATGGCAAGGATGGCAATACTAAGGCATCGGAGTCGGAGACGAAACAGGCGAGAAGCCCGCCGGTGGCATCGGGCAGAGAACGGGCAGAGGAGGAAGCCGTGGCGGGGACACAGGAGGAGGCCGGGGCCGCCGCGGCCGCCGCCGCCTTGAAGGTGAAATCTGCCGACCCCGCGTCGGTTCTGTCCCTGACGACGACCGCGCCGGCCGCGGACGATGCCTTGGCGCGGCAGGCCAAGGCAGTGGCGCGGCGGCGGAGCCTGTTCAGCCTGGCCATGTCGCTGGCGGTGGGCGGCGTGGCGTGGTCGGCGGACGCGCCGTGCCTGCCGCTGCTGGCGGGGCTCTTCGCCGTCGTGGGCGTGTCCATGCGCAGCGTGTCGCGGTGCTGCGCCACGCTGCGACGGGGCGGGCCCGCCGCGGACGCCGTGGCGCTGCTCAGCCTCAACTGGTTCCTCCTCGGCGTCCTCACCTCGCCCATGCTGCCGGGCGTCGCGCACGCCGTCGTCCCGCGCGCCGGCCGCGTAGTCCTCACGTGGGTCGCCGCTGCGGCGCCCGCCTGACTGAAAGCAGGCAAAGCGGCAGCGCCATGCCGTCCGTTCCATTGTTGTTGAGATACTGGATTCTGGACGCTCTGCCTGTAACGTGTTACACGTATACAACAGTGTGGTTTATACCAAGTTACCTTGCCGTTTTTACTCTCATTCTACATGAAGCTAGCTGATACAAACAATGGCGAGTCCTGAAGCCTCCAGGGATCACGTCGACCTTTGTGCAACTCGATTACAGCGGAAAACCATTCAAAATATAAGAGGACACAGATGAATGTTGCATCCAGATGAGATGACCGCTGCATTCTTGCCTCTATCCACCTCGGAATCCCCCCCTTCCAAGTTCCAACAATGGTTTTGACGATCTGTCTGTCTGTCTGTCTCTAGGGCAGTTCCATTCCATCGATGCCAACTTATCCGTTTGGAAAACTTGTTCATATTGTTAAGATTTTAAAAAGATTCTTATATAAGGAGTTTATCAATGAAGAAGATTAAAAAAACATGCAGAAATAATAAGTTAATAACTGGAGATAGATCTGAACAGCAGGGCTCTCATGTTGTAACATTTGTTCATGGTACCTTCCACAACTGAATTTTTCCAACGGAGACTTCGGTTCTCTGAATCAGCACACCACAAGGAAGTGACTAAAAATGAGTCAGGCAAACGGGACTCTGCTGCTGTAGGAATAGCTGCCATTTCTCATATGAACATGTCTCCGTAGCTGGTAGTATGATTATAGTACATGCTTTGACAGAGTAACATTCGCTGAATCTTTACATAAAAGGGTGAAAAAGAAGAAGAGGAAAAAAAACAGATCAATCTCAGATTACAATTGCATCCCGTGATGCCGTCGCTAGTGTACAATGTTGACATCAGACAATGATGTTGCCCATCATTCTCTGATTCAGCCCTCCTTCCCAGAATGTTCCAATGCAGAGCGGTCTCAGGCAAATGGTGAATTGTGGATATGATTCCAGCAGCTAATTCTGGCCACCGTCTTGCTAAGAAATGCGACGAGAAATAGACTACAGGTGAAGCACTCCACTGGCTACGATCCAGTATCAGCTTGGTTACTGAATGGTAACCGGTCGGAGCCCCTCTCGACTGCATCCCTCCACAACCGATACCGGATTCCGAGCTTGTCATACGATACCGGCCAGTTCCAGACGTTGGCACCATTGATCATTCGTTCTTGTTGCCCAAGAACAAGCCGTAGGTCCTCATTCAAGACCTGCACGAGATCACCCAGGATCAGTATAGGATCAGAAATTAGAGTTGTAAGAGCAACTGTTGAAAATTACCCTAGGTGCATTCTGAATTAAGTCTGCACAAGAAAGGTGTTGATTATTAGTACTAATTTAGATTTAGCAGTCCCTGTATCATATTGCTATCTTGTATAGATAATATTGCAGAAAATATAACCATTGCTAGTGTTAGGCACAAGCTGAGGAATAAGAATATATAGTATCTGTCAAGGCATAAGACTTGCCTTCTCGGCGAAATGTGACCACAGTAGGTGCATGTACGGTATGTGCTTGAGCCAGGGAGCGAAGTCTAGTGACATCCGGTACAGCAGCCTAGTTTTATTCCTAGAGGAAGGCAAGCAAACATGGAGTTGATGTAGATGTGTCGAGCATTGCTGGGTGCTCTTCCCTTCTAGCTTTCCAGGCTTTGAAATGCCGATGGTTGATAAGACCATGCACGGTGGTCGGAACTCCATGTCGATGGGGTAAGGATCCCAGTATCCTTGGAGCCCAGATGAAGGTGTCAGGAACTTCACCAAGCTGACAAAGACAAAACAACATCAGAATGTTGTTGATTTGCACATGTAACAACCGATATGAAAGTTCATATGCATCTGTCAATAATCTGAGGTGAGATGCAGGGTACATAAGTACCTTGGAACACTCCAACCCTTGGCAAAGGTGGATGTATGTGTAAAAGGAGCATGAGCAAGGTCCAACAGATTGTCCAGAAGAAGGCCATGCTCAACAGGTAGCTCCATCACTATCTGTAGAATGATCAAGAACTCCATTAAAACATAAGAAACTTACATAACAACACAATCACTGAAGCATAATAGGATTTCCTTTTACCTCTGCGTGAACCATAAATCCTGAAGGAGGCAGCAGAGAAGGGATTGTGGCCTTTGGCGGCTCATCCCCAGGCCAAATCCAAACCATTCCTTCTTGCTCAAAGCATGGCAATGACTGGATGCGCACATCGATCTTTTTTGTTGATGGCATTTTTTCACATTTTCCATCAGTTGAGTACTCCCAGCCTGAAGGTTATTTTAAAATCTAGACGTTAATTATGCATCAGCGTTGTTTTTCCATAATATTAGGAGCACAAAAAGGTCAACATAACAAATGTCTTTCTTTGTCAGAACATTTTCTGGTATTTTTAAGGCTGTAGAACTGGATGTGCAGGATCCAAAACCTCGACCTTATAAGAGAGAATTGTGTTTTGCAAGCAGAACTATCTAATTGTCACTATTAATTCAGACAGGATAAACAAGTAGGCGCACTTCTGAAAGAAGATAACCTCTAACATCACGAATCAAATTGCAGAAACATGTGAGAAGAAATGTGTAGCATTTTCATGTACTCAAGTATTAGAATTCTAAGTTACATTATGAAACTTTCCATTCTTACCATGGTAAGGGCACTGGATTCTGCCCTCGTTTACTGAACCGAGATGAAGGGGGCAAGCTCTGTGAGCACATGTGTTCTGAACACAGCCAGGCCTTCCATCTTTTCCGCGGAATATCACCCACTGTTCCTCGAAACAATCTATTGGTACCTGAGAATGCACATGAACCCATCAAGTAAGCACAGGCTTCTGTAACTCCAAGCTCTGACTTTGCAATGGCCTGAAACATTCAGTGTTTTACCATTGTGTCATCTTTCAGATCGCTGGAGAAGGCAACTGGGTACCAGAAGTTCTTCAAGCTGGGATTGTAAGGCTTCACAGGACCAGACACGTCAAGACTCCGACGTGGTTGTTTCTTGGCTCGGACTTGGGTGGTCGATGATGTACTTGGAGCCAGGGAAGTGGCCTCAGCTGTGGATGAGCTAGAGGCTACATCCGGCAATAGCCTGTCATTTACCAGGGTCTCCATATGTGCTAACTTGTCGAGCGCAGATGATACCCTTGCTTCCGATAAATGAACCTGCATCTTACATGTAAACATCAGGTTGCAGGTGGAGGTACTGAATAATTCCATATGGTGTCTTCCAGTAGCCCACCTGATTGTGAGCTTTTGCAAGTTCCTCCTGTAACTCGTCAAGCTCTTTCCTCAAGGTTCCAATCGACTTGAATTCCCTTGCTAAAGGATTGAGAACCTCAACCACCTGCATTTCAGTTTGAGCAATGCACCATGGTACGTTCAGTTGGACTATTTCAACCTCAAACAATTGATTCAAAGTTGCACTTTTTATGCATATAAGTTTATGGCTACCAATCACTTCATGCATACTGAATATCTGATAAGCAGCAAGTGCAGACTGAAACCAAACCTGGCTCTGAACTTAGCGCTGAAACTGGATTTCATACCTTGTTGTGGAGAACCATGATGGTTAGGAGATCCTGCCGCGCCCTCCAATCGCAGTACTGGATGTCGAATCGGACCACCTCGAGAGCCTCATTCACATCCAGGAACTTGCCCTTCTTGATTGGGACCCTCGGCCCAGGGTCATCGACATGGAACAGGGCCTCCAGGTTGTTGTTCTTTGCGAATTCAGCTCCATCTTCCCTGAGTACCGCATACACCTTGATTCCACCATAGCGACCAACTCCCTGAGCAGAAACATCATTAAATCTCAAGAGCTAATTGGATTACTGTAGAATCGCCAGAAATCTAGTGGTGAAGCTTGTGGCTAGAGCTCAGCGATTAGCAGAGATAGGCCTCCATCTCCTGCGGATTGCCCAGTCCGTCCACGAATTGGACGCAGCGAAGCAAGAATTCAACGAGAAGCAGGATTCGTTTAGAAAACTGAAGATCCATTTCTACAGGATAATTCGGCAACTGAAAGCTTGTAACTGTGGTTTCGCCAACTGAAAGAGGAGAAATCCGGAAACGGGTAGCAGAAGGAGAAAGAGCTCACCTTTCTGGAGAAGCACGTGAAGGCAGGTTTAATGAGCAAGTGCGGCGCCAAAGAGAGCGAAGCCACCGTGTTCATGGAGATGGACGACGCCTCCGCCGCCGCCGCCGCGAATGAGCAGGGGTTGTTGAAGAGAGAAAACGGAAAAAACGAAGATGGTTATGCCTAATCTTTTTTTTGGGAAAAAAAATGAATTTTCGCGTCTGAAGTGGGCTTGTCGATAAGAGGCCGGAGGTGCTCGCGATCTCCATGAGCCTCACACGCGCTGCCACGTGTGATCCGTCGCAGGGCTCGCGCTCCGACGTGGCGGCCTCGAGCACCAAGGGTCGGGAGCCCAGACTTTTTGCACCTGCAAATCTACGGCAACAGTACTGTGACCCGGGGATGGAATTTTTCACTCTGAACCTTTAGGTTTGTAAGAATGGAAATTTGGTGAGACATGACGTTCGTCCAACTTCTTGGGGCCAAAAGGACACGAAGATGACAATGTGTACGGTACGGATGTTCAGTTATGTTCTACGCACACTGAAATTAGAATGCACGTCTAGTGGGTTTGCTAACCCCATTCGTTTCAAAAAAAAATATAAACATGCTGGTTGGATTTTTGGTAGCGCAACATTTTCATACGGATTTGAATATCTAGCTCAGCATGTGCCCACATATGTGCTTTCATGGTGATGAGTTTGCATGCGCATGTATAAACACCTTTGTTTGTACAATAATTCTAGGAAGAAAGAAAGGGAAAAGGATATAAATGCTTCAATGCATTTTCCTGCCTCTACGTAGCTACTTGCATGCCTCCCCTTCCTATAAAGATATAAAATGAAGCAATACCGTAACAAATTTCGAAGCAAAAGGCATTCTAGTAAATACATTTTATGGAAGCTTGGGAAAAAAAGGAAAAAAGAAGTCGTTGGAAGTTTAGTGGAAACCCAATAAACTCCTTTTCTCCTTTTGTTTGAAGATAAGTCTTCATTTAGAAAATTTCAGACACATTAATAGTTGTGAGAAATATCTATGTTACCCCTAATAACTAACACTAATTGTGATTGAAAATGGTATCATCCGTTTAGTTTTCTGGATCCTGAATAAATACACGTGCATTGAAATTAGAGAAATATTGTTAATCGATCATTTGATTGGATCTACATGCTTTTTCATAAACTTTTTTTATTGGTGTGAGTGTTTCTTTAATTACATGAGGTTTACTATAAGTTAAAAAATAGTTTTTGTGGGATAAAATTTGAAGGGTAAAAGAACACTTATTTTGAGATGGGAAGTATATGAATTTGATAGGAGAGCAGGGGTGCTACGGGGAAAGAGGATTCGCCAGCGTAGCGATAGCTTGGGCCCAGCGCAAGGATAAGAGGCCGGTTGCGTCTTCGTCGGGACGCGCCAGGGTGGCAGCGGGTTGAGCTCACCACTAGTTCCCACTCCCGCACGCTGCTGTTGCTGCGTTGCTTGTAGAAGGATCCCACTGCGATCGCGATCGCGTCTGGGCCTGGGCCTTCATCTCCTTCGTATGGCCCAGTTTAGCTTGCTGCGTTGCAAGAGGGCTAGCGGGCTTAGCCCAAAATAAACAGTGAAGCCCAGCCCAGGACTACCCGCTTCCGGCCGGAAGGAAGAACGACTCGAGGCCGGCCCGATTTCACCCCCGCTCCGATGCCGACCTATCCAAACCCGTTGTTTCCCTTCTCCTCGCCCTCCCGCACCTTGTCAGTCTCCATCGCCGTCGCCGCTGGAGCCCACCTCTCGCCGGATTCTGATCGATCCTTTGCCATCGGAGGTGCATATAGCTCCGCTCTAGCTTCCGTATGGAGCCTCTGCCTCTCCTTTCCTGTGCCGTTCCCTCGTCCTTCTTCTCCGTCGCCGCCGTCGTCTATCCCGGTGCCGGCCGACTGCGCCAGAAAGCCCTCGAGGATCACGAGAAGGAAACCAAGAAATTCCTCAAGAAGCCCACCTACCTCGCCTACATCGACCTGCTGCTGGCAGACATGGATGCCGCTGCCAAGAGACAAGAAGCGATGGAGTCTGTCAACGGTTTCATACGGACGGTGCTAGCTAGCTGCTTCGGCCGGATCTGCACGGCACGGCATGGGCACCTACGAGGCCAGGGCGCTCGACTTCCTGGAGCACGCCGGCTGCGGCGCGTCCTCGCTGCTGGGGATATCGGGCAGACACGGCATGGGCAATCCACCCTTCTCAGGATCATACACGACAATTACTCAAGCTATCGGCCCTTCGAATACATCTTAGAACTGGCCTACGGATGTACGGCGGCTATGTTCCACGATGTTTTTGCCAGGACGGTCGGCAGCAGGCGGAATCAGACGTCGAGCGCCCTGCTGGCCAAGACTATCTCCAGACGTCTCGAGGATAAAACGTTTCTGCTAATGCTGGATGATGTCCGGGACGATGGCATTGATCTGTCAGCTATCGGCCTGCCGATGCCACTCGATCGGGCACCGGCAGAAAGTCGTCTTCACGGCGAGGGATCAGGCTGTCTGCGCCAAGATGGGGTGTGCTGAAGGGAACACCATCCAGATGCAGCGCTTGGGGGTGGTATAGAACCTGTGTAAGTGTGTAATTAAACGAGAGAAAGAGGTTTGCTCCATGCAACTGTTATCATCATTATAGGGTGGATATGTTCATATTAGAAAATATAGCTACCAGTGGGGGCAATAATAGAGATTTCTAGAAAGGAACGAGAACAAGTTCCACCTTTTAATTGGTGCATAGAATAAACAGTTTCAACTGGGGCAGATCCGAGGTCATAACTCTCTCATCCGAACTCCAAATCGAACGTTCTATGTATGAATTTTGATCTACTCGACGAGAGCTACACAATGATGAAGTCTAATTTACACTTTGAGCACTTTGATAAAACCGGTCTAAACAGATCTGTCCAGGTCTGCCAATTTTGGTCACGAACAGTGGGGTGCAAAACTGTAGATTGGCACTCAAAGCATGACATGGCTTATAAGCGGGATCACGTTAGATGTAAGTAAAGGAGAAATCCAAGAGCAGTGGAGTGAGTCACTGCTTCCAGCAAAACCAAATCAGAACACATCTTGCCAGCAGCTGTACTTGTGGCGCTAGTAGTTCGTGATGCTTCTGCTTTATTTATTCTGGGCAAATTAGCTAACCTCACTAGCAATTGGTCTCTTTGTGATTCTTCCTCCTCCCTCCCCTTCACTGACCAGCAAAAGTACCCTAGTACATGAGTAGACCTACCATCTTGTCTTGGTAAAAAACGGGAAAGGTTGGGAAAGAGAGTTTCAGCACACATTTATTATTGCTATATGCACAACATTTGGTAAGTGTTGTCTACAACATTGCCAGGCACCATGACTAGCAGCGATGAAACTCAACTGGGGTCATGAATTTCCAAGTATAAGGATGCAGGCCACTTTCTCTTCTTTCCTTACAAGTACACAGTATGCTAGATGCTTTTCACTGTTCAGGTGTAGTTGAAACAACAGCGTAGTTGCAATCGACACCGATTGTTTTCCCATCCTCAGACCGACTTTCTCTCACAGTAATCAACTTGATCTTCCACTTCTGGAGTAAGCTTACCCTGAATTACAGGAAAAAACAACACTAGTTACACTTGTACAAAGGTGAAAACCTTATATATACTAGGACGGATGATGCATATCCGCAGTACACTCTCAATGCAAGTACACTGATTACGTTGTCATGGTAGCTATAAGATGAATGCAGAAACTAACCTTTTACACATAGCACTGAGACCACACAGGGCAGGTTTGAATTACATATAAAACAAAACTAAAGAAAAGGCTGCAGCTCTGGTGCCATTATCAACTAATCTTAAGGATAAGACTAATGCTGTCAATTAATTCATCATAGCTCCAAGTAATTAATCCCTTGCTTTCCTTTTTTTATTGGGGGTTAGTGTTACTGGGTATAGAAGCTGTGTAACTATACAAGAGAAAGAGGTTTGCTCCATGCAACTGTGACTATGTTCGGTATAAGAAAATATAGCTACCAGTGGGGGGCAATAATAGATTTCGCGAAACGAACAAACAAGTTCCACCTTTTAATTGATGCTAGAATAAACAGTTCAACTGGTTGAACCATGATCATATGTTCTCAGTTGATGCATTTAACACGAATTAAAAAATGTTGTCATTAAACAAGTAGCACAGAAGCATACCTTTCTGGCTCAATAGTCCTTTTGGCTAGCATGAGGGCCAAGAAAACAGGTACCATCGCAGCACAAAGATGCTTAAGAGTATGACCACTAACAATCTGATGAGTCCATTTATAGATAGGCTTGTCAGCAGCCTCTTCTACTTTAGCAAGGACGTAGAATCCTGAATTGTTTTTCGACAAATCAGAACAAATAGAAAACAAATCAGAACAAACTGAAAACACAGGTTGCAGCAGATCATTAATAAACTATGCTTACAAGAATTAAGAAATGCCTAACAGCCAGCAATAAAGATCTGTGTTCTGAGTAGACAGCTGGCTGTTCTACAAAAATCCAGATAACAACATTTAGGAGGGAAAAACCGAATTATCTTCTCATTGAATTGAAGAGCTCACTACTTTGCAAATACCATGATTTGCTCCACCCACATATAAAGTCCTAACCTTTTCTTAAATATAATGTCCAAAAGATCAAAACGACCAAAAGAACATGCATGACATTGATTTTGAGCAACTCTCACAAACCTGCTGCCCACAACCAGTAGCTTGAATGCGTATACATCGGCGGAATTACTATAGCCATCACAGGTATAGCAATGCATGGAACAAACTGAACTATTGCGTACGGGCGAAGATCATCAAAGTAACTGCAGAGAGTAAAGACATGAAAAATGGAGGGGGTGGAAGCAATGGAAATATTCCAAAAGGGAAGAAGATTTGAACACTTGAGAAAACTTGCCTCCAATACAGGATGCTCAGGGCACCAGCAATCACAAGTGGTGCAAGGGACTTTGCTCCTGCTCTATCATCAACCCTTTCGATGATGAAAATGGCCATGATCGAGGTAAAAGCAATCGTCATCTAAAAAAATCAATCATGTCAACATTCACCGCAAAAAAAAAATCTAGAATATAAGTAAGAAATGCCATCAAGATTGTAAAATGAGAGTACCATTTAGTCTCTGTACTAGGAAATTTTATTTTAAAAAAACAAGTATATGGGAGTATATCAGGTAACAGATCCTAGTGAGTAGTGAAATCAGAGACAATGGTCTCTCCCTGATTTCTTTGTCCCCGTGATTCTGGTATATTGCATACATGGAAACTAATGGAACTCCTTACACATCATATATTATGGGACTCCTTAGGATTCAACACAACTAGAAGCTATTGGACTCCATGGAGTATTAGGTAAACCGAGAGAAACTCACAGGTAGTCTGTCCCAAACTAGGGTGGCATCATTCGGGTTGAGATGGTAATAGGAAGAACCAAAAGCAACAGCAGTGACGCCAGCGAAGAAGAGTGACCAACTCCAGAGCTCCCCCTGTGAGCTGCCAGCAGGATTACCATCAGAGCGCTTCGAATCTCAAATAGAATGAGGAGAACAAACAAAAAGTGTACAAAGCATCCATTGAGCACCTCAGCCTGAAGTAATCTTTGTAATGGCACAAGATGAGGCCCGTGACACCCACGAAAAAGAAGGGGATGTTTGAAATCACATTCAACGTGTTGGGGATACCTGCGAAATTAAAAGGGCTCGTTATCAACATGATTAGCATCATCATAAAAATTTAGGCAGTATCACCAAAATAACAAACAGCATAGAAATCTCAATCGTGCATAGTATAGTGGTGACATTGACCAACCAGCAAACCCAATGACATCGCACCCTGCGATTAGAAGTGCCCGGTTTGACCCCTTCACCCCTTGTGAACTCATATAAGTTCATAATAAATCGAAGAAGCAAACAGCAAAAGTGGCCGTGCGCACTGGTAATTAATAAATCGAAGAAGCAAGCAGCAAAAGTGGTCGTGCGCACTGGTAATTCCTAGCTAGGTGTGAATTGTTCGTAAGCGCAGAGCAGAGGGGAGCAGCGATTCAGGCGCTTGGGGGCATCAAAACTGAGGCTTGGGGATGGCGGTGGCTTACTGTACCTAGGAAGAGGGTGCGCTGGTCGGCGAAGTCGTGGTACTCCTGGTTCTGCGGGATGGCGGGCGTGACGAGCATGAGGACGACGAAGATGGCGGCCGCCACCGCCCAGGCGACCCACTTCTTCCTCCTGCTCCCGTCCATGGCGTCTCGCCGGCGGCGGCGGCGCTGCTTGGCTGGTGCGCGGTGGTTGATGGAGGTACGGATCGGGAGGATGCCTGCCCGGCGGTGGCCGGTGGGCCGTGGGGGAGCGCGGATCGGCGACTCGGCGTGGGGATTTGGAGTTGTTTCTCTTTCTTGTTTGGGCTGCTCGCTTCGCTGGCGCGACCAAGACTTCGCCTTTGCACTCTCTCCGCCTCGGCCTCTGCCTCTGCCTCCGCACAAGGGAAGTCGTCCCCTCGACTCGATTCAACTTCCTCCCTCCTTAAGCATAGTATTTTCTTGATTTTTTTTAAAAAATAAAAAATCTTTAAGATTCGTTCAAGTGTTGCGATTCCATTCGATTCCAGTGCATGACATCCGCATACAGGGACGAACTGGAGTCAGGTACGTTCGAGAAAGCGCAATCCTGCACGCATTATGTGTAAGTATTGTATTCTGAAATGAGTTTGGAAGAAAAAAGATATTTTTTGAAATGATTTTGAACGGGACTCCAAGCAAATTAAAACCTGATCACAACGGCAAAGCTTTTGGTTCTGGTTGCGGACTTGTGGTTGGTTGGGTTAAGCACCGGCCCTGCCCTCCCCCCGGGACGATTCATAAACTCCTCTGCTTCCCCTGCCCCCGGCCCTCGCCGCGCGTGCTTCCCTGATCTCAACGCCGTCTCCGTCGTGTCGCCTGCCGCACCAAGCCAGCCCACAATGTCGTCCGTCATGTTCAACGGCGACGAGGTCGCCCCCTTCTTCGGCTTCATCGGCGCCGCCTCCGCGCTCGTCTTCTCCTGTAAGTCAATCAATATCATTGCACAACTTCTTCGTCGGATTACCATAGATGATAATTGAGCTTACTACCTATAGGCATGGGCGCGGCGTACGGCACGGCGAAGAGCGGCGTCGGCGTGGCGCACATGGGCGTGATGCGGCCGGAGCTGGTGACCAAGTCCATCGTCCCCGTCGTCATGGCCGGGGTGCTCGGCATCTACGGCCTCATCGTCGCCGTCATCATCTCCTCCGGGATCAACCCTGTCGCCAAGCCCTACTACCTCTTCGACGGCTTCGCCCACCTCGCCGCCGGCCTCTCCTGCGGCGTCTCGGGGCTCGCCGCCGGCATGGCCATCGGCATCGTCGGCGACGCGGGGGTCAGGGCCAACGCGCAGCAGCCCAAGCTGTTCGTCGGCATGATCCTCATGCTCATCTTCGCCGAAGCGCTCGCACTCTACGGGCTCATCATCGGCATCATCCTCTGCACGCGTGCGGGACAGTCCCGGGCAGATTAATTTGTTAATTAGAGGCACATCTTCTTGGCATCTTCGCTGTAATTAGTTACTACAGTAGTATCATCTAGTACTAGGTAGGTTTGTGATTTTGATGGTACCCTTTGTATCAAATTGTTTTTTTGCGGATAAACCCACTAAAAATGCAGGGATGATTTTATTGAAGCTGATTTCTCTTTTCTTTTATTATGAAATAAAATAAGTACTTGGCTTATACTTTATTATATACAAATTGTATCTTATAGTCTCAGAACTTTCAACTCAAACTCCAGCGAGACCATAATTTTTCCTTTTCTTTAGTAAAAAAGCGTGCTAAGGCACAATTGTGCACAAAAAGAAAAAGAGAAGAAGAAAGGAAAGCAACGCGGCCCAACTCAGAAGACGGCCGGAATCCCTAGGGCCTACGGGATAGGCTAGGCAATTCAGGACCGAATCGAATCGAAATGGAAAAAGTCCATTTTACCTCCTTGAACTATTACGGAAGTCAAGTTTTGCTCCGTCGACTACAAAACCATATTACCCACCTCCCTGAAGTCACAAACCAGTTTTTTTTTCCTCACAAGCTGGTTTTATCCTAGTATTAAGCTGAGCTAGCGTTGACTCATTCAGATTTGGTGAAGTTGGAGTTCGATCTGAACATAGGAGTGTTCAATTTTGATAGAATTGGACATCAATCTAACTAAATCGATTTAGTAGTATCGGAGTGGAGGTAGAGGGGAACGAGCAGAAGACGGTGTGTGCGAGCTCGCAGTGGGTGGCCTCCAACGTGCTCTTATGGACACCTTGGATGATGACATGGATGAGGTCCAGCGTGATGTTCTCCTCAAATGGTCGAGCGGAGCTTCACCACTGCGGCGTCGCCACGGGCAAGGTGGGATGGCGTGTGGACGCGGATAGAGCACGGTCGCCGCCAAACATAGGGTGGAGGCGAATGTGAGCGTAGTCCCCCATTGCGAGTGGGGCATTGCTTAACTACTGTCTGACAAGTGGGGCGGGATGGCGTGAGCCACCACCGCAGGCAAGGTCCCCGTTGATGATGTTGTGGAGCGCTCGGAGGATAAGCACGGTCATGGGGCGCAGATGCAGGGTGAGGTAGGATGGAGCATGTCTGGATTCAGCAGATCCGCAACCATCGTGCTCGGGCCAAGGTGCGGGTGGAGGTCGGGCGGAGATGTGCGAATTTGAAGAATTGTATTCTTTTGCCAAAAGTAAGAGGGTAGCTCCGTACAAGGCGGTTGCTGCATGCCTTTAATTAATTAGTCCAATCCTTTATAATTAGTGGCAGCAGCTTGAAGCTCTACTCCAAAATATCACTTTGCAAGATGAAAATGACATTTGCAAAGTTGTTTAGAAAATAGGGCCATTCGCCAAATAAATAGGGCCGACAAGCAGGGTTAGGGTTAGGATCGCGGCCCAAGTTAGATGGATCCTCCGCTAATTTCGACACAAAGGAAATTTTGCATCACAACTTATAAAAAACAATTTTGCATTCAGTTTAAAAACAAAAGGAATTTTGCATCCTTTTGGGGCCATCAGGACTTATAATATCGCTTAACCTACTTCTATGTTCAGGGGAACCTGGGGAGGAAAAGTAAAAGCTGAACCCACGCGTCGCAAACACAAAGGGGCAGTCAGTTCAGTTACTCCATTCGCCTGCAGAAATCTGTTTCTACATTCTTAGAGCCACCAAGTGCAAGCGGAAGAACATACAAATTATAGGAAACATGTATGTTCATATATTTATTCATGTCAAATTTTACAACCAAGCACAGCTAACATCAAACTTTATTCGCTCGAGTTTTGCTCATAATGTACTGTATCATCTAGAAAGATACATCCACACCTCCAACTCTATCACGAGGGATGAGACGCAGCTCTGAACCATGTTTCAGAAACACGTTGCCTGAGAGAGAAAAACAACAGTTTATGTCAGAAATTGGGACTCGAAAAAAAAAACGGTAAAGTCAAAGAAATGCATTTGGCAGAGAATCCTCACTAGATGACAGGGGGACTAATCCCCCCAAAAAAGAACAGTACAGCATAGCAGTACATTTGTTGGAAGCGTGTTCAAGTGCTTACATAGTAGATAAGAATCCTCACTAGATGAGGAGCAACTATCTACCTCCCTCCTAACACAACCCAAGCTGATGCAACTACAGCCAATCACCCCATTGGGGATTTCAATTGCCAACTTTTGTGTTCGCACAATTCAAAAATAACTAAATGTTTATATGGATGTTCTATATTCTGAATATAAAACTGTCCTGCTGATGCCGATTCTTCTATGAAACATATTTCATGCCAGAAAAATATTTCACTGGTGGCTTTCTGGAAGGTATTAGGACATCATATGCCAGGAAAATGCACAGATCTGAAACAAATTGTATGTGGGTAGTATCTGTAAATGGTACCTGCACTTTGCTGGGGGTTGATGCCAACTCCATCTGCAAAGGAGAGAATACAACAAGATAAAGTAAGAATATTGTGTATGACAAGCAACAAGAAGATTTACTGATCATCACATGTTATATGCAGAGAACTTAAAGATCATCACATGTCCTGAGTTTTGACTGTTAATAACCAATAATAGTTGCATTAAGAAGTGCGACAGTACACTGATCCCAACAGGCAAGAACACTAAAGAAAGCTGAAATAAACTACCTTGGAAGTTACATGCTTTTCTGGTATTGCACCTATGGTTGCTTAAATTTTTATGTTCACAATGAGATTTACAATTATGAAATGAACTCATCATTTCATCAAGATGGAATAATCCAAGAACTATCATTCTGCATTTCGAATTATACTCAACCAAGAGTTAGGTGATCAACCAGAGGGCCAAATATCTGACAATAACTACTACACAGGGAACCAAATGATGTTGCACCAACAGTTTGAAAGGTATAAATTACATTCCCAAATCAATGAACACCTAAATTATCATGATAAATACAGCCATGAGGAGGAACTAATCAGAACAATCTGAAACTACAGGCTGCCATTGCCTAGGATGTTAACCACGAAGCAAAACAAAAAATTAAAACAACTCTGGAAGCACCATCCATCCACATCCCAGTGATGGATTCTGTTTCTGGGGAAATTGGTTCCATGCATGTCATCCACTTAAAGCATCAAACCAATATACAGATTTAGTTTCGCACACTTCCCAAATAAATGAGAAATCAATCTAAAGCCTGGACCTAACTAACATGTAACCTAGCAGGCATTCAAATTCAGGGGAGCATACTGCAGGTTAAATTGATGAATTTCATGCCTCACGAAATGAATTCCATGGTTGCCCAAACCTAAAACTTCCACTGAATTCCATATCTACATACTGATACCACACAGCAATTTCCACAGCGCGCTATCATCCCAACTCGAAAAGCAGCAAACTGCCAACTCGATTACCTAAATTGCTACCACGATCCGGTAGATCCTTCAAAGGCAACGAAGCATCTAGGAAAAGAATAGTCTAAATCGTGCACAAGCAGCCGAAATCACGATCGAAGAGAACTGTGCGAGGCGGGGAATGGCGTACCGTTGGTGATGATGGCGCTGGTCTGGGGCGGGACCTTGAACTCCTCGGCGGCGAACTTGAGCACCGCGGTGAAGGGCGCCGCCTCGGGCACGCTGAACCTGTGGGAATTCAGAGCGGGCGGGTCGGGGTCGCCCCGGATCAGGGCCAGCAGGGCCGATCGATGGAAGGATCAGATCCGAGGGAGCGAGACTCACACTTTGAAGGGGAGCTTGGGGTCGGAGGTGAGGATGATCTTGAAGGACACCTTCCCTCCGCCGCCGCCGCCGCCCGCCGCCGCCGCCGCCGCCGCCATGGGTTCGCCTGGTAGGAAGGACTAGATGGGTTCTGCTCGGTGGGCCTGCGCTCCGACTCGCGAGTCCTTTTGCTTGCGAGAGAGAGAGCAGCAGCAGCGGATTCGCGTGCGTCACCAGGCCCACCAAGAGGGGGTCTGCGTTTTTCTCAGGCGAGCACGTCTCACCTCACGTTTTGCCGCGCGTTCCTGCACATCTCTTTTCCTTTCTTTCTTTTTTCCTTATTATATTTTCTACTGAAAAATAAATACAGCAAGGACCACGATTAGTACTTGTGGATTTCGACATGTTCCAAATTATAGGTGGTTTTGATTTTTTTTAGATTCATAGAGTTTGCTATCCACTTAGATATATACGCTATGTCTAGATGCATAATAATATCTATGTATTTAGAAAAGTCAAAATGACCTGTAATTTGGAACGGACGGAGGGAGTACATAGGTAGTGCATGTAGATTTCAATATCATCTATGTTCTTTCCAGCTCTCAATAAAAATTAGTTTGCTGCGATTATGCAATGCATTTCAACGAATAATAAACACCACGTTCAGCATGTGGTAGGTTCTCAGTCACAAGCATCTGATCCCAACAAATTACTTGTCTCTGCAGACCATGAATGAATTCTGCAGAATACTGTATACTACATATACAACTTAATGCTGTTCATTGCTTGGATTCAACTCAGAATTGCTCGGTAACAAGCATTACAAAGTTACAACCCCCAAAATTTCTGCAGCAAGGAGCAACAGGCTACCTTGGCTCAAACGGCACCCAGCACTATGCTAGTCTGGCATCGGCAGGTGCAAAAAACAAAAAACCAGAGGAACTGAACAAAATGAAATCTTAAAAAAAATAACAAAAGCTGCATAATCTTAGTTGTAGCTGCAGGTACATATGAGTGCTCTACCATTACGTTACAGAACGTCCCAGGAAAAGCACGATGCAGACTCATTTGCTCGAACTAGCACAAGCTCTAAAGTATCATGTTCTTCCTTCACATTGTTGGAATCTCCCCTTCCTCCAAGTCGTCCCACAGTAACCCAGACATTGCTTCCACTGATTCGTCTGCAGTCATCGTTTCAAAATCACAGCTTAAGAAATCGTCAACATCCATATCCCCAAACAGTTCTGGGTAGGTATCCATCATTTCTTGCTCAAAGGCCAAGTCCGGTACCTCCAGTAACAACCCTCCATTGTTGTCCTCAAAGTCCAGTGGATAAACTTTCATGAAAGATTTCTTTTTCAGAGCTTCAGGAGTTGAGCTTGGTATCTGTCTGCTCTGTTGACTCTGTTCTTGCTGAGGACCAGTCGCACCATCAGGTGCAAGGATGTTGATGGAAGATGGCACTAAAGAATCTGTCTTGCGGTCTATCTTAGATAGAGCTGCAACTCCTGCTTCCGCAAGGCTGCCAGGATATGAAGTTCCATGCTCCTTGAGATCTGCAATGTGCCCACTTGAGCACAACTCACTTTCCCTTGCCTTCTCCATCTCTAGAGGGCAGGCTTCCATGCGGGACTTAGTTTCTGTACGCCCAGAGCTTCCATTTGATGACATCTTGCTATATTGATTCAGTTCTTTCTGCTGACCATGTACAGCTTGACTGCCGGAATATGAGAGCACCGAAGAATCAACATTGTTATCCCTCCTAGATTCACCTGTAACCTCTGCTGCAGCAAGTTTACTGGCACTCGAAGGTCCACAGTCCTTGAGATCTATAATCTCCGTCTCAGGTGAAAACTCTCCTTCCTCTATTTCCTCCTCGTGAAACTTGTTGCCTTCTACAGGTGGCTCGTCAGTTGTGCTGCCAGTGGTTTTCCCATCTTTCGCAAGCTTGTTCGTCATTTTCTCGACTTCAAAGTCATAACTGTCCGATGGAAGGAAGACTTTGATACTTGGGTACTCGACAACAAGTATACCCCTCAACTGCGGGCGCAAAGGTTCTTCTATATTGAGTAGGCGGTATGGTGACTCTGATTCCTACAGCAAGTTAAAATAAAGCATTATTTCATAAAATAAAGTAGAGCAAATATCAATAAGCATTTTGCACACATGATGACTTGATTTACAATACCTTAGCAGACTTTTGAATGAACAGTTTCAGGTCACGGAATTCTGTATTGCGATATTGTGTGAGCTGATCCTTCCAAGGGCCAGGACAAAGATGCTTTTCCAATAGAGAGAGCAAGGTTGTGTGCTCATCTATTCTGAAAAAGAAGACACAAAATGACCACACAAAGAAAGGGGTGATAGTATACCAGATACACCAGGCTTTCTGCAGTCAACACATATGTTTCTATTTCACACACAAAAACTTTTGGGACAGTATAATAAATAATTTTGACCAACTTCTTTGCTACCAAATTTTTCATTGAACCAAGTAAAGACAGAACAATAACATGTGTAACAGTAGGAAGTTTGAGAATGACACAGACATCTTAAAAAAAAGAGACTGTAACAACAAAGAGCAATTATTTCAGGAACTGAAAGTTTCTGTAATTCTGTTCTACTATGAGTTCCTGAAAGTTTTTGTAATTCTGTTCTACTATGAGATATAGCCATATTGAAAAAGGCCCAAAATTGCAAGGCAAGCAAACTGGGAGGAGGAGGAAGAATACTTACTCATGGTCAGTTAGGACAACATCTGTTGAGTTGAATTTCCATTCAAGTGTCCAGTATATGCAATCCTTTCTGCAAAAGGGGGATTCGGATGTAAATCAGCTTTCCTATGTGATGCAAAGAAATAAAAATTGTACTACTGGCATCATTAACTGGGATATAAATCAATGTCTGAGGAGCGGAGAATACATTTAACGAGTCTTTTTTTTCTAGTAACCACTGAACTCGATTGATTGTGAATGTCTGTGCTAGTTATGTAATGACCAAGGGCTGATGCTAAGCAAGAACAGTGAAACATAGCATTTATTCTTGAGATAGCGTACTTGGCATTGGATAACTAATACTGATTAACTTCCAGCAGTAACTGCACAACACACCATTAATCAAGGACGTCTCATTACATCTTTTGTATATCTGGCAAGCATCCAAATATTGGAATAATTCATAGCTGAACTGAATCAAAATCCTTTTAAATAAACCACAAGAAAGCAAAAAGGAAAACCTGCTGAACATCTCAGCAGCAATGCATCATACTGATGGCAAGGAATTTTGAACATACAAGTCAAGCAATGCAATACAAAGACAGAGGCGGTAGAGGAAAAAAAGATGTCTTAGAGCAGCAAAGCCAAAAGCACCTGTGGTTGTGCCGGGAACGGTTCTGCTCTCTCCTGGCCATGCCCCTGGGGAGGAAGTAGAGCCTGATACCCCTGCGCTGCGCGGCCTTGCGGAGGAAAAACAGCCAGCTTGGCAGCTGGGCGCCCCCCTGCCCCCCGAAGTTGCGGCCGAAGCCGCCGATGAGCCTGTGCGCCGACTCCCTGACCTGCTTGGTCTCCTCCAGAAAGTTGTAATCTTTACAAGAACACAAGGTAGCAATTCAAGAGGCGGTCGGTCGATTGCTGATGAGAGGAAGGAAGAAAGGTCGGAGGCTTACCGGAGATGAGCTGGTTGTCGTCGAATTGGGCGAGCGGGACGGGGTCGGTGCGGGGGCGCTTGCCGGTGCAGGCTGTGCGGCGCTTGTGCGCCTGGACGCAGGGGAGGCTGCAGGTGAGGCGGGCGCAGCCGGGGCAGCGGTACTTCCATGCCTGCTCCCCGCACTCCTCGCACGGGGACCCCTTCTTCCCGCCGGCGGCGGCGGAGCTGGAGCTATCGTCGGCGGACGCGTTCTCCGCGGGCGGCGGCTCCTCCCGATCGTCCTCCATTCCGGAGGCGGCTCGAGGCTCGAGGGGCGGCGCGTACGAACGGGTGGCGGGTGCTGCGTGCGGCGCGCGGCGGGGAGATGCTAGGGTTTAACTGGAGGTTTATCAGCCACCAGCGCGGCCGCCTCGGCGCGTCTCCAACTAGGGGCGGGGATTCATACAGGAGGCGAGGGTTTTCTCTTTGGATTTTGACCGTTTTGTTCTGACGCATCGCGGCGGCGCCGGAGAACGTTAGCGATGCGACGACGGCGAGGTGCTCGCCGGAAAACTACGGGTGTAGCGACGGCAGGGCGCACAATTTACAGCTTCAGCCAACAGAAATTGAGCGTTTGTGCTATCAGTCTGCGAGCATGCTCGGCTGTTCGAATGCGATTAGGTGGAATAAAAAGATTTTGTAGCGAGCATTTTAGAACCTTCATACAATCGTTTAAACGCTAGCCGGCACATCGGGTAGCAGAGATTAGCAGATTGGATAGCATGCACGATGCACCAACAGTCGAGGAACTAAGCACACTGACGAGTACATGCTTTTAAAATCCAGCTTCTCAGGAAATCACCACATAATTCAACTCGACCAAACTGGGAGCAAGAGAGCGGAATCATATATGGGAAGTTGGAAACAGGAGACGACAGGGACTGAATGATAGCTTGCTTATAACATGCTAAAACATGGTCTACCAACAGCCTCCATTTCAAGAATTTCATCTAACAGAAACGAAAATCACAAAACCATGTCTCAGAGAACCACGGCTACAACTGGTAAACAAAATCTCATTGTCCTCATAATTCAAAGATCAACAGAGAAGACGCCTGTTTGCACGCCACCTCCCAATGTGCCAGCTAACTGATGCATCACTCCATGGAAGATCCCCCAGCACCAAAAGCGCCACCACCACCACGGCCAAAGCCAGGTCTGCTACCCTGAACAACAAAAAACAACGGGGTGTCAATTTATAAGATATTTGCCTGCATTATTAGCAACGCAGGGACCTATAAACATGACATGAAACTTGATTGCTGCATACAGTAAGCAAGTAAAAACCACTAGAGGATTATCAAATACAGGTCCTGAAGATCAATTCCAGTTGTTTATCAACAAACAACAGTGCTGAAACTTCTACGAGCAGCTCAAAGTTTGTAAATCATCATTTAAGACATGAACATAGCATGGAAATAACATAGGGACTGAAGGAAATTTAAACTAAGTATTAAAGTATGAGAACTAGTGCAAAATTAAGCTTATGGCTTGTAGCTATCCTGAAGTAAGCTTGACAATGTAAATACGCACACCAACGTAAATAGATGCGACCCTGATCTCTAGAATTCTTACCCTAAAAGATGGCTGGAAGTCTGCAGGAGCACCACCCTTCTCACCACCAAAATCACCTGGAGCACCACGTGGACCTCCTCTGTAACCATCCCTGTCTCCGAACCTTGGTCTGTCACCCTCAAAACGAGGGGGACCCCTGCCAAATTAACAGCTTATGTCAGTAACCATGGCATGAGAATTAATAATCAAGAAAGACTGGAAAGAAAGAAAAAAAACAAAAAGTCTGATCACAGACATCATCAACCCATCTCCAATATAATAGGCAGTTCAATTTGCATTATCTAAATTCTAGCTTTCAGAATGCTAAACTAGAAACAACATAATTCTAGTGTTATCTTAGTAAAAAAAGGTTAACACTCACCCTCCTCAGGACAGTACAATAACCAACCTATTGTCTAAGGACAAACTTTCAAATCACAAATTTCCTAGTAACAATTGCACCAGTTGTCCCTTCTGAGGTGGATGGATAAGAAGCTGGTGATTACAAGTTTTACCTGGGGCGGTCACCCGGTGGGCCAGAGCCGAAGGGACGGGACGGGGGCTTGGAGGACTTCTTGAGGGTATTAGGCACAACCTCTGATGGCAGGTTGAGGAAGGTGCGGAGGTACTCAATGCCATCGTTGGTCAGGTACCAGTAGTAGTATTGCCAGGAGAAGGTCTCCCTGACATACTCCTTTGACTTGAAGCTCTGCATGAGCTTAATGACCTCCAAGTTGGGCACGTCAAGCTTTGGGTGCTTAGCCAGGTTGTAGTCCTTCTTGGCATACAAGACCCCCTCTGCACCATAAGTTCAAAAGTTTAACAAACATACCCTCAACCTAAAACAAGGATAAGCATTCGTTCTACATAAGTGGTATTGTCTTGCCCTCGAAAATTAAATTAAAATGTCTGAATTGTAGAGCATATAACTAGCAGGCATAGCTCATTACTCCTAAAACATTCTATATCACATTGCAATTGCATAGAGAACATAAAATACATTTTAAATCACTCGGTGGATATGAAAAGATCCATGCCCTCGACAGGACACCTATATATAGCGAACAAACATTTCGAGATTATGTTGCAATCACGACCTCCTTTAGCAAGTAACGACTGCAACAACCCATACTACTGACCAGCATTACGTTGAGAATTATGAACCTATCGGGCCAAAAGTACCAACAGCAGGCATCTAATCACAAAGTGAGAATCCGCACAAACCAATATTTTGGGCGCCCAAATAAAGGGGAAAACAATGGATAAGACGCTCACCGTGGAAGAGGTACTTGCAGATCTCGCGGCGGTTCTTCTTGGAGATGATCTGCGAGGAAGGGGAAAAACACATCATCGCGTTAGAAGACGCCGCTGGAACAAATGCATTGGCAACCCCACAGATGTAGAATCCCTAAGAGCGGCTCACCATGGTTGAGGACGAGGGCCGGAGACGGCAGCGGAGGAGGGAGGGAGACGACGGCGGCGCCGGATGGGGGGTGGTGATTGGGGCACGAGAAAGAGGTGGCGCGCTGCGGGGAGAGAAAACCCTAGCTGTGTGGCCAGTTGATATATAGGGGTAGGCGGATCTGGGCCGCGTAGTGGGTCTGTTTTGATTTCCTCCTCGTTCTGGGCCTTGCCCGGTTTCGTTTCGGATGAAAAATCGGCCCATATTCTGCTGTCTGGGGCTCAAGATCTAGGCTGGAAAATTTTGTTGCTGGAGGTAAACTGACCCAACAAGCAAAAACCTGTAGTATTGGTCTGGCAAATACAAATTCCATTTACAGACATCATGCAACGGATGACTTGTTTATTCATGCAAATTAACGTGGAAGATGATGCCAAATCATACAAGAAATATGCGAAACAACATGGTGCAGGTTTTTAGATAAAAGACCATTTTCTGGTCCTGCTTTATTAAGAAAGCAACTGTTTGGCTGGGGTTACCAGCTTGCAAGAACAAGAGTTTAGGAACAGTAAGCTATTACATTGAAGCATTTTGACAAAATAAGATTGCTGACACTCTCTAATTCACTCTCTAAACAAAAAGAAGAACATAAGAGAAAAGCTTAAGTTGATTCCTCCGTCATTTTTCCTTCCGACAAGCTACTCTCCTTCAGACCGTAAGGATGACAGTTGAAGTTTGAACTGCTGAATCACTACCTCGATCCATTGTCGCCCCTGCCCCTGAACATCTTCCATTTCTGCATAAACGATATTACACGGTACAAACTTACATCAGGAGAAGATACTACTATATTATTGAAAACAAGATCATTCCTAATGAGCCAAAGGCTCCAAGCAACACAACCAAGAAGGAAAATTAAATTCATAGTTTGCTTGATAGGCTCCCTCATTACTCGCTCTCGAAGATCATCCACACTCTGCGGTAAGATATTCCACTCTAGCACATCTCTAGATACACACCATACCAACCGAGCAATTGCGCAGAAGAAAATCATATGATTTATGCTTTCCAGCTGACCATATAATTTGCACTCAACCTCCCCTGGCCAATTTCTCTTTTTCAGTTGTTCTGCAGATTGGATCTTGTCATTGCACACCTGCCAAAGGAACACTTTTATCTTCAAGGGTAGTTTGGCCTTCCATATACACAGTAACCATTTATTAGCAAACCCTGTGAATTTTAGTTCATTGTACAGAGAAGCAACACATGGTACATGTCAAAGCACAAGGCCAGATCCCTTGAGTTTCTCTTCCACAATGCAATCCAGTTTTCTCCCCGTGTCTTCAGTCATGCGTTTCACCCAATCCCCCACCTTCCCTCAATTTCCTGAAGCACGCTGACTTCTCAACGATGAGAGAGAGAGAATGTATTTCATTTAGTGAAACCATGTTTGACTGTTCTCAACATATATGTGTCAATATAGCTTGTGTTGAATGAAACACCAAATGAAGCAATGTACCTGAGGTAGTAGATGCTTGGGCCTGAAAGTGAAACTCTCCTGTGAGGACCAACGTGCGAGGTGGATTGGGCTCGTGGGATTGCACGCGTAGTGCGGGCTGGATGATGATGGATGGAAGGGAAGATGGGGAATCCCCTTGAGCCACCAATCGAAGCAGCTCGCTCGTCACTCCCGCCGCCGACCCTCGCCGCTGTCTCGCTCCTGCCGTGACGGCGCTGCTGCGCTTCCCATCTCACAGACGCAGTAGGTGCCGATGAACGACGTCGTCTGCGAGTGTGTGGATGGAAGGCGACGCGACGCCAAGCGCTGGGCTGGCGTCCCGTCGGCACGGGCACAAGGAAATCCACCGCAGCAGCGTAGATGCCATGAACAAATAAGCTTCCTCTTCCTTGCCAACTTGCATTGCACTTGAGTCAGATAAGCACAAGCGACAGTCGAGTCGACAGTGACGTTAACCGATCGACAGTATACAGCATACAGCTTCTAGGAGATCGATCGACAAGGTATACGAAAATTCTCCCTAGTGTGAGTGTGATATCCTTTTCGGATTCAGACGTTCTGCCACTTCTGTGATGGTGATGTAGCTAGTTGTTAGGCTTGAGAGTTAGTCTAGTCATGGCCTCATGGGCCGGCCGCTATGGTATGATCACAGACAGGATGATAGGATTGACAAAAGTGCAAGTGATGACCATCGAGATGCTTGGAAAAAAGGCGATTCCACTCTGCATCTGCTTGTTTGCTTCCTACTTTGCTCGTCGTCAACCTCAAGGAGGAAAGATGCATATGCTAGCTAGGAAACTTGGATAAGGCAACCCAACTTGACCACGTGTGTGTTGCGCACATATTCATCGTCCACCTTTTTCCCCGTCGCAGCAGAAGGCAAAAGCAAAAAAAAAAAATGCTGTGTCTGTCTGCCTACTAGATTATTTTTTGACCTAAGAGACTGAGAAGGTTAGCTAAAGCATCATCCAACTGATGGAACTGTGGCTGGATCATATCGGAGGCAGCTTCCTTCCTCCTCTCATGATCTCCTTCCTCATCCGTCAGCGCGCTTTATATTTGATTCAATCTTAATAATCTGCATGATGATTATATTATACGTGTGCCTATCTACGATCACTGACATATCATGATGTATGGTAGTTTGATTGAGAAACGAATAGTCGAATACACAGACAGCAGCAGTAGTGATGGACAGATATATTCTCTGCAGAGTGAAAAAGAAGAAGTCAGCGGATAATGTGGGAAAGTAAAGGAGCTCGAGGCCGGAGGAAAGTTGATTGGAAAAGGCATAACTATCCCAGCTAGGTAGCACCTCCGGAAAGAGAGAGAGAGAGAGGCGGCAACTCCATCCCGATTCAGAGCTCCAAAAGACAGGGCCGCCGGCTAGCTGATGGGAGTGCGGAAATGATCTCGATGGATCGGAGCCTTTCTTCCGCTTGTTCTTGCGCTAGGTAATAAGTTGCGGTACATGGAAAATTTCTAAATTGTAACTCGTTTTAGATTTTTTATTGTATAGTTTTTACTATGCTCTCACATGTAACGTATGTATACGTACATAGAAAAATCTATGAACCTAACTATAAAAGCTAAAACAACCTACGATTTAATGGAGGGAATATATATTACATCATCATATGAAAAGTCTATTGCATTGTTCTTTGGTACGAGCTATAGAACCTAGAATATTTGTGCAGTGAACCACGGAGACGTGGGTACAAGGTACAGCGTACAGGGACCGAGAAATCGACGTGGTGAACCCGTGCAGCTAGCGCAGCTCCACGTACGTACGCACCTCTTTCTTTCCTCCCTCCATGCCGACGGTGCTTCGTCGATCCATCGTCCATCTCGAGTCTCCAGTTTGACCAGAAATAATCCAGCCACCATGGATCGGATCGAGCTGCAAGGAAATCACCTCAGCTTGCATTGCAGCGTCTACTGGTGGCGGCGAACACTTGCTGAATGCTGACCGTGACCGGCCAGCTATAAAATGAAGCCGCCCGGGGCGCATGGTCTCCACACGCCTCCTCCCTCTCCCCACCTAGCCAACAAGCTCAACAAGCTAGCATGGCGGGGAGCACGGCAGGCCCTGCTGCTCTGCTGCCACTTGTGGCCGTGATCGCTTTGCTGATGACTGCTCCGGCGGCGGCGGCTAGGTACCCGCCGCTGGCGCCGGGGCTGTCGTTCGACTTCTACAAGAAGAGCTGCCCCAAGGCGGAGTCCATCGTCAGGGACTACCTCACCTCCGCCATCAGGAGCAACGTGGGCCTTGCCGCCGCGCTCATCCGGCTCCACTTCCACGACTGCTTCGTCCAGGGCTGCGACGCCTCCATCCTGCTCGACTCCACGCCCACCCAGAAGAGCGAGCGGGACGCGTTCCCCAACCAGACGCTCCGCCCGGCGGCGTTCAAGGCCGTCAACGACATCCGCGACCGCCTCGAGAAGGCCTGCGGCCGCGTCGTCTCCTGCGCCGACATCGTCACCCTCGCCGCCCGCGACTCCGTGGTCCTGGGTGGCGGCCCGGCGTACAAGGTGCCCCTGGGCCGGCGCGACGGCCTGGCGCCGGCGTCGGAGGACGCCATCCTCGGCGCGCTACCGCCGCCGACGTCCAAGGTGCCGACGCTGGTGTCGTTCCTGGCCAAGATCAACCTGGACGTGACCGACCTCGTGGCGCTCTCCGGCGGGCACACCGTCGGCATCGCCCACTGCGGGTCCTTCGAGAAGCGGCTGTTCCCGACGCAGGACCCCACCCTCAACCAGTGGTTCGCCGGCCAGCTGCGGCTCACCTGCCCCGTCGAGGGCGCCACCAACACCACCGTCAACGACATCCGGACCCCCAACACCTTTGACAACAAGTACTACGTGGACCTGCTGAACAGGGAGGGGCTCTTCACCTCCGACCAGGACCTGCTCAGCAACACCACCACCAGGCCCATCGTCACCAAGTTCGCCGTCGACCAGGACGCCTTCTTCGAGCAGTTCGTCTACTCCTACGTCAAGATGGGGCAGATCAACGTGCTCACGGGGTCCTCGCAGGGACAGATCCGCGCCAACTGCTCCGTGCGCAACGCCGCCGCCGGCAACGACGACCTGCTGCCGTGGTCCGTCGTCGAGACCGCTGCCGAGACCCTCGTGCTCTAGAGTCCACTAGCTAGTGTGCTATATACGTGCACGCGTACGTGCTTGTATGGTTGGGTAGTGTGTGTGAGGCTAGCAGAGGAACGAATAAAGCTAGCGGCACGTGTGCATGGTGCCACGTACGCCATGCCGGCACAAGCCACAAGTGGTGACTTGGTGTTACAACTACAATAGGGGCCCGGCCCATCTTCCAAAGGCCCATCTTCTTGTCCGTCCCAACAAGAGAGCTGCGTAGCGATCGTCTTCCTCTCCCTCGATAAGCCCCTTATATAATTTGTTTTTTCCCTAGAAAACAAACAATCTAATCTGCTGCTTCAGTCTCTTGGAAAAGATGCCGAAAACTAAGAGAGGTGGTGATGATCTCACAAGAAGATCGCATAAGATGTACATGAGTTACTGGCCTCAGGTCTGCTACCTGATGGTTCTCCCTCTTTTATCAGCTAGCGTCTCTTTTGATTCCTTGGTCCGCGACGACAGTTTTACCTACAGTAATGCTTGCTCATGTTGATGACTCCAAAAATTCTGCTTCAGCCTTGGAAGATATGCGGGGAACTACATACTAACAGGGCTACTGATGATCTCACAGTAAGATCGTACTGTAAGAGTAGAGGAGCTCGCGATGTTGGACAACAGACAAACGAGTCATTGGCCTCATGTCTGCTGGTTCTCCCTCTTCTGTTACTGTCTCTTTGATTTCATTGCTTGGTCGACCTGTCAAAGTTTGGAGATTACAGCGACAGTGGTTACCGGACTAAAGTTTAGTCTATGTCACATCGAATGTTTAGATACTAATTAAGAGTATTAAATATAAACTAATTATAAAACTAATTGCATAGATGGAGGCTAATTCGCGAGACGAATCTATTAAGCCTAATTAGTCCATGATTTGACAATGTGGTGCTACAGTAACCATTTGCTAATGATGGATTAATTAGGTTTAATAGATTCGTCTCATGAATTAGCCCAGGGCTTCTACAATTAGTTTTATAATTAGCTCATGTTTAGTCCTTTTAATTAGCATCCAAACATTCAATGTGATAAGGATTAAACTTTAGCCCGAGGATCAAACACGCCCTTATTATCAAAGTGCCATCGGGACACGAAGGCGTCCTTTGGCTCTCGGCACATATATACAGCCCGGCAACCACAACTGACTATAGATTTCGGGAATAGTGAAAGGGGCATATGGGTTGAGAGAAGCTTTGGGGACAGGACCGTCTCTAGATAGGTCAGGCCACTGTCATCTCGAGGGAACTCAATGAATGGCACCATCTCCTGGGGATGATGGAAGAGAAGAGGGGGATGATGAAAGAGAAGAAGGTGATTGCCAAACTCATAATTCGCCCTCTCCCGCTGATGTTTTGGCCCCCCGCGTCCCTTGCGCGTGCCGGCTCTACCGCCGCCTCCCGCGGCCATGCCGGCCTGACTGCCTCCGCGTTGCACACCCCGTGGTCGGAGAAGCTGACTGAGGTTGAAGAAGAAGAAAAATGTGAAAATGTCGGCTCTTCTTTGAAAAAAATGTTGAATCCGGTTTTCCAAAATGTTGAAGTAGGCAGATAAAAATGTTGAATGTAGTTTTTTTCCTTATGAAATGTTGATCTAGAATGAAAATGTTCAATCTGTTCAGTTTAGATGTTGATTAAAATGTTGAACAATGTTGAAACTAGTTTGTTAAAATGTTGACTTAAACTTTTAAACGGGTCTATGACCTTTAAAACTATGTTGCTTATCTAGCTTCCACTAACTAAATAGGAGGCCCCGCGGCACTACCAGTAGAAATTTCGCTCAATCAAAAAGAAAGCAGCAAGTAGAAATTCCATTAAAGAATCATGACTTGCGCAATGGATAACTTTGTTTATTAATTCAAACAATCAAAACATGACGTTAAAACATACAACAACATATAAGAAAAGTAAACCACATGAGCATAAAGAACCAGGAAGGCCAAATCCCTTCAGTTTCTTCCATTTCTTCACTCATGTGATTCAACCGGGTCCAGCTTCTCCTTTCTTCAGTGATTGTCGGCAATCATGACGCGTTTAAGAGAAAAGTACAACATGCAAATATGACATGTTTATTCTTGCAAACATGCAAATATGATGGCAAATATAAAGCATACAAAGAAAATAAAGCAAAAGGAGATGCACATTAGAGCACAAGGCCAGTTCCCTTCAGTTTCTCTTCCACAATCCAATCTAGCTTTCTCCCCATCTCTTGGCTCATGTGATTAACCCAATCCCCCACTTTCCCTTTCCTGATGAACGCTGACTTCTCAACAATTAGGTTGCCACGCCGGATCAGGTCACCTGTCTGGTTGGTGTCCAAGCTGCTAAGCTTATCAAAGCTGCACAACCTCACCACCTCCTCAGGTATCCCGTCTTCTTCTTCCTTGTTACTGAAAGGGACACCGAGGAATGTTGCAAGTCTGATGACATACTTCACTGGCTCTGACATCATATCTTCATACTTGAGAAAAAGAATCCTGTTAGGGCATGCGATGCTCTCCCTCCTGTACTCAAGGCAATGCTCCCAAAAAGGTCTGTAGTTTGTGAAACCTTCGGAAAACATGTTGAAAGCAGCCTCAAAGTCAACGCTATGTTCCCTATGAACCATTTTGTCGAAGTGCCACCAGGACACAAGGGCGTCCTTTGAATCTCGACAAACGTACACAGTACGACAACCACAACTAGCTAAGGAATCTGGGAACAACGAGAGAGGCATATGGGTGGCAAGAAGTCTTAGAGATGGGAGTGTCTCTACATAGGTCATGTCACCATCTCGAGGGATCTCGAGGAATGGCACCACCTCCTGGGGATGACGGAAGAGAAGAGGGTGATTGCCAAACTCATACCGGAAGCGATTGGTGATTGTGAAGGCGAGAGCCTTGATCCACGTGGTGCCACACTTGGGGTTCGTTGCGAGAACGATGTCGTCGTGGCGAGGTTCGAAGGTGTTCTGGAGGTGCATGATGGTTGCAGCGAAACGTGGACGGAGCCGGTAGTTCTTGTAGAGCACCAATGGCTGCGCCCACCCCTCCCTCGTCGGAAGTTTGGATAGAGGATCACCAGTACCGTGGCTATTTGGCGCTTCCCTCCATGCCGTGTGCCATAGCTCAGCTGCTTTGGAGTGTTCTAACCTTAAAACTTTTTCTACTCTCCACATAGAACACGTGGTATTCCATATTAAAATTTGGTATATTTCTGGATCTGTTTTCTATATTTAATTAATTTATTGCATTTCTAGGAATTTTTTTGGGATAAGTCAAATTTGAACCGCAAGTGATTCACGTAATAGAATAAAATATGTGAAAAATAATATTCATGTTATCGAGTCCAGTGTGAGGCCTTACCCGGGAAATGAAATTTTTTTTGAATATCTTATTCAGAAAACACGACCACGAACGTGTGGTCGAATGGTTTTTAAATTCTAAAAAAAGCAAATGAAGTCTGAAAATCATTATATTTGTCATGATGTGATGATATCATACATGGAGGCTGTGGTAAAAAATGAGAAGGTTTTGCATAATTTGTCACGTTCGATGTTTACAAACCGAAGCATCTCAAAAAAAAGAATCATAACGTTGAGAAGGATTCGGCAAGATGTGTAGTCAAAGTGACAGTCGAATTGGGGTTTGACTTCAAAACTTTTTGTATAGGCAATAGAGAACATAGATTATTTCATGTGAAATTTTGGTAATTTTTTGGATCCGTTTGATAATTTTAATTTATTAAGTGCAATTATACAATTTTAATTGATATAAATTAAATTTGAGCTGTAACTGCATAAATATTCGTAGAAAAATCATATATATATATATATATATATTGTTGAGTCAATTTGATAAGGTATTTTCAAAGTACATCGGGATAAGGAGGAAAACACGGTATGGAAAAGAAGGAAATGGGAAAAAAAAAGTTTGCCGAGTGCAGACACTTGGCAAAGATAAGTTTGTCGAGTGCCGTGATCCGATACTCGGCAAACTTAGCTTTGCCAAGTGTCCTAGATTCGACACTCGGCACCTTATAAAAGTTACCCGACCACCGCCCCCTCCCTCCCACCCTACCCTTCTTCTCCCGACATCGCTGCCCCCCTCCCCTCCCTCCCTCTCCTACCGGCGCTGCCCCTTCCCCTCCCTCCATCTCCCGCCGGCGCCCCCTCCCTCTCCCGCCGGCGCCGCCCCCTCCCCTCCCAACGTCTCCCGCCGGCGCCCCCTCCCTCTCCCGCCACCCCCCTCCCCTCCCTACGTCTCCCGCCGACGCCCCCTCCCTCTCCCGCCGACGCCACCCCCTCCACTCCCTCTTCCCCCATCTCCCTCCCTCTCCCTCTTTTTTTTTTGCACAGGCGGTGGCGGCAGGCGTGGTGGCGACGGCGGCGTCGTGGTGGTGGCGGCGGCGTGGTGGTGGCGGTTAGGTTTTTTATTATATTTTTCGAAATATTTTTTGCCGAGTGTCGATTTAGCACTCAGCAACATCTTTGCCGAGTGCTCGATAAAAAGCACTCAGCAAAGATAGCTTTGCTGAGGGGAACACTCGGAAAAACATTTGCTAAGTATTTTTTTGCCTTCGCCGTGTGCCGTGAATGTTGGCTGATTAGAATCTAAATAGAAAAGATTAACACCTCTAATTTTGATGATCCAGGTATATAATAAGGATTAATTTGCGAGCACGATTGAGCTAATCTGTACTCCCTCCGTCCCAAAATAAGTGTTCGTTTAGAAAATTTTGGACACATTAGTAGTTGTAAGAAGTGATCATGCTATTTCTAATTACTCATATTAATCGTGGTTGAAAGCTGTGCAGTCTGTTTGATTTTCTGGATCCTGAATACATGTACGTGCATTAGAACCAGAGAAAAAACATCAATTGATTATTTTATTGGATCTATGCACTTCTCAGTACTTTTGTTTTTATTAGTGTGAGTATTGCTTTAATTAGATGAGTCTCGTTAGGAGCTAAATGAACTTTCTTTGTGACCAAATTTGAAAGATAAACGAACACTTATTTTGGGACAAAGGGTTTAAGCCGATACTACTTAAAAAAGGAAGATGGTTGGTGGCATGTCACGTTCCTCTGTCCTTTTACCATCGCATGTTTGGCTCCCTAGCTTAACTTGTCACATCGGATGTTTGGATACTAATTAGAAGTATTAAACATAGTCTAATTACAAAACTAATTGCACATATGAAGCCTAATTCGCGAGATGAATCTATTAAGCCTAATTAGTTCATGACTTGACAATGTGGTGCTACAGTAACAGTTTTCTAATGATGGATTAATTAGCCTTAATAGATTCATCTCACAAATTAGACTCCATGTGTGCAATTAGTTTTGTAATTAGCTTATATTTAATCCTCCTAATTAGCATCCGAACATCTGATGTATCCGAACATCTGATGTGACCCTGCTAAACTTTAGCACCTCGTATCGAAATGCTCATAAATCGATGAACTCTCGCACTGGCAGCGGCGGCTCCTCGTCGGCTTGCAGTTTCCCCTCTATATTCCGAAGGCACAACGTACCTTCGACGACGACGAAAACGCAGCAGCAAGCCAGCGAGGAGGAATCCCATGGGCCATGGCCCCCAGGATGAGCAGGACCACAGCCACCGCCCAGGCCGGCCGCCCAATGAGCGCGGTAGAAGAGCATCGAGAGGATGCAGAAGGCGATGAGCGCGCCAAGCATGCACAGCAGCGGCGCGCATCGACGGTCGGGATCCGGCCTCGCGTCAACGACGACGCCGCCACCGCCGCCGCCGGGGTTCTCGATGTCCGCCATAGCAGCGAGCCTTTGGTGTTCATTACTAGCTAGGGGGAAAAAGCCAGCGAGTCCAATGCAATCAACGTAGAGAGACCATGAACATAAAGAACAAGGAAGGCCAAATTCCTTCAGTTTCTTCCATTTCTTCACTCATGTGATTCAACCGGGTCCAGCTTCTCCTTTCTTCTGTGATTGTCGGCAATCATGACGTGTTTAAGAGAAACGTAGAACATGCAAATATGACATTTTTATTCTTGCAAACATGCAAATATGATGGCAAATATAAAGCATACAAAGAAAATAAAAGCAAAAGGCGATGCACATTAGAGCACAAGGCCAGTTCCCTTCAATTTCTCTTCCACAATGCAATCTAGCTTTCTCCCCATCTCTTGGCTCATGTGATTCACCCAATCCCCCACCTTTCCTTTTCTGAACAACACTGACTTCTCAATAATTAGGTTGCCAAGCCGGACCATATCACCTGTCTGGTTGGTGTCCAAGCTGCTAAGCTTATCAAAGCTGCACAACCTCACCACCTCCTCAGGTATCCCGTCTTCTTCTTCCTTGATACTGAAGGGGACACCGAGGAATGTTGCAAGTCTAATGACATACTTCATTGGCTCTGACATCATATCTTCGTACTTGAGAAAAAGAATCCTGTTAGGGCATGGGATGCTCTCCCTCCAGTACTCGAGGCAATGCTCCCAAAAAGGTCCGTAGTTTGAGAAACCTTCGGAAAACATGTTGACAGCAGCCTCAAAGTCAACACTACGTTCCCTATGGACCTTACTCTCGAAGTGCCACCAGGACAAAGGGCGTCCTTTGGATCTCGACAAACGTACACAGTACGACAACCACAAGTAGCTAAGGAATCTGGGAACAACGAGAGGGGCATATGGGTGGCAAGAAGCCTTGGAGATGGGAGTGTCTCTACATAGGTCATGTCACCATCTCGAGGGATCTCGAGGAATGGCACCACCTCCTGGGGATGACGGAAGAGAAGAGGGTGATTGCCAAACTCATACCGGGAGCGATTGGTGATTGCGAAGGCGAGAGCCTTGATCCACGTGGTGCCACACTTGGGGTTCGTTGCGAGAACGATGTCGTCGTGGCGAGCTTCGAAGGTGTTGTGGAGGCGCATGATGGTTGCAGCAAAACGTGGACGGAGCCAGTAGTTCTTGTAGAGCACCAATGGCTGCGCCCACCCCTCCCTCGACGGAAGTTTGGATAGAGGATCATCAGTACCGTGGCTATTTGTGGCGCTTCCCTCCATGGCTTGTGCCATAGCTCAGCTGCTTTGGAGTGTTCTTGCGCGCTTTGCAGCTGGGACGATGGATTGGGTGGGTGCGTGTAGACCTGCGGATTGAATACAGAGAGCAGCTCTGATGCTGGTGGCTATCAATGCTGTGCAAGTTACCATATATAGGATTAAAATATAATCTCGTGATTAGCGAGTATGTTTTTATATTCCTAAAGAAAAACCATGCTGCTTATCTAGCTTCAACTAGCTACATAGGAGGCCCCGCGGCACTACTAGCAGAAATTTCGCTCATCAATAAAAAAGAAAGCAGCAAGTAGAAATTCCATTAAAGGATCTGCAATGGATGACTTTGTTTGTTAATTCAAACAATCAAAACATGACGTTAAAATGTACAACAACATATAAGAAAAGTAAACCACATGTACATAAGAACAAGGAAGGCCAAATCCCTTCAGTTTCTTCCATTTCTTCACTCGTGTGATTCAACCGGGTCCAGCTTCTCCTTTCTTCTGTTATTGTCGGCAATCATGACGTGTTTAAGAGAAAAGTATAACATGCAAATATGGCATGTTTATTCTTGCAAACATGCAAATATGGTGGCAAATATAAAGCATACAAAGAAAATAAAAGTAAAAGGACATGCACATTAAAGCACAAGGCCAGTTCCCTCCAGTTTCTCCTCCACAATGCAATCTAGTTTTCTCCCTATCTCTTGGCTCATGTGATTCACCCAATTCCCCACCTTCCCTTTCCTAAAGTATGCCGACTTCTCAGTAATTAGATTGCCACGCCAGACCAGTTCACCTGTCTGGTTTGTGTCCAAGCTGCTAAGCTTATCAAAGCTGCACAACCTCACCACCTCCTCAGGTATCCCGTCTTCTTCTTCCTTGATATTGAAGGGGAAACCGAGGAATGCTGCAAGTCTGATGACATACTTCACTGGCTCTAACATCATATCTTCGTACTTGAGAAAAAGAATCCTGTTAGGGCATGCGATGCTCTCCCTCCAGTACTCGAGGCAATGCTCCCAAAAAGGTCCGTAGGATGAGAAACCTTCGGAAAACATGTTGACAGCAGCCTCAAAGTCAATGCTACATTCCCTATGGATCTTATTCTCGAAGTGCCACCAGGACACAAGGGCGTCCTTTGGATCTCGACAAACGTACACAGTACGACAACCACAAGTAGCTAAGGAATCTGGGAACAACGAGAGGGGCATATGGGTGGCAAGAAGCCTTGGAGATGGGAGTGTCTCTACATAGGTCATGTCACCATCTCGAGGGATCTCGAGGAACGGCACCACCTCCTGGGGATGACGGAAGAGAAGAGGGTGATTGCCAAACTCATACCGGGAGCGATTGGTGATTGCGAAGGTGAGGGCCTTGATCCACGTGGTGCCACACTTGGGGTTCGTTGCGAGAACGATGTCGTCGTGGCGAGCTTCAAAGGTGTTCTGGAGGCGCATGATGGTTGCAGCGAAACGTGGACGGAGCCAGTAGTTCTTGTAGAGCACCAATGGCTCCGACCACCCCTCCCTCGTTGGAAGTTTGGATAGAGGATCATCAGTGCCGTGGCTATTTGTGGCGCTTCCCTCCATGACTTGTGCGCTCTACATCTGGGACGATGGATTGGATGGCTACTTGTATAAGTCATCCTCTGTCCTTTTGCCATAAAAAAAGGCAGCCCTCGATGGACGATGTCAACGGACGGCGTCACCGGCGCCCCATGTGCGTGGTCTCCTCCTCCATGCACGATGTCCGCATGGTCGACTACGAGCACACGCAGGTTCGCAGGCAGGATCGATCAGATCGATGCGCCGACGCAGCTCATCAGCTCCTCCACGTACGTACGGTCGCCGCCGGCTTTGTTCTTGCATCCTCTCGCAAACTTCCTTCCTATCCTGACATGGGACGAAACGAAACACATGAAGCAAAAATGTTGCTCAAGCCTTACTGGTTGTGTTTCTCTAAAGCTCAAGGACAAATAGAATCGTATCATATCACCTACCTTGCCTCTCCCGAAGAAGGCTGATTTCTCGTAGACCACATTGGGTCATGGATGGGGTTCTCAATCACTACCGGAAACCGGGTGTTTGCCGAGTGCAAGAATCTTTGCTGAGTGCATTCTATTGGGCACTTGGCAAAGAAGCTCTTTGCCGAGTGCTGCCAAAAAACACTCGGCAAAAGAACCAAAAAACACTGGGCAAAGCCTGGCACTCGGCAACCTAGAAAAAAAATACTCGGCAAAGATAGGCACTCGGCAAAGAAATATGTTTGCCGGGTGTAATTATTTAGCACTTGGCAAATAATTTCACTTTTTTTCTATTATGACCTTGAAACTTTTTCTACTCTCCACATAAAACATGTAGTATTCCATGTTAAAATTTGGTATATTTCTGGATCCGTTTGCTATATTTAATTAGCTTATTGCATTTTTAGGAATTTTTTGGTATAAGTCAAATTTGAACTGCAAATGATTCAAATAATAGAATAAAATGAGTAGAAAAATTGATATTCATGGTATTGAGTCCAGTGTGAGGCCTTACCCAGGAAATGAAAAGAAATTTTGAACATCTTGTTCAGAAAACATGATCACGAACGTTTGGCCAAATGGTTTTTAAATTCTAAAAAAAGCAAACGAAGTCTGAAAATCATGAGATTTTTCATGTGTGATGATATCATAGATGGAGGTTGTGGTAAAAAATTGAGAAGGTTTCGCAAAATTTTTGTCACGTACGATGTTTACAAATCGAAGCATCTCAGAAAAAAAATCGTAGCGTTGAGAAGGATTCGGTAAGATTTGGAGTCAAATTGACGGTCGAATTGGGATTTGACTTCAAAATTTTTTGTATAGGCAATAGAGGACATAGATTATTTCATGTGAAATTTTAGTAATTTTTTTGGATTCATTTGATAATTTTAATTTATTAAGTGTAATTATAAAATTTTAATTGATATAAATTAAATTTGAACTGTAACTGCATAAAATAATGGAGTAATATTCATGGAAAAATCATATATATATATATATATTGTTGAGTCAATTTGATAAAGTATTTTCAAAGGACATCAGAAAAAAGAAGGAAAACACAGTATGGAAAAGAAGAAAATGGGAACCGAGTGCAGACACTCGGTAAAGATAATCTGACACTCGCTAAATTAGCTTTGCCGAGTGTCCTAGATTCGACACTTGGCACCTTATAAAAGTCACCCGGCCGCCGCCCCCTTCCTCCCACCCTCCCCTCCCTCTCCCGGCGCCACCCCCCTCTCCCACCAGCGCCGCCCCCTCCCCTCCCTCTGTCTCCCGCCGGCGCCCCCTCCGTCTCCCGCTAGCACCACCCCCTCCCCTTCCTCTCCCGCCGGTGCCGCCCCCTCCCCTCCCTCTCCTAGCGCCACCCCCTCCCTCCCTCTCCCCCCGTCTCCCTCTTTTTTTTGCACAGGCGGTGGCGGCGGCATTGTGGTGGCGGCGACGGCGTCATGGTGGTCGCGGCGGGCGTGTTTTTATATTTTTTGAAATATTTTTTTGCCGAGTGTCGGTTTAGCACTCGGCAACGTCTTTGCCAAGTACTCGAAAAAAAAACACTCGGCAAAGACAGCTTTGCCGAGTCTCTGTTTGCTGAGTGCCGTTTGCTGAGTGGAACACTCAACAAAGACTTTGCCGAGTGTTTCTTTTTTGCCTTCGCCGTGTACCCACGGCACACGGCAAACCTGGGCATTCTGGTAGTGAATGTTGGCCATGCATGCATCGTCCTGGCTAGGCTTAATGACACCTACCCATCGAGATAAATGGTGTCGAATTTATTTTCTGCTGATTGGACTCTAAACACAAAAGATTAACACCTCTAATTTTGATGACCCAAGTATATAATAAGGATTAATTTCCGAGCACGATTGAGCTAATCTGTACTCCCTCAGTCCCAAAATATGTGTTCGTTTAGAAAATTTTGGACAATTAGTAGTTGTGAGAAGTGACCATACTATTCCTAATTACTCATATTAGTTGTGGTTGAAAGCTGTCCAATCTGTTTGATTTTTTAGATCTGAATACATGCACGTGCATTGGAACAAGAGAAAAAACATTAATTGATCATTTCATTAGATCTATGCACTTCTCAACACATTGTTTTTATTGGTGCGAGTGTTGTTTTAATTAGATGAGTCTTATTTGAAGCTAAATGAACTTTCTTTGTGTGACAAAATTTGAAAGATAAACGAACACTTATTTTGGGATAGATCGGGACAGAGGGAGTAAGCCGATACTTAAAAAAAGGAAGATGGTTGGTGGCATGTCACGTTCCTCTGTCCTTTTACCATCAAACAAAGCATTATATTATTACATGGATCGATGAACTCTCACACCGGCAGCGGCGGCTCCTCGTTGGCTTGCAGTTTCCCCTCTATACTTCCGTAGACACAACCTTCGACGACGACGAAAATGCAGCAGCAGCCAGCGAGGAGGAATCCCATGGGCCATGGCCCCCAGGACGAGCAGGACCACAGCCACCACGCGAACGCCCAGGCCGGCCGCCCGATGAGCGCGGTAGAAGAGCATCGAGAGGACGCAGAAGGCGATGAGCGCGCCAACCATGCACAGCAGCGGCGCGCATCGACGGTCGGGATCCGGCCTCGCGTCAACGACGCCGCCGCCGCCGCCGGGGTTCTCGATGTCCGCCATAGCAGCTAGCCTTTGGTGTTCGTTACTAGCTAGGGGGAAAAAGCAAGCGAGCTCAATGCAATCAACGTAGAGAGTATCAGCCCACGAAAAGGGCCCCACAAGCGAACGCACCGCATACCGCCGTCCCGTGAGCGCTCGGACCCCACGCACGCCGGCGGCCGATGCTCCGGTCCCCCGCGCGCGCCGGCTCTACCGCCGCCTCCCGCGGGCACACCGGCCTCACTGCCTCCACGTTGCACACGCCGTGGTCTGAGAAGCTGACTGAGGTTGAAGAAGAAGAAAAATCCGAAAATGTCGGCTCTTCTTTGAAAAAAATGTTGAATCCGGTTATCCAAAATGTTGAAGTAGGCAGATAAAAATGTTGAATGTAGTTTTTTTCCTTATGAAATGTTGATCTAGAATAAAAATGTCGAACCTGTTCATTTTAGATGTAGATTAAACTGTTGAAAAATGTTGAAACTAGTTTGTTAAAATGTTGACTTAAACTTTTAAACGGGTCTAATGGGCTTTACAACTATGCTGCTTATCTAGCTTCCACTAGCTACATAGGAGGCCCCGCGGCACTACAAGCAGAAATTTCGCTCAATCAAATAGAAAGCAGCAAGTAGAAGTTCCATTAAATAATCATGACTTTCGCAATGGATGACTTTGTTTATTAATTCAAACAATCGAAACATGACGTTAAAACATACAACAACATATAAGTAAAGTAAACCACATGAACATAAAAAACCAGGAAGGCCAAATCCCTTCAGTTTCTTCCATTTCTTCACTCATGTGATTCAACCGGGTCCAGCTTCTCCTTTCTTCAGCGATTGTCGGCAATCAAGACGTGTTTAAGAGAAAAGTACAACAAGCAAATGTGACATGTTTATTCTTGCAAACATGCAAATATGATGGCAAATATAAAGCATACAAAGAAAATAAAGCAAAAGGAGATGCACATTAGAGCACAAGGCCAGTTCCCTTCAGTTTTTCTTCCACAATGCAGTCTAGCTTTCTCCCCATCTCTTGGCTCATGTGATTCACCCAATCCCCCACCTTCCCTTTCCTGAAGAACACTGACTTCTCAACAATTAGGTTGCCATGCCGGACCAGTTCACCTGTCTGGTTGGTGTCCAAGCTGCTAAGCTTATCAAAGCTGCACAACCTCACCACCTCCTCAGGTATCCCGTCTTCTTCTTCCTTGATACTGAAAGGGACACCGAGGAATGTTGCAAGTCTGATGACATATTTCACTGGCTCTGACATCATATCTTCGTACTTGAGAAAAAGAATCCTGTTAGGGCATGCGATGCTCTCCCTCCAGTACTCAAGGCAATGCTGCCAAAAAGGTCCGTGGCCTGAGAAACCTTCGGAAAACATGTTGAAGGCAGCCTCAAAGTCAATGCTACGCTCCCTATGAACCTTATTCTCGAAGTGCCACCGGGACACAAGGGCGTCCTTTGGATCTCGACAAACGTACACAATACGACAACCACAAGTAGCTAAGGAATCTGGGAACAACGAGAGGGGTATATGGGTGGCAAGAAGCCTTGGAGATGGGAGTGTCTCTACATAGGTCATGCCACCATCTCGAGGGATCTCGATTAATGGCACCACCTCCTGGGGATGATGGAAGAGAAGAGGGTGATGGCCAAACTCATACCGGGAGCGATTGGTGATTGCGAAGGCGAGGGCCTTGATCCAAGTGGTGCCACACTTGGGGTTCGTTGCGAGAATGATGTCGTCGTGGCGAGCTTCGAAGGTGTTCTGGAGGCGCATGATGGTTGCAGCGAAACGTGGACGGAGCCAGTAGTTCTTGTAGAGCACCAATGGCTCCGACCACCCCTCCCTCGTTGGAAGTTTGGATAGAGGATCATCAGTGCCGTGGCTATTTGTGGCGCTTCCCTCCATGACTTGTGCCATAGCTCAGCTGCTTTGGAGTTCTTGCGCGCTCTACATCTGGGACGATGGATTGGATGGCTACTTGTATAAGTCATCCTTCGTTCTTTGGGTACAGATTCGGTCAATCTCGTGATTAGCGAGTATGTTTTTTATTCCTAATAAAGAAAAGGGACAGATAAGATCATATGGTGGGGATTGACATAGCTCAAGTTCTTTAATTTGGATCTCCAGCAGGGATACGGCCCCTGCTGCGGCGGACGGAGCTCCGATCCTCCCTAGAACAATGCAGAAACATGCATGCTTCGACGGCGAGAACATCCGCCGGAGACGAGGATGCCAGCTACCACGCGACGGAGGATGCCGACGGCGATGAGAGCGCCTACAAGCAGCACATGTCTCGTGACATGATTCCTCTGTCCTTTTGCCATAAAAAAAGGCAGCCCTCGATGGACGATGTCACCGGACGGCGTCACCGGCGCCCCATGTGCGTGGTCTCCTCCTCCATGCACGATGTCCGCATGGTCGGCTACGAGCACACGCAGGTTCGCAGGCAGATCGATCAGGTCGATGCGCCGACGCAGCTCATCAGCTCCTCCACGTACGTACGGTCGCCGCCGGCTTTGTTCTTGCATCCTCTCGCAAACTTCCTTCCTATCCTGACATGGGACGAAACGAAACACATGAAGCAAAAATGTTGCTCAAGCCTTACTGGTTGTGTTTCTCTAAAGCTCAAGGACAAATAGAATCGTATCATATCACCTACCTTGCCTCTCCTGAAGAAGGCTGATTTGTCGTAGACCACGTTGGGTCATGGATGGGGTTCTCAATCACTACCGGAAACCGGGTGTTTGCCGAGTGCAAGAATCTTTGCCGAGTGCATTCTATCGGGCACTTGGCAAAGAAGCTCTTTGCCGAGTGCTACTAAAAAAACACTCGGCAAAGAGCCAAAAAACACCGGGCAAAGCCTGGCACTTGGCAACCTAGAAAAAAAACACTCGGTAAAGATAGGCACTCGGCAAAAAAATATGTTTGCCGAGTGTAATTATTTAGCACTTGGCAAATAATTTCACTTTTTTTCTATTCTAACTTTGAAACTTTTTCTACTCTCCACATAAAACATGTGGTATTCCATGTTAATATTTGGTATATTTCTGGATTCGTTTGCTATATTTAATTAGTTTATTGCATTTCTAGGAATTTTTTGGTATAAGTCAAATTTGAACTGCAAGGGATTCAAATAATAGAATAAAATGAGTAGAAAAGTTGATATTCATGTTATTGAGTCCAGTGTGAGGCCTTACCTAGGAAATAAAAAAAATTTCGAACATCTTGTTCAGAAAACACGACCACGAATGTTTGGCCGAATGGTTTTTGAATTCTAAAAAAAGCAAACGAAGTTTGAAAATCATTAGATTTTTCAAGTGTGATGATATCATACATGGAGGCTGTGGTAAAAAATTGAGAAGGTTTCGCATAATTTGTCACGTACGATGTTTACAAACTGAAGCATCTCAGAAAAAGAATCGTAGCGTTGAGAAGGATTCAGTAAGATTTGGAGTCAAAGTGACGGTCGAATTAGGGTTTGAATTCAAATTTTTTTGTACAGGCAATAGAGAACATAGATTATTTCATGTGAAATTTTGGTGATTTTTTGGATCTATTTGATAATTTTAATTTATTAAGTGCTATTATAGAATTTGAATTAATATAAATTAAATTTGAGCTGTAACTGCATAAAATAATAGAGTAATATTCGCAGAAAAATCATATATATATATATATATATATATATATATTGTTGAGTCAATTTGATAGGGTATTTTCAAAGGACATCAAGAAAAAGAAGGAAAACACGGTATGGAAAAGAAGAAAATGGGAACCGAGTGCAGACACTCGGTAAAAATAACTTAATCGAGTGCTGTGATTTGACACTCGGTAAAGTAGCTTTGCCAAGTGTCCTAGATTCGACACTCGGCACCTTATAAAAGTCACCCGGCCACCGCCCCCTTCCTTTCACCCTCCCCTCCCTCTCCTGGCGCCACCCCCTCCCCTCCCTCCGTCTCCCGCCGGCGCCCCCTCCCTCTCCCACTAGCACCGCCCCCTCCCCTCCCTCCGTCTCCCGCCAGCATCCCCTCCCTCCCCTCCCTCTCCTAGCGCCGCCCCCTCCCTCCCTCTCCCCCATCTCCCTCCTTCTCCCTCTTTTTTTTTGCACAGGCGGTGGCGGCGGCGTTATGGTGGCGGTGGTGTTGTGGTGGCAACGACGGCGTCATGGTGGTTGCGGCGGGCGTGTTTTTATATTTTTTGAAATATTTTTTGCCAAGTGTCGGTTTAGCACTCGGCAATGTCTTTGCCGTTTGCTCGAAAAAAATACTCGGCAAAGGCAGCTTTGCCGAGTCTCTGTTTACTGAGTGCCGTTTACTGAGTGTTTTTTTTACTGAGTGCCGTTTACTGAGTGTTTTTTTTTACCTTCGCCGTGTGCCGTGGGTACAAGACAAACCTGAGCATTCCGGTAGTGAATGTTGGCCATGCATGCATCGTCCTAGCTAGGCTTAATGACACCTGCCCATTGAGATAAATGGTGTTGAATTTATTTTCTGCTATTGGACTCGCTATTGGACTCTAAACAGAAAAGATTAACACCTCTAATTTTGATGACCCAGGTATATAATAAGGATTAATTTGCGAGCATGATTGAGCTAATTTGTACTCTCTCAGTCCCAAAATAAGTGTTCGTTTAGAAAATTTTGGACACATTAGTAGTTGTGAGAAGTGACCATGCTATTCCTAATTACTCATATTAGTTGTGGTTGAAAGCTGTCCAATCTGTTTGATTTTTTAGATCTGAATACATGCACGTGCATTGGAACCAGAGAAAAAATATCAATTGATCATTTCATTGGATCTATGCACTTCTCAACACACTTGTTTTTATTGGTGCAAGTGTTGCTTTAATTAGATGAGTCTCACTCGAAGCTAAATGAACTTTCTTTGTGTGACAAAATTTGAAAGATAAACGAACACTTATTTTTGAATAGATTGGGACAGAGGGAGTAAGCCGATACTTAAAAAAAGGAAGATGGTTGGTGGCATGTCACGTTCCTCTGTCCTTTTACCATCAAACAAAGCATTATATTATTACATGGATCGATGAACTCTCACACCGGCTGCGGCAGCTCCTCGTCGGCTTGCAGTTTCCCCTCTATACTTCCGTAGACACAACCTTCGACGACGACCACAACCTTCGACGACGACGAAAACGCAGCAGCAGCCAGCAAGGAGGAATCCCGGCAGATAAAAATGTTGAATCCGGTTTTTCAAAATGTTGAAGTAGGCAGATAAAAATGTTGAATATAGTTTTTTTTCCTTATGAAATGTTGATCTAGAATGAAAATGTTGAATCTGTTCATTTTAGATGTTGATTAAACTGTTGAAAAATGTTGAAACTAGTTTGTTAGAATGTTGACTTAAACTTTTAAACGGGTCTAATGGGCTTTACAACTATGCTGCTTATCTAGCTTCCACTAGCTACATAGGAGGCCCCGCGGCACTACTAGCAGAAATTTCGCTCAATCAAAAAGAAAGCAGCAAGTAGAAGTTCCATTAAAGAATCATGACTTGCGCAATGGATGACTTTGTTTATTTATTCAAACAATCGAAACATGACGTTAAAACATACAACAACATATAAGAAAAGTAAACCACATGAACACAAAGAACCAGGAAGGCCAAATCCCTTCAGTTTCTTCCATTTCTTCACTCATGTGATTCAACCGGGTCTAGCTTCTCCTATCTTCAGTGATTGTCGGCAATCATGACATGTTTAAGAGAAAAGTACAACATGCAAATGTGACATGTTTATTCTTGCAAACATGCAAATATGATGGCAAATATAAAGCATACAAAGAAAATAAAAGTAAAAGGAGATGCACATTAAAGCACAAGGCTTCAGTTTCTCCTCCACAATGCAATCTAGCTTTCTCCCCATCTCTTGGCTCATGTGATTCACCCAATCCCCTACCTTCCCTTTCCTGAAGAACACTGACTTCTCAACAATTATGTTGCCAGGCCGGACCAGTTGACCTGTCTGGTTGGTGTCCAAGCTGCTAAGCTTATCAAAGCTGCACAACCTCACCACCTCCTCAGGTATCCCGTCTTCTTCTTCCTTGATACTGAAGGGGACACTGAGGAAGGTTGCAAGTTTGATGACATGCTTTACTGGTTCTGACATCATATCTTCGTACTTGAGAAAAAAAAATCCTGTTAGGGCATGCGATGCTCTCCTTCCAGTACTCGAGGCAATGCTCCCAAAAAGGTCCGTAGGGTGAGAAACCTTCGGAAAACATGTTGACAGCAGCCTCAAAGTCAATGCTACGTTCCCTATGAACCTTATTCTCGAAGTGCCACCGGGACACAAGGGCGTCCTTTGGATCTCGACAAACGTACACAATACGACAACCACAAGTAGCTAAGGAGTCTGGGAAAAACGAGAGGGGCATATGGGTGGCAAGAAGCCTTGGAGATGGGAGTGTCTCTACATAGGTCATGCCACCATCTTGAGGGATCTCGATTAATGGCACCACCTCCTGGGGATGACGGAAGAGAAGAGGGTGATTGCCAAACTCATACCGGGAGTGATTGGTGATTGCGAAGGCGAGGGCCTTGATCCACGTGGTGCCACACTTGGGGTTCGTTGTGAGAACGATGTCGTTGTGGAGAGGTTCGAAGGTGTTCTGGAGGCGCATGATGGTTGCAGCGAAACGTGGACGGAGCCAGTAGTTCTTGTAGAGCACCAATGGCTGCGCCCACCCCTCCCTCGTCGGAAGTTTGGATAGAGGATCATCAGTAGCGTGGCTATTTGTGGCGCTTCCCTCCATGGCTTGTGCCATAGCTCAGCTGCTTTGGAGTTCTTGCGCGCTCTACAGCTGGGACGATGGATTGGGCGGGTTGAGCAGCTCTGCTGGTGGCTAGCACATAATGCTTAAATACAGAGAGCTGAGTGGAGGCATCAGTCTGCCAATGGGCAATGGTGCGTAGGTTAGGCATCAGTCTGCCAATGGTGCGTAGGTTTGGCACGTCACATTCCACTGTCCTTTTGCCATAAAAAAGGCAGCCCCATGCGCGTGGTCTGCTCTGCTCCTCCATGCACGATGTCCGCATGGTCTGCTACGAGCACACGCAGGTTCTTCGCAGGCAGATCGATCAGGTCGATGCGCCGACGCAGCTCATCAGCTCCTCCACGTACGGTCGCCGCCGGCTTTGGTCCCGTTTGTTACATTTGCTTATTTTTAGCACCCGTTTGGTTACATTTGCTTATTTTTAGCACCCGTCACATCAAATGTTTAGATACTAATTAGTAGTATTAAACGTAGACTATTTACAAAACCCATTACATAAGTGGAGGCTAAACGGCGAGACGAATCTATTAAGCCTAATTAGTCAATGATTTGACAATGTGTTGCTACAGTAAATATTTGGTAATGATGGATTAATTAGGCTCAATAGATTTATCTTACCGTTTAGCCTCCACTTATGTGGTTTTGTAAATAGTCTACGTTTAATATTCCTTATTAGTATCTAAACATTCGATGTGACATGTGCTAAAAATAAGCAAAGGGAACCAAACGCCCCTTGTTCTTGCATCCTCTGGCAAACTTCCTTCCTAACCTGACATGGGGCGAAACGAAACACATCAAGCAAAAATGTTGCTCAAGCCGGCCTTACTGGTTGTGTTTCTCTAAAGCTCAAGGACAAGTAGGATCATATCATATCACCTTCCTTGCCTCTCCTGAAGCCTGATTTCTCGTAGACCACATTGAGTCATGGATGGGGTTCTCAATCACTACCGTAAACCGGGTGTTTGCCGAGTGCATTCTATTGGGCAGTCGACAAAGAAGCTCTTTGCTGAGTACTGTTATAAAAATCTCGGCAAAATAATTGCACTTGGCAAAAGAGCCAAAAAATACTTGGCAAAGCCCGGCACTCGACAACCTAGAAAAAAACACTCGGCAAAGATAGGCACTCGGCAAAGAAATATGTTCGCTGAGTGTAATTATTTGGCACTCGGCAAAGAATATGTTTGCCGAGTGTAATTATTTAGCAGTCGATAAATAATTTCACTTTATTTCTCTTCTAACCTTGAAACTTTTCTACTCTCCATATAGAACGTGTGGTATTCCATGTTAAAATTTGGTATATTTCTGGATCTGTTTTCTATATTTAATTAATTTATTGCATTTCTAGAATGTTTTTAGTATAAGTCAAATTTGAACTACAAGTGATTCAAATAATAGAATAAAATGAGTAGAAAAATGATATTCATGTTATTGAGTCCAGTGTGAGGCCTTACCCAGGAAATGAGGTTTTTAAATTCTAAAAAAAGCAAACAAAGTCTGAAAATCATGAGATTTGTCATGATGTGATGATATCATACGTGGAGGCTGTTGTCGGGCATGCACCCCAGGCCACGAGTAGACCTTGGACGACCCACTGAGGGACGTACTTGGATGTGATCAGGACAAAGGGATAGGCTTATCCCGCTCGGACTAGTCAAGTATGCATATGGAAAACTACTCGGGCCATACCGAGTAGAACTCTGTAATTGTACTCGACTAGGACTCGGACTTGTAACCCTGCCCTCCCGTGTATATAAGGGCGGGCAGGGACCCCCCTCAAACAGAACAACTCCAAGTGCATCTAAGATCAATACAAACAAACACACAGGACGTAGGGTATTACGCAATCTAGCGGTCCGAACCTGTCTAAATCGTGTTCCTTGCGTCACCATTGATTCCTTGATTCTCGACGGCCCTTACCGCATAAAAGACCACCTAGGGTACCCCTAGGTGGGTTGCCGGTCTAAAACACCGACAGCTAGCACGCCAGGTAGGGGAGCTCGTCGAGTTTCTCAGCGTGAACTCAATGGCAACGATCATCATCAAGCCTACCTTCGCCATCGAAGTGGGCGCAACCTTCATTTTTGGATCCCGGCTCTGCATCGCCGACGGCGCTGGATCGTTCCGGCGCCAGATCATCAACGCCCGGGAGAAGAAATTGGAGTATTTGGTCAGAAAAAACCAAGATTTCAAAGTCAACAACCTCGAATTCGACTATGCGTCGGACTCGACTTCAGTTCGGACTACTCGGTCCCAGCCACTTTCCAACCCGACTTCGACTCCAAAGAGGTTTCCACACGGACTCCACAACGCAGCCAAAGTATACCAAAGTTTTCTCACCCGAATTCAACTCGAACACGGGAAAGACGAAGACGATGATTTCGACTTGGACTATCTCCCAGATATTCTGTTGTCAGGTCCAACCAAAGGTCTGGTGATCACTTCAACATCTCAAGGCAGATTCGTTCACTTGCCAGGATTAAGACCATCCCTTGCCCGTGACTACGAGTCACGTCTTATCGCTCACATAGACAACCTCTCATACCAGAAAGGCGTCCCACTCACCTCAAGCCGTGAGGAAAGCTCCACCGAAATTGCAACATCAAGCTTCGGAAGCTACTACCCAGACAGGGAAGTCTTTGTTATTACTCAAAACAACAACCCGGGTACTAGCCAAAACAGAACCCCTAGGCGATTAGCACAACTCGACAACATCTCAGAAGACGAGTCAACAGCTAACGCCCCACATGACGAAACTTTCAATCAAAGGAACCAAAGAAGGATGCGCAATGCTACTCGGGTTGAGCGACGGCAGACGCTGGCTACAAACATTCCCATCATAAACCTCAAAAGAGCATTCGATGCAGTTCAGGCTCAAGAACATACCACTCCACTTGCGGCAATCGCCTCGATCAACCTTATATCAACACTCATCCCCCAAGACAGAGACAATGAAGCCACAGCTCAACTCGTACAGCGTGGCAACGGACTAATCTCTCAACTCGCAGAACAGGCTTACAAACTACTCGACAAAGAATCACCAATTCCATCTGTTCCTCGCATCACAGCTCATCAAGAAGGCAGTAGAGGTGCTACAGCCAACAACAACGATGCTCAGAGAAATAACAACGAAGTCGTGAATCAGCCAAGGCAACACAGCCAAGGTTCGAGTAAACAAAATGCCCCAATACGCCAGAAGGATGTCGGGGAAGTCAGCTGCACTAACTCCGTAAAAAGTATTCGACCTACTCGGAAGAACCACGAAGTGTCAAACTTCAGTGTTCTACGAGAAATATTCAACAGTCGGCGTGAGCGAGAAGTCGACAACTACAACCACTTTCCTGCTTTCACAAATAGGGTAATGAAGACAAGACTACCCGAGAAGTTCAAGCCAACAGGAATCACCAAGTATGATGGCAAGCAAGACCCAATTCAATGGCTACGATTCTACTTGCTAGCTGTCCAAGCAGCCGGGGGCAATAACGACACCAAAGTCATCCACTTTCCCATATGCATGGAACTCGCACCGCTGACATGGCTCGAGTCCCTCAAACCTAAATCAATCGACTCTTGGGCAGATCTGACAAAAGCTTTCACCAACAACTATGCCGGCTCCATGACTAGACCAGACAACAAGATCGACTTGAGTCAAATAAAGCGGAAAGAAGGTGAAAGCTTACGCGACTACTTGAGACGATTCTTCGAAAAAAAGGCAACTATAGTTGACATTTCAGAAACAGACATCATCGAGTGTTTCCAGAACGGACTCTACGATAGACGGACATACCAAGACTTCGGTCGACGGCGACCAGCTAATGTCAAAGACCTTAAAGTCATGGTACAACAGTGGGCAGATGAAGAAGACAAAGAGCGAGAATGGTTTGGCTCCCATCGCAACCGTGGACGCGACAACAACAACAATGACCAGGATAGAACTCGACACAATGATACTCGAAATAACTTTTCGAGTAATCAGAATCGCAAAAGGAAGCCCGACAACACCGTTGCTGCCATGACCAACTCCGAGAAAAAGGGATTCTGTAAAAATGATGAAGGGCCAACCTTCACCGAACTACTCAAAAAGCAGTGCCCATGGCACCCGACTAGCAAACACTCGGGGATAGACTGCTACAGCATGCGCCGAGTCATGCAAGACTTACCCACACCACCACCCCCTGAAGAATACAGCAAGAAAAAGGATAAGAGCAAGAACAAAGTCCACAACGGCGAAGAAGAAGAAGGCGACATTCAGAACGCCTCCAAGAAGGTTTCGCACAATTTATCACGTACGATGTTTACAAACCGAAGCATCTCAAAAAAAGAATCCTAGCGTTGAGAAGGATTCTGCAAGATGTGGAGTCAAAGTGACGGTCAAATTGGGGTTTGACTTCAAAACTTTTTGTATCAGTAATAGAGAACATAGATTATTTCATGTGAAATTTTGGTAATTTTTTGGATCCGTTTGATAATTTTAATTTATTAAGTGCAGTTATAGAATTTTAATTGATATAAATTAAATTTGAGCTGCATAAAATAATGGAGTAATATATTGTTGAGTCAATGTGATAAGGTATTTTCAAAGTACATCGGGAAAAAGAAGGAAAACACGATATGGAAAAGAAGGAAATGGGAAAAAAAAAGTTTGCCGAGTGACGTGATCGAACTCGGCAAACTTAGCTTTGCCAAGTGTCCTAGATTCTACACTCGGCACCTTATAAAAGTCACCCGGCCGCTGCCCCCTCCCTCCCATCCTCCCCTGCGTCTCCCGGCATCACCACCCCCTTCACTCCCTCCCTCTCCTGTCGGTGCCGCCCCTTCCCCTCCCTCCATATCCCGCCGGTGCCCCCTTCCTCTCCGGCCGGCGCCGCCTCCTCCCCTCCCTCCATCTCTTGCCGGTGCCCCCTCCCTCTCCCGCTGTCCCACCCCCTCCCCTCCCTACGTCTCCCGCTGGTGCCCCCTCCCTCTCCCGCCGGCACCGCTCCCTACCCTCCCTCTCCACCCATCTCCCTCCCTCTCCGTCTTTTTTTTTTGCACAGGTGGGGGTGGCATCGTGGTGGTGGCAGCAAGCGTGGTGGTGGCGGCGGCGGCGGCGTGGTGTTGGCGGTTAGGTTTTTTATTATATTTTTTGAAACTTTTTTTGCCAAGTGTCGATTTAGCACTCAGCAACGTCTTTGCCGAGTGCTCGACAAAAAACACTCGGCAAAGACAGCTTTGCCAAGTGGAACAGTCGGCAAAAATCTTTGCCAAGTGTTTTTTTTCCTTCGCCATGTGCCGTGGGCACACGACAAACCTGGGCATTCCGGTAGTGAATGTTGGCCATGCATGCATCGTCCTAGCTAGGCTTAATGACACCTACCCATCGAGATATAAATGGTGTCGAATTTATTTTCTGCTGATTAGAATCTAAATAGAAAAGATTAACACCTCTAATTTTGATGATCCAGGTATATAATAAGGATTAATTTGCGAGCACGATTGAGCTAATCTGTACTCCCTCCGTCCCAAAATAAGTGTTCGTTTAGAAAATTTTGGACACATTAGTAGTTGTAAGAAGTGATCATGCTATTTCTAATTACTCATATTAATCGTGGTTGAAAGCTGTGCAGTCTGTTTGATTTTCTGGATCCTGAATACATGTACGTGCATTAGAACCAGAGAAAAAACATCAATTGATCATTTTATTGGATCTATGCACTTCTCAGTACACTTGTTTTTATTGGTGCGAGTATTGCTTTAATTAGATGAGTCTCGTTAGGAGCTAAATGAACTTTCTTTGTGACCAAATTTGAAAGATAAACGAACACTTATTTTGGGACAGAGGGTGTAAGCCGATACTACTTAAAAAAGGAAGATGGTTGGTGGCATGTCACGTTCCTCTGTCCTTTTACCATCGCATGTTTGGCTCCCCCAACTTAACTTGTCACATCGGATGTTTAGATACTAATTAGGAGTATTAAACATAGTCTAATTACAAAACTCATTGCACATATGAAGCCTAATTCGCGAGACGAATCTATTAAGCCTAATTAGTTCATGACTTGACAATGTGGTGCTACAGTAACCATTTGCTAATGATGGAATAATTAGCCTTAATAGATTCATCTCACAAATTAGACTCCATCTGTGCAATTAGTTTTGTAATTAGCTTATATTTAATCCTCCTAATTAGCATCCGAACATCTGATGTATCCGAACATCTGATGTGACCCTGCTAAACTTTAGCACCTCGTATCGAAACGCTCATAAATCGACGAACTCTCGCACCGGCAGCGGCGGCTCCTCGTCGGCTTGCAGTTTCCCCTCTATATTCCGAAGGCACAACGTACCTTCGACGACGACGAAAACGCAGCAGCAAGCCAGCGAGGAGGAATCCCATGGGCCATGGCCCCCAGGATGAGCAGGACCACAGCCACCGCCCAGGCCGGCCGCCCGATGAGCGCGGTAGAAGAGCATCGAGAGGACGCAGAAGGCGATGAGCGCGCCAAGCATGCACAGCAGCGGCGCGCATCGACGGTCAGGATCCGGCCTCGCGTCAACGACGACGCCGCCACCGCCGCCGCCAGGGTTCTCGATGTCGGCCATAGCAGCTATCCTTTTGGTGTTCAGTACGACAACCACAAGTAGCTAAGGAATCTGGGAACAACAAGAGGGGCATATGGGTGGCAAGAAGCCTTGGAGATGGGAGTGTCTCTACGTAGGTCATGCCACCATCTAGAGGGATCTCGATTAATGGCACCACCTCCTGGGGATGACGGAAGAGAAGAGGGTGATTGCCAAACTCATACCGGGAGCGATTGGTGATTGCGAAGGCGAGGGCCTTGATCCACGTGGTGCCACACTTGGGGTTCGTTGCGAGAACGATGTCGTCGTGGTGAGGTTCGAAGGTGTTCTGGAGGCGCATGATGGTTGCAGCGAAACGTGGACGGAGCCCGTAGTTCTTGTAGAGCACCAATGGCGGCGCCCACCCCTCCCTCGTTGGAAGTTTGGATAGAGGATCATCAGTACCTTGGCTATTTGTGGCGCTTCCCTCCATGGCTTGTGCCATAGCTCTCAGCTGCTTTGGAGTTCTTGCGCGCTCTACAGCTGGGACCTGCGGATAGAGCGTGTAGAGCTGCGGATTGGGTGGGTGCGTGTAGACCTGCGGATTGAGCAGCTCTGCTGGTGGCTACCATATAGTAATTAAATATAGAGAGCAGCTCTGATGCTGGTGGCTACCAATGGTGTGCAAGTTACCATATACTGTATAGGATTAAAGTATAATCTCGTGATCAGCGAGTATGTTTTTATATTCCTAAAGAAAAGGGACAGATAAGATCATGTGGCGGGGACATAGCTCAAGTTCTTTAATTTGGATCCTGATAAGGGGTTGCGTGGATGAGAAAAGTATACGACAACATGCTTAGTGGGTGTTTGGACTTTTAGTCCGAACTAAAATTCATATCACATCGAATATTCGGAGGTTAATTAGGAGGTTCAAATATGAGCTAATTATAAAACTAATTACACAGATGGAGGGTAATTCCCGAGACGAATCTATTAAGCCTAATTAATCCATCATTAGCACATGTTTACTGTAGCACCACATTCTCAAATCATGGACTAATTATGCTTAATAGATTCGTCTCGCAAATTAGCCTCCATCTGTGCAATTGATTTTATAATTAGTCTATATTTAATACTCCTAATTAGTATCTAAATATCCGATGCGATATGAAAAAACTTCCTAGGTCGGGGTTCCTCTGCTCGGTTCCGCGTCCGCGAGCCACCCCGCGCCGTCTGCTTCGCCTCCCTCCAACCCGCACTTCCCGGTTTGCCCTCCGATCGATTCGGCGTCCGCGAGCCTCCCCCGCGTCATCCGCTTTGCCTCCCTCCATCCCGCGCTTCCCGGTTTGCCCTCCGATCTCCAGTGCCACCCGCCCTACTCCTCCGCGGTCTCCCTGCGCCGCCGCCGCCGCCCGCCCTACTCTCCGTAGTCTCCCTGCGCCACCGCTCGCCCTCCTCCTCTCCGCGGTCTCCCTGCGCCGCCGCCGCGGCCCTACTCCTCTCCTCGGTCTCCCTGCACCTCCTCCGCCGCTCGCCCTTCGCCGCCGTCACATGCCCTCCTCCTCTCCTCGCTCACCCCGCCCCGCGCTGCAGTCGCCTGCCCTCCTCGTTCTCCCTGCGCCGAAGTCGCCCGCCCTCCTCCACGCTCTCCCTACGCCGCAGTTGCCCGCCACTACTCCCAGTCGTCGCGCCGTTGTCGGGGACACGCTGCCAACGAGCCATGTTAGCTTCATACCTCTTCTCAGACGATCTACAACACCGGAGTTCGATTACATCCTGTATTGTTCAAACAGAAGTTTTCACCATAGTCTCTGTGATTGAAAGCATCTTTTTTGTGTGTGTTCTATACAATGTTAGTCACTCCTCTTTGAGAACAACAGAAGAGGGTGTTTTGTCATAGGGCAACATGCTATATGTCGTGCCCCAGATACATGCTGAATTGAAAATGTAATTTGTGTGCAGTTGCTTGGCTACCTATGTTTTGAGCAATATGAGGCGCAAAGGAAAAGTTCCTCATTTATCGTTTCTTTAGCTATTATTAGTAGTGTGGTAGAAGATCCCAATTTGTACTTATTAGCAGGAGAGTAGAATTACCTTGATCACCTCATAGAACTTCGGATCCAAGTGAACTGGCGTCCTACTATACAACCATGGCAGCTCTAATGTCCAAGTTGAGAAACAATGCTAATAGCACAAATACTGTTGGAGAGGCACGCCATTTCTGCAAAGAAAGAAATCAGATCAAGCTAAAACAACACTATTTGAATGAAAAATGAAATGTGCTGCATGCCTGAATCAATTTGAACTGCACCAGCCTACAAAGTGGTCGGCCAGTCGATTTAACTGTAATTTTCATTTCTGGACCAACAACAACTGATCTCGAACAATACAGGTTCCAGTTTCTAACAAAAACTGCATTTATCCAATCACTGTTACAAACTATTATTTGATGGGCCTAAAATATAAAATAAACAAGGATGGCGAATTTCATCCATTAGAAAGTGACAGCCCACTATCTATGCTTGAATTGCTCCTAGAACCTGTGGACTGTCACATATAATCTGCTACTGCCCTTCAGGTGATACAGTTGAATCATTTGCACTCAGCCAAACTGCATATTTCAGGACAGTTCACTGACAACTGATGGCCAAGATATCTGATAATTTGGCATAGATAGCGAGCATCCCCATCTGTAGCCGTCAACAGCAGAACGAAATTACCTTGAACATCTGACAGAGCTTCGTATCCCAAGTGAATTGGTGCCCAGCTTGTAGGGCGAGCGAGGAGGAGGGCGGGCGGCGGCGGCGCAGGGCAACACCGGAGTTCGATTCTGTCGTCTAGGGGGTGTTTGGATCCTTGAGCTAAAGTTTAGTCCGTGTCACATCGAATATTCGGAGGCTAATTAGGAGGACTAAATATGAGTTAATTATAAAACTAATTGCACAGATGGAGACTAAACGGCAAGACGAATCTATTAAGCCTAATTAATCCATCGTTATGAAATGATTACTGTAGCAGCACGTTGTCAAATCATGAACTAATTAGGTTTAATAGATTCATCTCGCCATTTAACCTCCATCTGTGCAATAAGTTTTGTAAATATTCGATGTGATAGGGGCTAAAGTTTAACCCTGGGAACCAAACGACCCCTTAGTTGGCTTCTCTGAATTTTGAATACTGAATAGCAATTGGTATGCTAACGTGCTTTGAAGCATTGTTCATCCAGTGCATGTCAAAGTCAAACTAAAGATCATTCTTTGGCTAGAGATATTTTGTGTTTGGCTAGATCATTCCTTGGATGGACTTTGAATAAATAAATTCATGATTAGCCTGTTTAGAAATTGCACAGATCCATTATGTCTGAGTGTTTTCTAAATGAAACTTCTGATCTAGGCCACACCACATTGATATAATCATATTCAGTATTCAGTACTCAATTAGGCATTAATCACGCAACAAGTTGTTGCCAGGGCAAATTACAGTGCTCATTTTAGCGATTCTTGTTGGTCTCTCTTTGTTGGGTATGGTCAGGTCTTGCTTAGTTCAATGTTTCATGATACTATGATGTGCAACAATTCAGTTTATTTTACATATTTCATTTAAATTATGTTCAGCTATCTTTCTAAATCCCCTGCAAGACTGGATAGGCATTCAGGCTGCAGAACTGTTGGATGCTTACTATAAATTAGGCTTTTACCATCTACTGACTGTCCTAGGCTGCTGTGAATCTCAGCAAATAAGAATTGTTGGATGCTTACTATAAATTAGGCATCAATCACGCAACAAGTTGTTGCCAGGGCAAATTACAATGCTCATTTCAGCAATTCTTGTTGATCTCTCTCTGTTTGGTATGGTCAGATCTTGCTTAGTTCAATGCTTTGATCTAGCATATTTTTGTAATTAACTGTGTTATTACTAATGTACAAATGTACAGGAGCGTATGGTAAAATTTAGAACTAAAATGCCAGCTACATTACCATCAACTATATTTAATGAATGGTTAGGGAAACCATTACTACGTAACGAGGATGAAAATATCGGAAGCCCGAGTGACGTTAGAGAAATAATGGAACCTAACGAGATTCAGCACATCAAACAAAAGAGGAAATCCACAAACGGCCATGAAAATGCCCTTAAACTGAAGAAAATCGATACAGAGATAGATTCAGATAAGCAAGATATTCTTCTATACTACGAGGGCTGGCCCTCGAAGAGAGATGAGTTAGCTGAGATTTTTTATGATTATGTTTTGACAATTGAGGATCCTGCAGAATTGAAGTAAGCTCAGTAGTTCATACTTCATCACTTTCGTTTACCACTAATAGTATTGCGGTTTATTATGATTTTTTATGCATCGTCCCTATCTATTGTTTTGCAGTATAGTTTGCGTAAGCAGTGATTTGCCCTATAAGAGTGTGTATAAACTCGGTGATCTCAAGGTGTTGTTGAAACGAGGTTCACCCATACCTGAACCATTTTTCAACTTAGATGTCCGGTTTCTTGCAAATCGAGAGGTTAAAGGGATGATAAGGTACAACAACAAGGTTGCAAAGCATCACGTAGGTCTGCGGTTTTGTGTAAGTTAGCTTGTTTATAATTACAATCATACTATGGAATATATTGCATTCATTGTCTGTCTATTTATATTTATTATACATAAAATTGATAAGTGGTATTGATCATGGCTATATATCATTCCGCTTCAGAAAATGTTGGAGTTAACACGTTATGAAAAATATCGTACACATCGCAATGGTAAAGAGTTGGGTGATGTGATTGGTGGATGGGAAATAGTAAAATATGACATACCAGGTTGTAGATATGTAAGTTCTTTTCATGTTGTTATTTGTTCATTACATATCCTTTGTGGTCTTAATACTGAGTGCTTTGCAGTTTCTCTTGCCATGGAAGCACGTCAATACCTACCTGCTTTATGTACTCGACATTAAGCGGAAGAAACTTATTGTGATTGACACTAAACTCATTCCAAAATATGCCACCAATGTGCCATATAAACATTATGCGATATAGATTGTAGGGTTTCGCCTAAAATTTTTGGTCGCATTTAGACAGCTTAAACCTGATTCATGGGAGGATGTTCACAAATAGGAATTTAAACGCGCGAAAGGGATTGCGGAAGACACTGATGGGTAAGACCAGCTCTGACACACCGGCATTTTAGAGTGTCAATATCCTTTATTTCTTAAAATATATGTTTCTATATTTATATAGCTGACGATTCATCGTACCATAGATTTTCAGATGGATGGCTTATTCTACAGTACATGGCATGGTGGGATAGTCCTCGAAACGTGCACATCGATACAGTGAGTAAATATACTTTATTGTACGTTCCTTTGTGATTTTACAATATACCATAAATCTAATCACACGAGAGCTAAACTTGAAGTAAGCACTCAACTTACGTACATGATGCTATTACGATGCGGCGCAACTTCTTCATCGATCTTTTGGTGCACAAAGCGAATGCCTGGAGGACACTACTACCAGGCATTGTGAAACATTATCTTTAGCGCATCACAGGCAAAGAAATAGGATAGATGGGGGTGGCCTTTGGATGACCTGTATTCGTATTTGTTCCACATGATTATTATCCTGCTGAATCCAATGTTGAAGGTTGTTTAAGTCGCCGTTAGAGCTTGCTAGAAATGAATACGATGTAAAGGTGATTAACTGCCATATATTATTTGGGAATTGGTCACATAATTATTCTTTTGCAAGTTGACATAAAGAGCATCCAAGCGTACTTATGCTTATGTTATTACTCATTACAAAGTCATTTTTTGTTTCACATTGGAGGCATTTGGAAGTAAATATTTCACACGATAATGTTGATGTTTATAGACGAAATTTATTTTGCCCGTAGCAACGCATGAACACGATCCTGTACTTAAAAACCAAAGCCGTAGCGGTGACGGTGGTCCAGCTCTTCTCTCCTCACCACTGACACATGCACCCACATGTTTTTCATAACACAAGGCCGGATCCCTTGAGCTTCTCTTCCATGATGTAATCCAACTTTCTCCCCATCTCTTCACTCATATAATTTACCCAATCACCTACCTTGCCTCTCCTGAAGAAGGCTGATTTCTCGTAGACCACATTGGGTCTTGGACGGAGCTTCAAGTTTCCGGCCCTATTAGCCTCCAAGCCACTAAGCATCTCAAAGCTGCACAACCTTACCACCTGCTCATGAACACCATCCTCTTCTTCCTCGCCGGTGAATGGGACACCGAGGAACAATGCAAGTTTCTTGGCATACCTCACAGGATCTGACATCATGTCTTCATATTTCAGGAAAAGAATCCTATCAGGGCTCGCGATGCTTTCTTTCCAGTACTCGAGACAATGGTTCCAAAAGGGCCCACTGGGCAAAGAACCCTCGCAAAACCTATTGAACATGGAGTCCAAGTCAGGAGCATGTCCTCCATGTATCCTTTTCAAGAAATGCCACAATGACACAAAGGCATCCTTGGGCTCTCGGCAAATATAAACAATACGACAACCATGGCTAGCTATGGATCCAGGAAGAAGTGACATGGGCATGTGGGTAGACACAAGCCTCGGGGAGGGAAGCGTCTCAACATAGCTTAGGTCCTCATTTGTAGGAATTTCCAGGAAAGGCACTACCTCCTGTGGATGATGGGTGAGGAGCGGGTGGTCATGGAAGTTGTAACGGTGGCGGGTGGTGATAGTGAAGGCAAGTGCCTTGAGCCATGTGGTGCCACACTTGGGGTTTGTGGCGAGGATGATATCGTCGTGGCGAGGCTTGAAGATGTCTTGGAGGAGCATGATGTTTTTGGCGGTCTGTGGCCACAGCCAATAGTTCTTGTAGAGCACCAAGCCTTCTTTTGGTGGAAGTTTGGACACAAGATCATCAATGTGGCTCTCGGCTGAGCTTCCCTCGTTGTTGGGATGAGCCATGGCTGGTTTTATATTTTGGGCCTTTTGGCAGGTGATGGATCCAACAAACAGGCAGCTAGCTAGCTAAAAGCTTCTGCTTCAACCCGCGGATTGAGCTAGCTGCTCTGCCTGGTGGAGCTGATACTATTATATAGTTGAATTGAATGTCGCTGATATTATTATTGAATTAGTTCACTAGTCACTATTGTATAGTGAGGTATGGGCATGGATGGTAACATCATATCTTCCTATCTGTGGTATGGGCATGGATGGTAACATCATATCTTCCTATTTGTGGTATGGGCATGCATGGTATGGGCATGGATGGTGTTTTTTTTTTGGAAGTTTGGATAGAGGATCATCAGTACCTTGGCTATTTGTGGCGCTTCCCTCCATGGCTTGTGCCATAGCTCTCAGCTGCTTTGGAGTTCTTGCGCGCTCTACAGCTGGGACGATGGATTGGGTGGGTGCGTGTAGACCTGCGGATTGAGCAGCTCTGCTGATTGGCTTGCGCATGCATCTCCGGCTGGTGGGATAATACTCCCTTCGTTCTAAATTGTAGGTTGTTTTGACTCTTTTAGGTTCATAGATATTATTGTACATCTATATATGTGTAGAAAAATTTTAAAACGGAGGAAGGAAGTATATAAGATGAACGTATGCTCTTGCAATTGTTGAGTTAGTTCACTGATTAATGTATACAGTTGAGGAGATGGATGTATACTGCCTAACAGAATAGCATGAATGCACGCTTGTTTCAGTGAGGCCGTCTTTCTAGCTAGGACACTGTAACCTCGAGCTGTACAGATGTTAATGTGCTGGTGACCCAATATAATTTGACTATAGTTTATCATTTTCCCTTCCTTTTGCCTTTCATTTGATCCGTATCGCTGTTTCAGAAAATTGGTCGTTTCTTGTATTTTGCTAGGTCGTCAGAGACCATTTCAGTAATCGTAAGTCAACGCAAGGTCCAAGATGTTCCTTTAGTTTTTTTTTAAAAAATAAGGCTTATTATAGTTGAAGGGCCTAAATTTGAGGCAGAATCTTGTTTGGGCCTGAAAGTGAAACTGTTGGGATTGGGCTGGTGGGCTTGATCGCGGGCTTATACGGGTTTGTTTCGTGAATACCGTACTGCCAGCCCGAGAGTGCACGTTCATGAATGGTAACCTCAAGTTCAGATGCACCTGTACATTGCTGGGGGCCTGAGGGATATGGGTATCCCATAGGTTCCCACCGATACGGATCTGATAAGTAGGCCCGCTCGTTCAGGACATGCGGGCTGAGGACATGAAGTTATCCAAATCTACCCGTATACTGTGGCACGCGTACTGTAATCCGATTTAGATTTGTTAGGATTGATCTCTTTCCAGATTTAGTCCAACGGCCAAATCCGAGAAGGATCCCCAATGGCGTCCTCGACGACTACTTCACTCAAGACCGACGGTCAGTGTCTCTTTCTCCAGGATGTCACCGTGTAGATCTAGTACTTCATGTTGTTTATCTAAATCAAGTAGAAGACCCACTAGATTAGCACCTAGAAGTTCCTGTTAATCCTATCAAGATTACCTTCCATGTAATACCGAGTATATTAGATTCAAACCGACATGTAACTCTTAGTCGTTCAACTATATAAGGCAGCCAAGAACGCCTCCAAAGGCAATGGAAAAATAGATCATCAGATCAATACTGGGCAATACAATCCAAAAAATACAGGACGTAGGGTATTATCCTCCGAAGGTCTAAAATTATCTAAATCCCTCGTGTTCCCTTTGTGTCCTCGCGATCACCTTCGAGTTCTGGGCCCTCGGATCCATCCTGCTCGACTCCCTCGGATCCATCCTGCTCGACTCCACGCCCACCCAGAGGAGCGAGCACTAGTAGAGAATTGGGCTTTAGTCCCGGTTGGTAGGGTGCAAATATCCCGAAAATCCATCCGGGATAAACCAACCGGGACAAAAGGGGGGTCTTTTATCCCGGGTCACTCAACCGGGACAAAAGACTCCCTTTTATCCCGGTTGGTAATACCAATCGGGATAAAACAGGTCACCATGGCCGGCGCTGCAAAAAAAAAATCCCGAGCTCCCAGGAGGCCCACACACGCACGTCGCAAGTCACAAGTCACGTAATTTTTCACGCGAAATATGCGCGTGCGCGGTTCGTGGGATTCGATCCCACAACCTCTTGAGGATGACGGAAGAGAAGAGGGTGATTGCCAAACTCATACCGGGAGCGATTGGTGATTGCGAAGGCGAGGGCCTTGATCCACGTGGTGCCACACTTGGGGTTCGTTGCGAGAACGATGTCGTCGTGGTGAGGTTCGAAGGTGTTCCGGAGGTGCATGGTGGTTGCAGCGAAACGTGGACGGAGCCGGTAGTTCTTGTAGAGCACCAATGGCTGCGCCCACCCCTCCCTCGTCGGAAGTTTGGATAGAGGATCATCAGTACCGTGGCTATTTGTGGCGCTTCCCTCCACGCGTTGTGCCATAGCTCAGCTGCTTTGGAGTGTTCTTGCGCGCTCTACAGCTGGGACGATGGATTGGGTGGCTACTTGTATAATTCATGCATGCTTCTTTGGGTACAGATTCGGTCAATAATGGTGTGTAGTATTAAAGTATAATCTCGCGATTAGCGAGTATGTTTTTTTATTCCTAATAAAGAAAAGGGACAGATAAGATCATATGGTGGGGACATAGCTCAAGTTCTTTAATTTGGATCTCCAGCAGGGATATGGCCCCGGCTGCGGCGGACGGAGCTCCGATCGATCCTCCCTAGAACAATGCAGAAACATGCATGCTTCGACGGCTAGAACATCCGCCGGAGACGAGGATGACAGCTACCACGCGACGGAGGATGCCGACGGCGATGAGAGCGCCGTCCATCGTGCTCCGGTACCGTCGGTGGGGTTCTCGATGTCCGCCGTGACATGTCACATTCATCTGTCCTTTTGCCATAAAAAAAGGCAGCCCCATGTGCGTGGTCTGCTCTGCTCCTCCATGCAGGATGTCCGCATGGTCTGCTACGAGCACACGCAGGTTCTTCGCAGGCAGATCGATCAGGTCGATGCGCCGACCCAGCTCATCAGCTCCTCCACGTACGGTCGCCGCCGGCTTTGTTCTTGCATCCTCTCGCAAACTTCCTTCCTAACCTGACATGGGACGAAACGAAACACATCAAGCAAAAATGTTGCTCAAGCCGGCCTTACTGGTTGTGTTTCTCTAAAGCTCAAGGACAAGTAGGATCGTATCACATCACCTACCTTGCCTCTCCTGAAGCCTGATTTCTCGTAGACCACATTGGGTCGTGGATGGGGTTCTCAATCACTACCGTAAACCGGGTGTTGGCCGAGTGCATTCTATCGGGCACTCGGCAAAGAAGCTCTTTGCCGAGTGCTGCTAAAAACACTCTGCAAAATAATTGCACTTGGCAAAAGAGCCAAAAAATACTTGGCAAAGCCTGGCACTCGACAACCTAGAAAAAAAACACTCGGCAAAGATAGGCACTCGGCAAAGAAATATGTTTGCAGAGTGTAATTATTTGGCACTCGGCAAATAATATGTTTGCCGAGTGTAATTATTTAGCAGTTGACAAATAATTTCACTTTATTTCTTTTCTAACCTTCAAACTTTTTCTACTCTCCACATAGAACATGTGGTATTCCATGTTAAAATTTGGTATATTTCTGGATTTGTTTTCTATATTTAATTAATTTATTGCATTTCTAGGATTTTTTTGGTATAAGTCAAATTTGAACCGCAAGTGATTCACGTAATAGAATAAAATGAGTAGAAAAATGATATTCATGTTATTGAGTCCAGTGTGAGGCCTTACCTCAAGAAATGAAATTTTTTTTGAATATCTTGTTCAGAAAACACGACCACGAACGCGTGGTCGAATGGTTTTTAAATTCTAAAAAAAGCAAATGAAGTATGAAAATCATGAGATTTGTCATGATGTGATGATATCATACATAGAGGCTGTGGTAAAAAATTGAGAAGGTTTCGCATAATTTGTCATGTTCGATATTTACAAACCGAAGCATCTCAAAAAAAAAGAATTGTAGCGTTGAGAAGGATTCGGCAAGATGTGGAGTCAAAGTGATAGTCGAATTGGGGTTTGACTTCAAAACTTTTTGTATAGGCAGTAGAGAACATAGATTATTTCATGTGAAATTTTGGTAATTTTTTGGATCCGTTTGATAATTTTAATTTATTAAGTGCAATTATAGAATTTTAATTGATATAAATTAAATTTGAGCTGTAGCTCCATAAATATTCATAGAAAAATCATATATATATATATATATATTGTTGAGTCAATTTGATAAGGTATTTTCAAAGTACATCGGGGGAAAAGAAGGAAAATACGGTATGGAAAAGAAGGAAAGGGGAAAAAAAGTTTGCCGAGTGCAGACACTTGGCAAAGATAAGTTTGCCGAGTGCCATGATCTGATACTCGGCAAACTTAGCTTTGTCGAGTGTCCTAGATTCGACACTCGGCACCTTATAAAAGTTACCCGACCACCGCCCCCTCCCTCCCACCCTCCCCTTCCTCTCCCGACATCGCTGCCCCCTCCCCTCCCTCCCTCTCCCGCCGGCGCCGCCTCTTCCCCTCCCTCCATCTCCCGCCGGTGCCTCCTCCCTCTCCCGCCGGTGCCGCCCCCTCCCCTCCCAACGTCTCCCGCCGGCGCCCCCTCCCTCTCCCGCCACCCCCACCCCCTCCCCTCCCAACGTCTCCCGCCGGCGCCCCCTCCCTCTCCCGCCACCCCCACCCCCTCCCCTCCCAACGTCTCCCGCCGACGCCCCCTCCCTCTCCCGCCGGCGCCACCCCCTCCACTCCCTCTTCCCCCATCTCCCTCCCTCTCCCTCTTTTTTTTTTGCACAGGCGGTGGCGGCAGGCGTGGTGGCGACGGCGGAGTGGTGGTGGCGGTTAGGTTTTTTATTATATTTTTCGAAATATTTTTTGCCGAGTGTCGATTTAGCACTCGGCAACATCATTGCCGAGTGCTCGATAAAAAACACTCAGCAAAGATAGTTTTGCCGAGTGGAACACTCGGAAAAATATTTGCTAAGTGTTTTTTTTGCCTTCGCCGTGTGTCATGAATGTTGGCCATGCATGCATCGTCCTAGCTAGGCTTAATGACACCTACCCATCGAGATATAAATGGTGTCGAATTTATTTTCTGCTGATTAGAATCTAAACAGAAAAGATTAACACCTCTAATTTTGATGATCCAGGTATATAATAAGGATTAATTTGCGAGCACGATTGAGCTAATCTGTACTCCCTCCGTCCCAAAATAAGTGTTCGTTTAGAAAATTTTGAACACATTAGTAGTTGTGAGAAGTGATCATGCTATTCCTAATTACTCATATTAATCGTGGTTGAAAGCTGTGTAGTCTGTTTGATTTTCTGGATCCTGAATACATGTACGATGCATTGGAACCAGAGAAAAAACATCAATTGATCATTTTATTGGATCTATGCACTTCTCAGTACACTTGTTTTTATTGGTGCGAGTATTGCTTTAATTAGATGAGTCTCGTTAGGAGCTAGATGAACTTTCTTTGTGACCAAATTTGAAAGATAAACGAACATTTATTGACAGAGGGTGTAAGCCGATACTACTTAAAAAAGGAAGATGGTTGGTGGCATGTCACGTTCCTCTGTCCTTTTACCATCGCATGTTTGGCTCCCCCGCTTAACTTCCGCACGTGTCACATCAGATGTTTGGATACTAATTAGGAGTATTAAACATAGTCTAATTACAAAACTAATTGCACATATGAAGCCTAATTCGCGAGATGAATCTATTAAGCCTAATTAGTTCATGACTTGACAATGTGGTGCTACAGTAACCATTTGCTAATGATGGATTAATTAGCCTTAATAGATTCGTCTCACGAATTAGACTCCATCTGTGTAATTAGTTTTGTAATTAGCTTATATTTAATCCTCCTAATTAGCATCCGAACATCTGATGTGATCCTGCTAAACTTTAACCCCTCGTAATCGAAACACTCATGAATCGATGAACTCTCGCACCGGCAGCGGCGGCTCCTCGTCAGCTTGCAGTTTCCCCTCTATATTTCCGAAGGCACAACGTACCTTCGACGACGACGAAAACGCAGCAGCAGCCAGCGAGGAGGAATCCCATGGGCCATGGCCCCTAGGATGAGCAGGACCACAGCCACCGCCCAGGCCGGCCGCCCGATGAGCGCGGTAGAAGAGCATCGAGAGGACGCAGAAGGCGATGAGCGCGCCAAGCATGCACAGCAGCGGCGCGCATCGACGGTCGGGATCCGGCCTCGCGTCAACGACGACGCCGCCACCGCCGCCGCCGGGGTTCTCGATGTCCGCCATAGCAGCTAGCCTTTGGTGTTCATTACTAGCTAGGGGGAAAAAGCCAGCGAGTCCAATGCAATCAACGTAGAGAGACCATGAACATAAAGAACAAGGAGGGCCAAATTCCTTCAGTTTCTTCCATTTCTTCACTCATATGATTCAACCGGGTCCAGCTTCTCCTTTCTTCTTCTGTGATTGTGGCAATCATGACGTGTTTAAGAGAAAAGTAGAACATGCAAATATGACATTTTTATTCTTGCAAACATACAAATATGAAGGCAAATATAAAGCATACAAAGAAAATAAAAGCAAAAGGAGATGCACATTAGAGCACAAGGTCAGTTCCCTTCAATTTCTCTTCCACAATGCAATCTAGCTTTCTCCCCATCTCTTGGCTCATGTGATTCACCCAATCCCCCACCTTTCCTTTTCTGAAGAACACTGACTTCTCAATAATTAGGTTACCAATCCGGACCTGGTCACCTGTCTGGTTGGTGTCCAAGCTGCTAAGCTTATCAAAGCTGCACAACCGCACCACCTCCTCAGGTATCCCGTCTTCTTCTTCCTTGATACTGAAGGGGACACCGAGGAATGTTGCAAGTCTAATGACATACTTTATTGGTTCTAACATCATATCTTCATACTTGAGAAAAAGAATCCTGTTAGGGCATGCGACGCTCTCCCTCCAGTACTCGAGGCAATGCTCCCAAAAAGGTCCGTAGTTTGAGAAACCTTCGGAAAACATGTTGACAGCAGCCTCAAAGTCAACACTACGTTCCCTAATGACCTTACTCTTGAAGTGCCACCAGGACACAAGAGCGTCCTTTGGATCTCGACAAACGTACACAGTACGACAACCACAACTAGCTAAGGAATCTGGGAACAACGAGAGGGGCATATGGGTAGCAAGAAGCCTTGGAGATGGGAGTGTCTCTACATAGGTCATGTCACCATCTCGAGGGATCTCGAGGAATGGCACCACCTCCTGGGGATGACGGAAGAGAAGAGGGTGATTGCCAAACTCATACCGGGAGCGATTGGTGATTGTGAAGGCGAGGGCCTTGATCCACGTGGTGCCACACTTGGGGTTCGTTGCGAGAACGATGTCGTCGTGGCGAGCTTCGAAGGTGTTCTGGAGGCGCATGATGGTTGCAGCGAAACGTGGACGGAGCCAGTAGTTCTTGTAGAGCACCAATGGCTCCGACCACCCCTCCCTCGTTGGAAGTTTGGATAGAGGATCATCAGTGCCGTGGCTATTTGTGGCGCTTCCCTCCATGACTTGTGCCATAGCTCAGCTGCTTTGGAGTTCTTGCGCGCTCTACATCTGGGAGACTGGGACGATGGATTGGATGGCTACTTGTATAAGTCATGCTTCGTTTTTTGGGTACAGATTCGGTCAATCTCGTGATTAGCGAGTATGTTTTTTATTCCTAATAAAGAAAAGGGACAGATAAGATCATATGGTGGGGATCGACATAGCTGAAGTTCTTTAATTTGGATCTCCAGCAGGGATATGGCCCCTGCTGCGGCGGACGGAGCTCCGATCCTCCCTAGAACAATGCAGAAACATGCATACTTCGACGGCGAGAACATCCGCCGGAGACGAGGATGCCAGCTACCACGCGACGGAGGATGCCGACGGCGATGAGAGCGCCTACAAGCAGCAGATGTCTCGTGACATGATTCCTCTGTCCTTTTGCCATAAAAAAAGGCAGCCCTCGATGGACGATGTCACCGGACGGCGTCACCGGCGCCCCATGTGCGTGGTCTCCTCCTCCATGCACGATGTCCGCATGGTCGGCTACGAGCACACGCAGGTTCGCAGGCAGATCGATCAGGTCGATGCGCCGACGCAGCTCATCAGCTCCTCCACGTACGTACGGTCGCCGCCGGCTTTGTTCTTCCATCCTCTCTTAAACTTCCTTCCTATCCTGACATGGGACAAAACGAAACACATGAAGCAAAAATGTTGCTCAAGCCTTACTGGTTGTGTTTCTCTAAAGCTCAAGGACAAATAGGATCGTATCATATCACCTACCTTGCCTCTCCTGAAGGAGGCTGATTTCTCGTAGACCACATTGGGTCATGGATGGGGTTCTCAATCACTACCGGAAACCGGGTGTTTGCCGAGTGCAAGGATCTTTGCCGAGTGCATTCTATCGGGCACTTGGCAAAAAAGCTCTTTGCCGAGTGCTGCCAAAAAACACTCGGCAAAAGAGCTAAAAAAAAACACTGGGCAAAGCCTGGCACTCGGCAACCTAGAAAAAAACAATCGGCAAAGATAGGCACTCGGCAAAGAAATATGTTTGTTGAGTCTAATTATTTAGCACCTGGCAAATAATTTCACTTTTTTTTCTATTCTGACCTTGAAACTTTTTCTACTCTCCACATAAAACATGTGGTATTCCATGTTAAAATTTGGTATATTTCTGGATCCGTTTGCTATATTTAATTAGTTTATTGCATTTCTAGGAATTTTTTGGTATAAGTCAAATTTGAACTGCAAGTGATTCAAATAATAGAATAAAATGAGTAGAAAAATTGATATTTATGTTATTGTGTCCAGTGTGAGGCCTTACCTAGGAAATGAAAAGAAATTTCAAACATCTTGTTCAGAAAACACGACCACGAACGTTTGGCCGAATGGTTTTTAAATTCTAAAAAAAGCAAACAAAGTCAGAAAATCATGAGATTTTTCATGTGTGATGATATCATACATGGAGGCTGTGGTAAAAAATTGAGAAGGTTTCGCACAATTTGTCACGAACGATATTTACAAACCGAAGCATCTCAGAAAAAGAATCGTAGCGTTGAGAAGGATTCAGTAAGATTTGGAGTCAAAGTGACGGTCGAATTGGGGTTTGACTTCAAAATCTTTTGTATAGGCAATAGAGAACATAGGTTATTTCATGTGAAATTTTGGTATTTTTTTGATTCGTTTGATAATTTTAATTTATTAAGTGTAATTATAAAATTTTAATTGATATAAATTAAATTTGAGCTATAACCGCATAAAATAATGGAGTAATATTCGTAGAAAAATCATATATGTATGTATATATATATATATATAGATATATATATATTGTCGAGTCAATTTGATAAGGTATTTTCAAAGGATATCAGGAAACACGGTATGGAAAAGAAGAAAATGGGAACCTAGTGCAGACACTCGGTAAAGATAACTTTACTCAGTGCCGTGATCTGACACTCAGTAAAGTAGCTTTGTTGAGTGTCCTAAATTCGACACTCGCCGCCTTATAAAACTCACCCGGCCACCGCCCCCTTCCTCCCCCCTCCCCTCCCTTTCCCGGCGCCACCCCCCCTCTCCTACCGACGCCGCCCCCTCCCCTCCCTCCGTCTCCCGCCGGCGACCCCTCCCTCTCCCGCTAGCACCACTCCCTCTCGCGATGCTGCCCCCTCCCCTCCCTCCATCTCCCGCCAGCGCCCCCTCCCTCTCCCGCCGGCACCACCCCCTCCCCTCCCTCCCTCTCCCCCCATCTCCCTCTTTTTTTTTCACAGGCGGTGGCGGCGGCGTTGTGGTGGCGGAGACGGCGTCATGGTGGTCGTGGCGGCGTGTTTTTATATTTTTCAAAATATTTTTTACCGAGTGCTCGAGAAAAAACACTCGGCAAAGACAGCTATGCCGAGTCTTTGTTTGCTGAGTGCCGTTTGCTGAGTGGAATACTTGGCAAAGGGTTTTCCGAATGTTTTTTTTTTGCCTTCGCCGTGTGCCGTGGGTACACGGCAAACCTGGGCATTCCGACAGTGAATGTTGGCCATGCATGCATCGTCCTAGCTAGGCTTAATGACACCTACCCATCGAGATAAATGGTGTCAAATTTATTTTCTGCTGATTGGACTCTAAACAGAAAAGATTAACACCTCTAATTTTGATGACCCAGGTATATAATAAGGATTAATTTGCGAGCACGATTGAGCTAATCTGTACTCCCTCAGTCCCAAAATAAGTGTTCATTTAGAAAATTTTGGACACATTAGTAATTGTGAGAAGTGATCATGCTATTCCTAATTACTCATATTAGTTGTGGTTGAAAGCTGTCCAATCTGTTTGATTTTCTGGATCCTGAATACACGCACATGCACGTGCATTGGAACTAGAGAAAAAACATCAATTGATCATTTCATTGGATCTATGCACTTCTCAACATACTTATTTTTATTGGTGCGAGTATTACTTTAATTAGATGAGCCTCACTTGAAGGTAAATGAACTTTCTTTGTGATAAATTTGAAAGAAAAACGAATCCTTATTTTGGGATAGATTGGGACAGGGAGTAAGCCGATACTTAAAAAAAGGAAGATGGTTGGTGGCATGTCACGTTCCTCTGTCCTTTTACCATCAAACAAAGCATTATATTATTACATGGATCGATGAACTCTCGCACCGGCAGCAGCGGCTCCTCGTCGGCTTGCAGTTTCCCCTCTATATTTCCGTAGACACAACGACGACGACGAAAACGCAGCAGCAGCCAGCGAGGAGGAATCCCATGGGCCATGGCCCCCAGGACCAGCAGGACCACAGCCACCACGCGAACGCCCAGGCCGGCCGCCCGATGAGCGCGGTAGAAGAGCATCGAGAGGACGCAGAAGGCGATGAGCGCGCCAACCATGCACAGCTGCGGCGCGCATCGACGGTCGGGATCCGGCCTCGCATCAACGACGCCGCCGCCGCCGCCGGGGTTCTCGATGTCCGCCATAGCAGCTAGCCTTTGGTGTTCGTTACTAGCTAGGGGGGAAAAGCAAGCGAGCTCAATGCAATCAACGTAGAGAGTATCAACCCACGAAAAGGGCCCCACAAGCGAACGCACCGCCTCCCGCCGGCCCGTGGGCGCTCGGTCCCCACGCGCGCCGGCGGCGCCAACCTCTCCCGCTGATGCTCCGGTCCCCCGCGCGCGCCGGCTCTACCGCCGCCTCCCGCGGGCACGCCGGCCTCACTGCCTCCGCGTTGCACACGCCGTGGTCTGAGAAGCTGACTGAGGTTGAAGAAGAAGAAAAATCCGAAAATGTCGGCTCTTCTTTGAAAAAAATGTTGAATCCGGTTTTCCAAAATGTTGAAGTAGGCACATAAAAATATTGAATGTAGTTTTTTTCCTTATGAAATGTTGATCTAGAATGAAAATGCTGAATCTGTTCATTTTAGATGTTGATTAAACTGTTGAAAAATGTTGAAACTAGTTTGTTAAAATGTTGACTTAAACTTCGCTTCCACTAGCTACATAGGAGGCCCTGCGGCACTACTAGCAGAAATTTCGCTCAATAAAAAAGAAAGCAGCAAGTAGAAATTCCATTAAAGAATCATGACTTGCGCAATGGATGACTTTGTTTATTAATTCAAACAATCGAGACATGAAGAACCAGGAAGGCCAAATCCCTTCAGTTTCTTCCATTTCTTCACTCATGTGATTCAACCGGGTCCAGTTTCTCCTTTCTTCAGTGATTGTCGGCAATCATGACGTGTTTAAGAGAGAGAAAAAGCAGAACATGCAAATATGACATGTTTATTCTTGCAAACATACAAATATGATGTCAAATATAAAGCATACAAAGAAAATAAAAGCAAAAGGAGATGCACATTAGAGCACAAGGCCAGTTCCCTTCAATTTCTCTTCCACAATGCAATCTAGCTTTCTCCCCATCTCTTGGCTCATGTGATTCACCCAATCCCCCACCTTCCCTTTCCTGAAGAACACTGACTTCTCAATAATTAGGTTGCCAGGCCGGACCAGTTCACCTGTCTTGTTGGTGTCCAAGCTGCTAAGCTTATCAAAGCTGCACAACCTCACCACCTCCTCAGGTATCCCATCTTCTTCTTCCTTGATACTGAAGGGGACACGGAGGAATGTTGCAAGTCTGATGACATGCTTCACTGGTTCTGACATCATATCTTCGTACTTGAGAAAAAGAATCCTGTTAGGGCATGCGATGCTCTCCCTCCAGTACTCGAGGCAATGCTCCCAAAAAGGTCCGTGGCCTGAGAAACCTTCGGAAAACATGTTGAAAGCAGCCTCAAAGTCAATGCTACGCTCCCTATGAACCTTATTCTCGAAGTGCCACCGGGACACAAGGGCATCCTTTGGATCTCGACAAACGTACACAATATGACAATCACAAGTAGCTAAGGAATTTGGGAACAACGAGAGGGGTATATGGGTGGCAAGAAGCCTTGGAGATGGGAGTGTCTCTACATAGGTCATGCCACCATCTCGAGGGATCTCGATTAATGGCACCACGTCCTGGGGATGACGGAAGAGAAGAGGGTGATTGCCAAACTCATACCGGGAGCGATTGGTGATTGCGAAGGCGAGGGCCTTGATCCACGTGGTGCCACACTTGGGGTTCGTTGCGAGAACGATGTCGTCGTGGCGAGCTTCGAAGGTGTTCTGGAGGCGCATGATGGTTGCAGCGAAACGTGGACGGAGCCAGTAGTTCTTGTAGAGCACCAATGGCTGCGCCCACCCCTCCCTCGTCGGAAGTTTGGATAGAGGATCATCAGTACCGTGGCTATTTGTGGCGCTTTCCTCCATGGCTTGTGCCATAGCTCAGCTGCTTTGTGAGTGTTCTTGCGCGCTCTGCAGCTGGGACGATGGATTGGGTGGGTGCGTGTAGACCTGCGGATTGAGCAGCTCTGCTGGTGGCTACGATATAGTAATTAAATACAGAGAGCAGCTCTGATGCTGGTGGCTACCAATGTTTTTATATTCCTAAAGAGAAGGGACAGATAAGATCATGTGGCGGGGACCATATATAGGATTAAAGTATAATCTCGTGATTAGCGACTATGTTTTTATATTCCTAAAGAAAAGTATAATGTCGTGATTAAAGTATAATCTCATGATTAGCGAGTATGTTTTTATATTCCTAAAGAAAAGGGACAGAGAAGATCATATGGCGGGGACATAGCTCAAGTTCTTTAATTTGGATCCTGAAAGGGGTTGCTTGGATGAGAAAAGTATACAACAACATACTTACTATCTGGACTCGAAAAAACCAAAAAAGGTGAAAAAAAACTTCCTAGGTCTGGGTTCCTCCACTCGGTTCCGCGTCCGCGAACCACCCCCCACCGTCAGCTTCGCCTCCCTCCAGCCTGCACTTCCTAGTTTACCCTCCGATCGATTCAGCGTCCGCGAGCCTCCCCCACGTCGTCCGCTTCGCCTCCCTCCATCCCGCGCTTCCCGGTTTGCCCTCCAATCTCCAGCGCCACCTGCCCTACTCCTCCGCGGTATCCCTGCGCCGCCGCCGCCGCCCGCTCTACTCCTCTCCGCGGTCTCCCTGCGTCGCTGCCGCCGCCCGCCCTACTCCTCTCCGCTGTCTCCCTGCGCCGCCGCCGCCGCTCGCCCTCCTCCTCTCCGCGGTCTTCCTGCGCCGGGCGCCACTGCCGCTGCCACCGCTCGCCCTGCGCCGCTGCCGCCACCCTACTCCTCTCCTCGGTCTCCCTGCGCCTCCTCCGCCGCTCGCCCTGCACCGCCGTCACCTGCCCTCCTCCTCTCCTCGCTCGCCCCGCGCCGCAGTCGCCTGCCCTCCTCGTTCTCCCTGCGCCGAAGTCGCCCACCCTCCTCCACACTCTCCCTGTGCCGCAGTTGCCTTCCCAGTTGTCGCGCCGTCGTCGGGGACACGCTGCCAACGAGCCATGTTAGTTTCGTACCTCTTCTCAGATGATCTACAATACCGGAGTTCAATTACATCCTGCATTGTTCAAACATAAGTTTTCACCATAATCTCTGTGATTGAAAACATCTTTTTTGTGTGTTCTATACAATGTTAGTCACTCCTCTATGAGAACAACAGAAGAGGGTATTTTGTCATAGGGCAACATGCTATATGTCGTGCCCCAGATACATGCTGAATTGAAAATGTAATTTGTGTGCAGTTGCTTGGCTACCTATGTTTTGAGCAATATGAGGCGCAAAGGAAAAGTTCCTCATTTATCGTTTCTTTAGCTATTATTAGTAGTGTGGTAGAAGATCCCAATTTGTACTTATTAGCAGGAGAGTAGAATTACCTTGATCACCTCATAGAACTTCGGATCCAAGTGAACTGGCGTCCTACTATACAACCATGGCAGCTCTAATGTCCAAGTTGAGAAACAATGCTAATAGCACAAATACTGTTGGAGAGGCACGCCATTTCTGCAAAGAAAGAAATCAGATCAAGCTAAAACAACACTATTTGAATGAAAAATGAAATGTGCTGCATGCCTGAATCAATTTGAACTGCACCAGCCTACAAAGTGGTCGGCCAGTCCGATTTAATTGTAATTTTCATTTCTGGACCAACAACAACTGATCTCGAACAATACAGGTTCCAGTTTCTAATAAAAACTGCATTTATCCAATCACTGTTACGAACTATTATTTGATGAGCCTAAAATATAAAATAAACAAGGATGGCGAATTTCACCCATTAGAAATTGACAGCCCACTATCTATGCTTGAATTGCTCCTAGAGCCTGTGGACTGTCACATATAATCTGCTACTACCCTTCAAGTGATACAGTTGAACCATTTGCACTCAGCTAAACTGCATATTTCAGGACAATTCACTGACAACTGATGGTCAAGATATCTGATAATTTGGCATAGATAGCGAGCATCCCTATCTGTAGTCGTCAACAGCATAACGAAATTACCTTGAACATCGGACAGAGCTTCGTATCCCAAGTGAATTGGTGCCCATCTTGTAGGGCGAGCGAGGAGGAGGGCGGGCGGCGGCGGCGCAGGGCAACACCGGAGTTCGATTCTGTCGTCTTAGTTGGCTTCTCTAAATTTTGAATACTGAATAGCAATTGGTATGCTAACGTGCTTTGAAGCATTGTTCATCCAGTGCATGTCAAAGTCAAACTAAAGATCATTCTTTGGCTAGAGATGTTTTGTGTTTGGCTAGATCATTCCTTGGATGGATTTTGAATAAATAAATTCATGGTTAGCTTGTTTAGATATTGCACAGATCCATTCTGTCTGAGTGTTTTCTAAATGAAACTTCTGATCTAGGCCACACCACATTGATATAATCATATTCAGTATTCAGTACTCAATTAGGCATTAATCACGCAACAAGTTGTTGCCAGGGCAAATTACAGTGCTCATTTCAGCGATTCTTGTTGATCTCTCTTTGTTTGGTATGGTCAGCTCTTGCTTAGTTCAATGTTTCATGATACTATGATCTGCAACAATTCAGTTTATTTTACATATTTCATTTAAATTATGTTCAGTTATCTTCCTAAATCTCCTGCAGGACTGGATAGGCATTCAGGCTGCAGAACTGTTGGATGCTTACTATAAATTAGGCTTTTACCATCTACTGACTGTCCTAGGCTGTTGTGAATCTCAGCAAGTAAGAATTGTTGGATGCTTACTATAAATTAGGCATCAATCACGTAACAAGTTGTTGCCAGGGCAAATTACAATACTCATTTCAGCGATTCTTGTTGATCTCTCTATTTGGTATGGTCAGATCTTGCTTAGTTCAATGCTTAGATCTAGCATATATCCACCTTACCGGATATATGCTTAGATCCCCAAGCTCCTCGACCCACGCCTTGCCGGAGCTCTCCCGGACCTCCCGTTCCCCGGCGTCGTTGAGCGCGGCCTATATCCACCGGAGAAACCGCCCCACCCGCTGAAGATCCGCGGCGGCGGTGGCGGTGGGCCACCCACCGCGCGGGGGAGGGGCCGGAGGGCACGAGGCCGCAGCCACCAGAGGGGCCCGGAGGAGATCGAGCAGCTTGCCCAGCGACGATAGGAGGGACGACACTGGGACCAGAGGAGAAGGGTACGGAAGACTTTTTTTTTCCCAAAGATCGTGATTACGAAAAAGTTGAGGAATTTTTTCTTAAATAATCACAATTTTTTTTAAATAATCACGAACGGTCGGAAGAAACAACTGCTCTAAAAATAGAAATAGATATAAAAAAACTGTAGAGACGAGGAATGTCATGTGATCGGCTAGGTTTATCATTTCGGTTGACCGACGACCTATGCGTGAGTGAGTAGCCAGAAAAGAAAGGAAGCCTGCCGTCCGAATTGGCAGAGCTTTTCCTTCCTCCTCTTGAAAAAAACAGAGCTTTTCCAGCAGACACGACATACACGACACACCGCGCCGCCCGCGGGAGGGAAAATGGGCGCCGCCGCCACGAGACTGCCCAACCCAACTGGGGCCCGTCGATCGTGTGCTTTACACGATCGCCACGCGGCTCGTGTCTCATGCCCGGATGCGCCACCTGTCAACCACGTGTCATCTCTCCTACTCCACTTGCTAGTAGTACTCGAGTGCTTGGCTTGGCTTGGGTATGATGACTATGATGCAGGACCGCAATGCATGGCCTCAGCCCCCTTGGGAGTTGAAATCTGCTGCTCTCGTGGCCGGGATGAAATTTCTGCTGCTAGTGGCAACAGCACAAAACAAGTTTAAACCTGCGCACACTAAGCTCCGGCTCGAAGAGCTTAGTTTGTGCAGCGACCAGACCACTTTAGCACATCTCACATGGCTAAAGATCTGTCCTGTAAAGCATGCAGCAAGGAACACTCCAGTGCCAGATCGGGAAGCGATAGGATGACATGCATGGCGTGGATGCGTTTACTCCAAGCAAATGCAAACACTGCTTCACTGACTCACCAGAACGCACGTACTGCTAGTGCTAGCTAGCTATGTCATCGAACGATCATCCTAGCAATGCAAGCAAGGCTAGCTTTGTCTGGATGCATGGAAGAGTCACTGGCCGGGGCACGTGGCAACCGTATGCATGGCACGTAGTAGGTCATCTGCTGGCACGGAGCTAGCTAGTTTGGCCAAGGGCACTCACTCCATCGACAAAGCTAGCTAAAAGCACAAAAACGGAGGCGCAAATAAGTTTGGTCCAAGCATATGTGCTGTCTGATCGATGACCATGGATGCATATGCATACTCTATGGAGCGCATAGTATAGCCACAACAAGGCTTTCCCGCTGGCCGCACAAAACAGCTTAAAGCCTAACCCTTGTGATCAGATCACTGCAGCGTTGCGCTCGATCTCGAGTAGGAGTAGTGGCAGCGGCAGGCAGAGCTAACGTGCCCGAGAAGCGAGCGATGGCTCGTGTTGCGTCTACGGTTGCTGCCGCGGTGGCGCTGCTAGCTGCCCTCCTCTGCGGCGCCTCTGCCGCGCCCAACGGCGGCGGCGACGTCGGCCAGCCGCCGGTGGCGCGTGGCCTGTCCTTCGACTTCTACAAGCGGAGCTGCCCCAGGGCGGAGGCCATCGTGCGGAGCTTCGTGCAGGACGCGGTGCGCTGGGACACCGGCCTCGCCGCGGGGCTCCTGCGACTCCACTTCCACGACTGCTTCGTCCAGGGCTGCGACGCCTCCGTGCTGCTGGACGGCTCCGCCACCGGCCCCGGCGAGAAGCAGGCGCCGCCCAACCTCACGCTCCGCCCCTCCGCCTTCAAGGCCATCAACGACATCCACGACCGCCTCACCAGGGAGTGCGGAGGACCCGTCGTCTCATGCTCCGACGTCCTCGCGCTCGCCGCCCGCGACTCCGTAGTCGTGGTACGGTACATGAACTACGCGTGCTCTGTTCTACTACCTCTGCTTAATTTTACCAACACCTGCTGATCGATGTGCATGCAGTCGGGAGGGCCGAGCTACCGGGTGCCCCTTGGCCGGCGCGACAGCACCAGCTTCGCGACGCAGCAGGACGTCCTCGGCGGCCTGCCGCCGCCGACCGCCACCGTCCCGGCGCTCCTCGGCGTGCTGTCCAAGATCAACCTGGACGCCACCGACCTGGTGGCTCTCTCCGGCGGCCACACCATCGGGCTCGGCCACTGCACCTCCTTCGAGGGCCGCCTCTTCCCGCGCCCGGACCCCACCCTCAACGCCACCTTCGCCGGCCACCTCAGGCAGACCTGCCCGGCCAAGGGCACCGACCGGAGGACGCCGCTGGACGTCCGCACCCCCAACACCTTCGACAACAAGTACTACGTCAACCTGGTGAACCGGGAGGGGCTCTTCACCTCCGACCAGGACCTCTTCACCAACCCGGCAACAAGGCCCGTTGTCGACAAGTTCGCGCAGAACCAGAAGGCCTTCTTCGACCAGTTCGGCTCCTCCATGATCAAGATGGGGCAGATCAAGGTGCTCACGGGGTCGCAGGGCCAGATCCGCAGGAACTGCTCCGCGCGCAACCCTGGCACCGCTGGCCTGCCATGGTCCATCCTCGAGGAAGCAGAGAGCCTCATCTTCTAGTCTGGCTGCTCGTGCCATGGACGGGGACTCGACTTGCCATGGGCAGTGCTGGGAGTAACTAGCTGCTAATAGGCTTAGCCGTGGTCGGTGTGTGTAAGTGGGTACTAATGTTGACAGGCCGGGCCGGGCCGGGCCGAGCCCCAAAAGCACGTAGCTTGGGGAAATAAAGTGACCATGGCAGGAATCAAAGTACGGTGTACAGCTACTACTATTTTCATCTTACTACTAAAGATCCAAGACATCCGACTACCTGTGTTTTGCGCATTCCAATCAACGTTATTAAGAGCACTAGCAACTGTATCCTAACATGTCGCTACTAAAAAAAATGAAAAAAATTACCCAAGTACCTGCTGCAAAAAACTCCGATCGTTGCTTTATATCTTTGTATATATCTCCATGTTAACACAAACCAAGTTAGAGAGAAAAGAGAAGGCATTGGAGACATGCCTCTAAACCAGGCCTTGCGATGTTTGCATTATGTTTGGAAAGACAGACAAAAAGACAGCGGGCCACCAAAGCAAGAGATGGTAACATAAGTTGCCTCTTTTACCAATTCCGGGACAACACCGCACCGGCAAAAACCCACTGTAGCATTCCATTCCAATGTGCCCATACGGTGGTTTTGCATGGATCATCTTTTTGGAAACCCATCATCGTGTTGGACGCACAAATCCTTTCACCAAAATTAGGATGCATTTCATTAATTATGGTGTGCAGTGCATAGCGGAAGAATTTCCTCCGACCTTCGGTTTTTAACTTTGAGCGGTCCAAACGTGATAGGATCCACATGTCGGTGACTCAAAGATAGAGATGGCCCCCCAACAACAGGCTACGCTACACGCCCTAACTAGACTCAGCTCTGTACATGAGTCACGGGAACATGTGATGGAATTGCATTGCACGTCTAGACACATCAACACACCAATACATGTACTTGAATACGAGAGGAGAGGAGAGGTTTTGAATGTACAGGTCCATTATATTCTACAAAAGATACATGAATAAGAGAAAGAGAGTAGGTACCTCCCTAGCTACATTGTGTGTACTTGCTTTTTACTTGCATCCATTGTGTGTTGATCGTCGTGAGAGACGGAGAGGGGGAAAACAAATCTGATAAGTGATTTGGTGGACTCGACAACGATAGGCATTGGATCCGACATCTTCTAAACTAGGCCTTGCAATTTTTGCATTATGTTAGACAAAAAGACAGCCGGCCAAAGCAAGAGATGGTCAGATAAGCTACCGCCTTTACCAATCCCGGGAGAACACTGCACCGGCAAAAGCCGCTGTAGCAGTTGGCTAAATCTGTATATCTGCATTACGTTCCAGTACTGTGCCCATACGATGGTTTTGCATGGATCGTGTTTGGAAATTGACAAGGAAAGAAAGCGATTCCAAGTCCATCTCAGCAAGTGAACCCATCGAGTTCGATGACGGTTTCTTTCACCCAAGTCCAAAGCACGGTGGGGATCGGATGAAATGCATTTACCGCCTCATTTTACCGAGTGATCCCAAGGAGTTTTAACCGAACCATTAGCTCCTTGAACTTGTTCTCGATCATTGTACTTATCCTTAATTGTTAGTTTGTTAAGCTCTACAGTAATATGATCTGTGCGTACCAATTAGTGTCATAGCTGAAAGCAGTGGCTGCAGCTCCAGTCGTCTTGGTGTTTTCTTAATCATCTTCTTCATATCTATACCAACATCTTGATACTTCGTGACCAACTTTCTTTCTTGCATATTTGGCAGACGGTTTTCTTGTGCTGATTACCACTGCTAGAATTGCAACAGTTATGTGGATCATGACCACCACTGTTGCGTCCATGATTATGGCCGCCACTACCACATCCTCCATTGCCACATCCTTGGAAGCCTCCACGATAAGCTGAGTTTAATGAGGATGTGTACTGGCCCCCTTCATTGTAAGCCTCAAGGCGCAACTCATAAGATATCAGATGAGAATATAGCTCGAAGGGAGAAAGGATTCGCATGACCAAGCATTGAGGAAACAAATGGATTATACTCAAAATCAAGGCCATTAAGTATATGAGATGCCATCTCACCATCATCAAGCTCGTCCTTGATGGCTACCATCTTTGTGAAGTAGGTTGATGAAGTCATGCTACCCTTCTTGGGAGTAGACAGCCGCATGCGTAGATTCGTCACGCGTGCTCTTGAGTAGGCTGCAAACATCGTCTGAGTGCCCTCCATGCTCCTGCTGAAGTTGTCTCCGCCGCCGCTTGCGCTAGCACTTCCTTGGTGATGGAGTTGAGCAACCCATAGATCATATTTAGGGTTGGCAACTATTTCTTTCCTGTCATCTGTCTTCACCAGTTCCATGATCTTAGTCAGCTCCTTGACAGATCCGTCTAGGATCCTCGTAAGCTGAATCCTAGGCTATGTACGTACATGTTTCATTGGGCACTCGCACAACTGAAGGGAATTGCGGCATTGCACGCCTAGAGATCGAGAAATGAACACACCAATAAAGCCATAGAGGTGCAGATTTTGTAGTAATGCAGTGTTCTTTTTCCCCCGGCCCATCGTGTCACATGCCACGCTCTGCATTCGTTGTGTACAAAGAAAAGAAAAAGGAAATAAAAAGGCCATTGGCGTGTATAAATAGGAGGCTAGAGTGTAGAGCAGCACTGCATCTGCATCGATCATCGCCACAAGGCACAAGCTTTAGCACCCACCGAACGAAGCGCGCACAAGCCATCCAGCAGTAGCAGAAGGCATGGCTCGTGCAGGTACTAGTAGGGCCGCCGCCGCAGTGGCTCTAGTGGTTGCCGTCCTCTGCGCCTCTGCCGCGGCGGAGGCCGGGATCACCAGGCCGCCGCCGGTGGCGCGTGGCCTGTCGTTCAACTTCTACAAGAAGACCTGCCCCAACGCGGAGGCCTTGGTGCGGGGGTTCGTGCACGACGCCATCCAGCGGGACGTGGGCCTCGCCGCGGGGCTCCTCCGCCTCCATTTCCACGACTGCTTCGTCCAGGTAGATGGAGCTTCATTCTTTGGATCACTCCAACAGCAGGGCGTAACCGTGTCGGATCGATGAACTCGACGTGCGTATGCATGCGCAGGGGTGCGACGCGTCCCTGCTGCTGGACGACGAGCACGGCGAACAGAAGGCCCTCCCCAACCTGACGCTCCGCCGGGAGGCGATCACGGCCATCAACGACATCCGTGACCGCCTCGACAAGGCCTGCGGCGGCCCCGTCGTGTCCTGCGCCGACATCCTCACGCTCGCTGCCCGCGACGCCGTCGTCGAGGTACGCGCTCCGATCCGATCCTTGGCGGGCACGTCGTCGTCCCTCTGCTCCGGTTGCCAGCAGCCAGAAGAACCTGAACTCACCATGCGCTGCTCCTTGTTACATATGCTGCAGAGGGGAGGGCCGAGGTACAAGGTGCCCCTGGGGCGTCGCGACAACGTCAACTTCGCGTCGCATGATGAAGTCAACAAGGGGCTCCCGAGCCCTGATGCCAACGTCGGCGCGATGCTGGAGGTGCTGCGCAAGGGCAACCTCGGCCTCGACGCCACCGACCTGGTGGCGCTCTCCGGCGCGCACACCATCGGCCTCAGCCACTGCACCTCCTTCGAGAACCGCCTCTTCCCGCGGCAGGACTCCACCATGGACGCCGCCTTCGCCGCCCAGCTGAAGCAGACCTGCCCGGCCAAGGGCGTCAGCAGGACGACGCCGCTCGACGTCCGCACGTCCGACGTCTTCGACAAGATGTATTTCGTCAACCTGGTCAACCGGCAGGGGCTCCTCACCTCCGACCAGGACCTCTTCACCGAGGCCAGGACCAGGCCCGCCGTCCAACGGTTCGCGCGGAGCCAGAATGCCTTCTTCCGCCAGTTCAGGGTCTCCATGGTCAAGATGGGGCAGATCAAGGTGCTCACCGGCGACCAGGGCCAGGTCCGACGCAACTGCTCGGCGACCAACAACCTGATGCGCACCACCAGTACCGCCGCCGGCCTGCCGTGGTGGTTCGTCGTCCCCGAGGCAGAGACGAGCCTCGTGTTCTAGCTACCTAGCTATTAGGCCACTTCTGCTCTGCCTCGTCTCCTCGTACAGAGTTCAGTTCGTTAACGTTCAATATTGGGATGGCACAATTGCAAGAGAAATTAAGATTTATAAAGGATGTCTGCTATAACGCTAATCCGGTTTCGTGGATAATTTTTACATCACGTTAATGGGTATTTTTTTTCATGGATTATCACACTCGATGGTTATCACATTCACAGACAGAACAGCGCAATTGCAAGAAAAATCAAGATTTGTAAATGATGGGTAACTCGTATATTTATGTTTCACAACACATGACAGAAAGCAGCAGATACGGCAAATGGGGGCAAACAGATGATGCCTCTGGTGCACCTGGCTATGTCAAGAACACCAAGACGAAGAGAATAATGAATAGAACAACCAGGAACGCGATCAACATGATCTGCCCCTTGATGCCAGCCTTCTTCATCACCATGGCCACTCTTTTCTGCACCACACAGGGGGGGCAACCAATCAAGTGTCTAAAAACATGTGGATATGCAAACTGGAACACATATAAAAGTACCCACTCAAGATGGCCAAAGAACAAACCTGCACGAAATCAAGTCGGTTGGAAGTAGTCTCCATCTCCAAGCTTAGGTCGTTTAAGATCCTTTCCTGTAAAACAGTCATGTGCAACCCGGTTACAGTTCCTGCACAACTCTACCAACTTTGCACTTTGTCGATACCAAGTACCTGTCCAGACAGCTCTTCATGTATGGTTAACCCTACACCGCCAATCCTTTGGACACTCGCACTGAGCTCATCAAGTTCTTCATCCTGCTGCCTGAAGGAAAAGCATGGGGGTACAGATATCAAACCAATGCAAAACATACAAACTTCACATAGCTACTGTAGAAACATATATGGCTAGACTTATCTTGGCTAGCACATTTGAGTTAACCAGCATACACAATTTTAATCTTTTAGCAACTGAAGGAAAAAGAAATATAAGGAATAACTTGATGCTTTAGTGCCAGGACAAGAAAACAAAAACAAAGCTAATGAATACCATTAAAACTACTTTATGGAAAAAAAAATCAATGTATCTTGCTGCCTGAAGGAAACGGTACAGATATAAACCAGCGCAAAACATGAACCTCATACCCACATGGTTACCATGGCAAAACGTGCAACTAAGAAATAATTTGCCTCAGAATTTCAAGTTTAATCAATATCTGTATTTCTTTTACATCTTTTGACAGCTCAACGAACTGATCGTGGACTCAGGGTTAACTTGATTAAAATTCATAGCACGTGCATGGCTTATATGCAGCAACAAGTAAGAGCAAAAAAAAAAGCTGTATATCTACTGACATAAAAATAAGAATGATGCTGGTGGAAAGACAAGAATCAGTGAAAAAGGATATGTTAATCGATGTAATATTCCAGGACAAGAGGCAAAGGCATCAACCAGAACAACTGAGCAAGAATACAAGGTTTATGTGGTACTAAGGTGATCACAGCTTCAAGCAAGTAGACTAACATTTTATAATAGCGTGCTTAAGATGGCTACAAGCACTGGCATTCAGCAGAGGCTTCATGCGTGTGATGACTAGGAAAACAGGAATTTTATGAATTATACACTACCTACGTATGGAAAGACAGAATTCTGAGTTAACTGTTAAGTCATAAAATTGAATGGACAACGCATTTCTAACAAAGATATTCGCAAAATACATTAAATATAAAAAATCAAACTCACCTCATAAGTAGCTGCTGTCTATCTGATTCTGAGGAAATAAAGTCATCATTGTCTTGGGCAGAATAGAGGTTGGTCCTGCTTGTGTCCTGGTATCTTGAAGTTGCTGAATTGCTCTTCCCCTTTTCGATAGCTCTCCTGACTGTACCAACCTGAATATGTCCATGCGTAAGTGGGGATCCAGAATAAACAAACAGTAAATTGTCAACTACAGAATTCGGGACATAGTAGTAACATAATATCCCTAACAGTTGTCTTTCCTTTTCTTCATATTACAGGATGCCATGCAAGCTGCAATTCTGTAACTTATGCATGCTTAAAATACACCTCCTTATTAATCCAAAATATCAAAGAGTTCAATCATCAAAGCATTGAAGAGTTGCTGTTTTATGGGGGCAAAAACAAGTATGGAATGAAGGATGGAATATCAAATGTACCTGATTACGGGCAGAACCAGTCCAGTTTCTTCGTCTAGAAAGCTCGACCTCATCAAGTCCATAGTATGCTGGATCCCTTGATGCAACTGAGATAGTCTTTTCCAGCTCATCTACCTTTCAAAGTTTCAATACAAGAGAGCCATTTAGACCAGAATAATTACATCGAGAAAGTAGATATCACATCCCAAATCCCATCATCAAAGTAAACTGACATATTAGATGCATAGCCCGACCCTGATACATAGGAATAAATATGGCAGTGACTAGCAAAAAAAGGAAAAACCTAGCATATCTACATTTCTGCTTAGAAGTCTTCTAAATGTACCAACCACAGGGTAACAACAACATCAAAGACTTGGTTTATACCTGCCATTCAATGCTTTCACAGCTGGTCAGAAGATCCTTCGTCAGATGAACATATTCTCCTGTGTTTGAAGCGGTTTGCTCCCAACGGTGGAAGGTACTTTGCAGTTTATCAATCTGGACCAGAATAACTTCATACTCAGAACTTAAAGAATAACATATAAACATGAATTTGGATGAGGCAAGCTAAGCAACAGAAATGCAAAACAGGTCGTCTTCAGGAATAACAGGAAATAAACCTGATGTAATTGCATGGTGGTGTGATATGTTTCTGAAACTATTAGGTTACCTAATAGGAACAAAAAGCAGGCAAACTATTTGGCCTCAAATTACAAGATCAAGTTAAAGCCTGAGTCTCTACCATAAGAGCTTAGGCCAGCTAAGCAACAGGAATGCGAAATAGGATTCATCTTCAGGAATAACAAGAAATAAACTTGATGTAATTGCTTGGTGGTGGGATATGTGTCTGAAACTATGAGTTAGTACCTAATATATAGGAAGAAAAGGCAGGCAAACTATTCGGCCTTTGAATTACTAGATCAAGTTAAGGCCCGAGTCTCCACCATAAGAGTTTAGTGCTGCAGGTGTGTATCATTCAAGTAGCCTACTTATGCCCATTCACATATGTACCCGTACACAAAAAAAAAAATGACCTCACGGCCGCAAATTGGAACTTTTCAAGTGTAACAAGTTGACATCTTTCTCGGCCGATGGGCATCCGATTTGCAATCTGTATGGGTGCAGAACGACGGCTCGACGATGATAGGAAGTTGGAAATCACTGGAACGGACAAAGGCGAGGGAAGTAAGGATTACCGAGTCCTGGATCTCCTCCCGGACGATGTAGAATGGATCTTGCGCCGAGCTCATGGCGCCTCCGCCGAACGGACTCCACGGATTGGTGGGTCTGGGCGCCTGAATTTCTCTTCCCCCCAAAGCCCTAGCAAAAATTTTGGGGAGAGGGGATTTGGTGCGGAGCGAGATCCCACGGGTTCGTCGTCTCCCTCCTGCCTCCCGTGAGATGAGGTGCCTGTCTGTTGCGGAGCGCCCCCTGGACTCGGTGCACGGTGCACCTCTTGCCCACGTGGCTAACGGGCCCACCGTCCAGAGGCTGAGTCACCCCTCCATTCTTCCTCCGCGGCATCGGGAAGGGGGGGCGTGTCGGTGTCGCCTCGGAGCGAGAGGCAAAGCAGATAAGGCTCGACGACCCCCCATGGCGGCCTTCAACACCGCCACCGCGGCCGCGGTGCTGGCCTCGCCGACACCGTGCCGCCCCTCCGCCCTCGCCGCGCGCCTGCCGGCGGCGCGGTGGGCGCCGCTCCGCTGCTCGCCGCCGACCCTTGGCCTCAGGCGTGGGACCACCGGGCCTTCTAGGCGGGGTTCAGCCGCGCTCCGGGTGAGGACTTGTGGCATTCCCATACTCTATGAATCTCGTTGACTTCCCGACCAAGTAATTTGGCTACTGTGTCAGTTAGCGAACGGAATCGTTGCTTGTAGATGTATCATAGGAGAAACCCCAGTCCAGATTACAGGTAGAATATCAAAAAAGCTAGGTCCAGCCGTTTCTTCCTAAATACCTGAACTCTGTCCTCATACTTTTTGAGTTGGAACTAAGCTATCAGATTATGTTTCTTCAACAAAGTTAGGTCTAGTTGGAACTATGAGCTATCCAATTTGTTTCTTATTATATACTGTATCGAAGTTCCAATTCTGTGTCAGGCATCTGTGCGCTATGACGATAAATTAGTACCTTGATATATTTGTGCAGTGTCCAACTTTTTCAGAGCATATTTGTTAAGGTTGACCTGATCTAGATGAAACTTTGTGCCATATGATAATATGATGCTTTGCCCCTTTACTACTCATCAGATTATTCTCAGAACATTACTGGAGGAATTATCTGAAATTGTCATGTCATACCTTTGTTCTCATTTGTTTTGTAACTGTGCAAATGAACAAGTTCCTACTGATACTGTTAGCAATATTTTTTTTTGTTGGTATGTGAGCTTATAGTTCTAGAACTGTTGTCATATATGTATCTATTTGTTTTTGCTGCATAATTCTCTGTCTTAGTCCCCCCAAAAAACCTGTTGATTTCTCTGATATTTAAAATATTTGGATTTTGGATAGGTGGAAGCTAAGAAGCAAACATTTTCTTCATTTGATGAGTTGCTGGAGAAGTCTGAGAAGCCTTTACTAGTTGACTTCTATGCAACTTGGTAAGCTACTGGAAGTTGGAAACCTGGTGGTGCCAAATATCCTAATGGGTTATATCAGCGCTCTCTACTAGATATAAGTTCCCTCCATCATCATTGTGTTTCTAGAAAGTTTGGTGTATGTCATGTTCCTGCCAAAATGACAACTGACATTGTGACTAGTCAGTTTACTCTTTATTGCTCTCTGCCTTTACATGGCTTGATTTAGGAAGGTTGATTAATACTTTAATGGCATACATTTGTATTTAATTTTTTTTTCTTTTGGTCAGGTGTGGTCCATGCCAATACATGGTTCCCATACTTCAAGAAGTGAGTGAAAAGTTAAGCGACAAGATTCAAGTTGTGAAAATTGATACTGAGAAGTACACAAGCATTGCAAATCGTTACAGAATTGAAGCATTGCCAACTTTTATCATCTTCAAGAACGGGAAACCTTGCCATCGTTTTGTAAGTATTCAATAAACAAGTTTTTGGTCAATTTTCTTGAGTATATTAACTTGTGCTAATGATGCTATGCTTTCTGTCCCTTTGGGGTCTGTTTTGCTACCTGGCATTCAGGAGGGAGCATTGCCTGCTAACCAGCTGATTGAACAGATTGAGAATGTTTTGGCGGTCACTGAGTAGCACACATGGTGAGCAGAGCAGAAAAGTTTTCCCGAAAATATGTGCTGCTACCTCATAACATGTGCTTTTGCCTGTTAATTCTTGATTATTGTTCAAAAGATTCTACTTGGATTACGTATGAATCGGCATTTTTTTTCTATATCGTTACAGTCTGAAACTATGATATTGAAAATCCTGTGATGATTTACTACTTTATCTTTCTCTGCGTTGGGCCAACAGAAATAACAATTTTGAGTCCAAGAAAGTTGGGGTAGGCTGAAATAAATCCCAACGAGAGCCACCAACAATAGGGACTAAAGTATATTTTGTAGAGAATTGTTCCTTTTTTTCAGATCTAATGCAATGAACATTATTGGACACATAATAATTTCACATTAGTATTACTGCAGAAGGAATGTATACTTGTTTCCCCATCTGCTTTTGAAATTAGTGAAGTTATGTGAAAGTAAAATAGGAAGGCCATGCCGATTGCTACGCTGTCTTCACCATGATTTTTCCCAAACTAGCAATCTGGATCCATTCGCCCTTCTCCAACTTCAGTTTTCTATGCTACAAAATGCGAGTCTTCTTTAGCCAAATATCCCTTCTGTTACCACCTACTCTTATCAGCTTTTCTTTTCTGATTCTTTCTTTAATCTCTATTAAGTTTAAGGAGCAAAAAGCTCAAATAGGACCCCTTTGGCATTGAAATGGTCGGTTCAGATTCAGGTGCTCTTTCGCTGGGATTTCTAGATCAAACCAATCAAGCAACTAAGCCAACATAATTTTATTCGACGACTCTTTCTCTTTCAAGATTAGCAGGCATGTGGCCCTGTTTGTTCTTTTGTTCTTTATACACCAACTAGTATATATGGTTCCTGTCAGGGTAAAGAAAAAAAAAAGAATTGGTTAGATTGCTGCCCTCCAGTCCCTATTGACTTCCATAAACTGGGTCCTGAGATTTATTGAAAGGTTGTGAATTGTTCAGTCACCTTGAATCAGTGCTCAAAGGCATCGCCTTAGGCGTCCGAGGGGACCCAGTTCACTTTGGGGAACAGTTACTCCTTGTCGCCTAGGTGCCACCTAGGAGATAGGCGTACACAGCTAGCTTTGGGTCACCTTGTCGCCTTTGAAACACTTCCTTGAATTGTTGGTGATTGGTGCAAAGTAGGATTAGACTGAACTTAATGGGAGTTATTTAGTATTATCTCAGATTCTCAGTGTCAAATGTCATGTGGAAACAATACTACTGACCGAGGTGCCGGTGTGCGTGCAGTGCTTGCCAAGATCCCCAGCTGTCCACAGCTGGCCATCCAGAGCTGCAAGGCTCTATGTTTTATCCGATCAACAAGTTAGGATTTGTCATGGTTGTTAGGGGTTAGTTCAGATTTGCTAGTTTGTTGAGAGGAATTTTTAGGAGTCTTGTTAGTAAGCTCTTTTATGACTTAGGAGGGGTTCCTCATCCACACTCATCGCATGACCACTTCTTGTGTTCGCTGCTCTCTTCCATTACTATTGACACAAAACAATTGGCTATTTCATATGCCACTCCAGGCTGGTTTGGCCAGAAACGAGTTGGTTCCTGTAATTTTTCTGAAATTTGCAGCCTGGTTCAAATCGTATCGTTGCCATCTGCACACAGCGATGAACTCATGTTAGCTTGATTAAGGACAGATTGGACAGCATATAGTTGTAAAAACTAAAAAGCAAATAAAATTAGGAGGTTGTTAAGATAGTGAATCAGTTCCAAGTTCGAAACCTTCAATTCTCACCTAAGTTTCTGTTTATTTTGAAGAAACATATTCTTTATTGTGGTGAAAGTATAAATATTAACCAGTTCTGTATTACTTGTAAAGATTTGGTGGAAGAACATCTTGTTGGGATGCTTGGATCTGCAATCCAGCTATTTTCTATGTTGACTTTCATGATGCAGTTATTCTTACAAGCTGAAACTACCTTTTCTTTTGGCAAATTACGCATGTGAACGAATTTTCCTCTTTTTTTTCTTTCATACGTTCGGCTTTCCCATTTGTAATTTCTCATATTGTATCCTTTGTCCTAACTTGAGCGGTTTGAAAGCAAAGGGAGGATGAATTATTCGTTTGTCCTTGCTGCATTGCTCCCTTGGGGTGTGAGCAATTGTGGATTCCAGCATCTATCTTCCTTAGAATATCAGCTTGTGTGGCGAATAAGCAAGTGCTATAAATATCCCCTTAAGATTATTTTTTCCATTCATGAAACCTTAAAAAAATGCCTGATCTTTTCTGGGGTAAATATTAGTATGGTGCTCTGCTCAACCTCAGAGGAAATTTTTTTGTTGTTGTGAATCATGCAGATGAGACTTGGTTAAATCCAAACTTGCGTTGTATAAAATAAACGCAATTGGCTGAGGACACACTTCTAAGTGGCGCTGCTGGATATCTTCTAGTTATAGTATAACTATTTGTATGATCTTGTGATTTTTGGTATATGCTCTTGGTCAGTATTTGGTCGTTGCTTATGCATGATCTCAGTCTCTCATCAGTCATCACCTAAAGGCATAAGCTGAGTACTGCATGTGAAGGATCGTTGTGTTCATTACGAGTGTCCTATTTGTTCTGCAGTACTGTGGCGATGGTAATGACGAGTGATATGATTTGAGGGCCACTCGTCTCGTCCTGGTGGAAAGAAGCTATCGTTCTGATCATGAAGAATCTGAAATGAGGATAAGAGTAACGGCGCATTTTCTTTTCAGTTTTCACACAAGATGCACATTTTTTTTGTTTAAAGAAACAAATGGGATGTACATTATTCTTTGACACTGAATGAAGAAGGAATGGAATTGATGTCGTCATTTCTTGATAGCAAGACTTGCATGAAAGAAGAATAACTTTACAGTGTGCTTGGGGGGAAGAATGCTCCCAGTTGGCAAATTATCGCATGCTCTTTTCAGAAAGAGAGAAAACAACGCGCATTGGAATCTTCGTACCATCGGTTATCACCTCTATAATCTGCATCTATCTCAGAGGCAAATGTAGCTAGCTGCATCAATTATTTTAGTGTCAAGTAGTTTTTCTTTGTGAAAAAATTGTGTGACCATGGAAAAAAAAACTTGGGATCATCTGGATAATATATGTTTTGTAGCATTTAAGATTTCTTATATACTTTTCGACGATACTATTTGAGTTCAAATTCCACCAAACAGCACTTACGTTTTGTAAACCCAGCGGAGTTGTTAGCTTTTGCTACGATCGGAATTTCAGGGTCTTCTCCTTGTTTTTAGAATTCGCTGCTGTATAAGTATGTGATGGATATAATAGAAGGAAAATAACTGGAGCTTTATTTGCTGGAAGCATCAGGTTCGGGCGGTTGTCAAGCCAATTCTTTCTTCCATTTCCAACAACAGCTTTTTTTGAAACGAATCGGGCAAAAGAGCTGCCGATTATATTGAAAAAAAGAGTTCAGACTAAATCGGGCAAAAGAGCTGCCAATTATATTAAAAAGAAGACTAAATCGGGCAAAAGAGCTGCCAATTATATTAAAAACAAGAGTTCAGATAAAACAGCACCGAGGAGCGGGCGGTCAAGAAGTTGTTCTTGTCCGCCAATCCCCACCGTCCATCATCGCCTGTCATCAGTGTCCCTCATCGCCCTATAAATAGGCTCACCCCTGCAACACATTTGCTGCAACCGAACCAAAGCAACTCAAAGCAACTCGTGCCCAAACAGCAAGCAAATCCCTTGTGACCCAGCCCAACAACCCCGGTCGAGATGGCTGACTACTACCACGGCGGCAGGAGCATGTACTCGAGCACCGACGAGTGCTACGACGCCGGCAGGCACGGCAGCCGGAGGATGTACTCGCACACCGACGAGTGCTACGACGACGTCGACCGCAGGAGGCCGGGCGCGTACGCCGACGACTGCTACAACGGCGCCGGCGGCTACGGCGGCGGCAGACAGGCCGCCGTCTACTCCGACGAGTACTCCCGCGGCGGCTACGGCTACGGCGGCGGGCAGGAGCACTTCAAGAGGGAGGAGAGGGAGCACAAGCACAAGGAGCGCCTCGGCGAGATGGGCGCCCTCGCCGGCGGAGCCTTCGCACTGGTATATTTGTGCAATTATTGGTTAATAATCATCAAATTAAAGCTGATGATGGATTGAATTGATTAATTATTAATCGCATGCATACCATGGTTGCAGTACGAGGGGCACCGCGCGAAGAAGGACCCGGAGCACGCGCAGAGGCACAAGATCGAGGCCGGCGTGGCGACGGCGGCGGCGCTGGGCGCCGGCGGCTACGCTTACCACGAGCACCGCGAGCAGAAGGAGGCCCACTACGAGGGCCAGCAGGAGCACAGGGTGCCGCACGGCTACTACTGCAACTGATCATCATCCAACTGACCTGAACGATCCAGATCGATGGTATTGGGTATTGACGACGACGATATGCCCATGCACGCCACGCTCGTCGCCGCGACTGCATGACGAGCGTGTAAGTAAATAAGAGCAGATGTCTGTCATCACCTGTGTGTGTTGCTCACTACTACTGTTACTACCGATCGATTGCGATAATAATGTAATCACTCTGCTGCCTCGGCAGGTAGCGTCATTACTAATGCGATTAAGTTATGTACAGCAGTGTGTATCATCTCAGCTAATAAGTTGTAGCTCTTTGTTTTTGATCGATCAGTGCTCTCACTAACATTCACAGTGGATTTTCTTTCACTGTTTATGTGATCCGGCACGCCAACTAATGGCCAGCAAATTGATCGAGCACGTTTAAGTATTGTCTTGGGTCAAACTTCTTCAACTTTAATCAAATTTATAGGAAAAAATTGCTCCAATGCAACATCTTCAACATAAAATTAGTTTCAATAGAACCCATCATAGACTATATTTTAATAGTGTATTTAGTTGGTATTATAGATGGTAATATATATTTCTGTAGGATTGGCTAAAATTATAAAAAAAAAAGACATGTGACAAAAATTAAAATATCTTACATTTTGACATGGATGAAGTAACGGATAGGTAGGCTACACTAGAGCCGTAGCTTGTCTTATGAGACAAATACTATAGTACCAGCACTATCGTGTCATCCCAAGATTCCTAGCAAACAAAAAGAAAGGGGAACTAAACGATTTATGGATTAAACTTTGAACTTCATTCACAGTTCGACCATGTGAATCGAGGTAATCGAGAGCATCAAACTAGCTCAGTATACGGTATACGTGCATCTTGGCTTGTAGAGCCTTGTTTTTTCTCCCTGTTTTTTTCCCTTGCAAAAAAGAAATTAATCCCTGTTTAGCACGTTCCTTCAAAAATCCCTGTTTAACACCGGTGATAGCATCCGCATATATGGCGAAGGAAAAAGAATTGTTGAGGTCGAAAATAAAATGAAAAAGTTCATTTTACTTCGCTTACCTGTTCACTTTGTTCAATTTGTCCGATTAACCCACTAAGCATAATTTAGACTCAATTTACTCCCCAAACTATCTCAGCTGGCCCAATCTACTCACTAATGAGTTTTTCTTTTTTGTTTCTCCGTGTATATGAGTTGAATTTTAAGTTTAAATTTTGTTAGAAGATACAGAACATCAGGCCTTACCTTACGTTAAAAAGTATACTAAGAATTTTTCATGATTATTTTCATAGGTTAGGAACATTTAACATGAAATTGATCTTAGATATAGAAAACTGTATGAAAAGTAATCATGAAAAATTTTAATGTATTTTTCTGACAAAATTTGAAATTTACACGAAGAAAAAAAAAGAAATTTAATTAGAGGGTAGATTAGAGGTAGTACTGGTCGGAGTGCATGGCAGTACTAGCACAGTGATGCCGCGGCGGTGATGGGTACCACTACGCCAGAAATAATTTTCGCTGGCGGTCAAAACCAGTTTCTGCTGGTGGGTTCTGCACCCGCTAGCAACTCCCTGTCAGCACAAATGGTCTTTGTGTTGGCGGGTGCCCACCCGACAGTACAGTTCCAATTTGCGTTGGCGGGTGCTTAGGTAGCCTGCCGGCACAAATACTTTTAGGATAATAAAAAAAGCTTGCCGTATCCACTCCTGCGGCCGTGCCGCCGCTCGTTTTGCACCGCCGTCTCGCAACCCTGCACTACTTCTCCGTCATCGCCTGCGCCAGCTGCAGCTTGGCTGGGGCTGCCCCCGACGGTCCCACGCCAACCTTGGTGCCAGCCGCCAGAGCTCGCCCTTGACGCCCGCCCTTGGGCGCGCCGTCGGAGCTTGGACTTGGCGCCCGCCACCGGAGCTCTCCCTCGGCACCCGCCCTTGGGCGCCGCTGGAGCTCGCCCTCCCACGGAGAGGAAAGGAACAAGTAAGGTAGAGAGAGGGAGAGGATGAGAGAAAGGAATAAATAAGGGAGAGAGAGAGAGCACCTGACGCTGCTCGCGCTCGGTCACCTGTCGCTCGATCCCACCAGCGCCCACCGCCCGCCCACACCGGTCTTCGCGCTCGTCGGCCGCTGCTGCATCCAACCAGGCACGCTGGTCCCCGCGCTCGCGGGCCCGCCCCACCGACCGCCCGCCGCCCGTCCACGCTGGTGCCTGCTCTTGGAGATAACAGGAGATAAGGGAGAGGTACGGGGCTAATGCCCGCCCCGCCGGTGCCTACTCCTGAAGAGATAAGAGGAGATAAGGGAGATGTAGGGGACATTTGTGCTGGCAGGTACTAGCCCGGTAGCCCCAGTCACCTTTGTGCTGGCGGGTGCCAATTCCGCCCGCCAGCAACTAATTTTGACGTGTCAGGCTAAATCGTTTCTGGCGTAGTATACAGTGCCAGCAAGCAGAAGGCTGCCGCCGTCTACTCCAACGATGAGTACTACCGCGGTGGCAGTGGCGGCGGGTACTCCCGCGAGCACCATGAATACTACAGGAGGGCGGAGAGCAGGGAGCGCCGCCGCAGCGAGGCCGCCGGCGAGCTCGCTATGGTAACCATCCAAGAATTTAATTAATTGTTCGATGGACGGGTGTTTTCACATGATGAGTTTTTGCAGTACGACGGCGGGCGCCGGTCGAACAAGGACGCGCAGAGGCAGGCGGCGATGTGCTGCGGCGGCGGCGGCGGCGGTGGCTACGCCTACTACGAGCACCACGGCTACTTCTGCAACTGAGATGCACCATGCCAAGGACACGGCACCTCGCTCAACTGCATGCGAGATATGCGTGTGGTGATGACGACGATGTACTAGTAAGTAAATAAGGGCAAGGTGTGATCGATCGATGTGTGCTACCTGCTGCTAATAATCTTATCGTTAATATGGTGATTCGAATTTGCCCTTTCATCAAATATACATAGTACATGTTTTTTTAATTCCTTATTAATCCAACAAGCGCCTATAGTTGTTGCTGGCTCCATGCCAGTTAATCTTCCTGCAATTTATATCTGACTGTTTTTTTTTCTATTCATTCTGAGGGACGCATGCTGAATTTAACCCTGAAAATACATGCATATAGAACAATTAAATTCAGATTATGTCAAAAGTGGTAGAACTTCAAATATATATATGCACGAGTAAAATTAACATGCATGCACATGCAGGGATGAAACAATTAAGGATCCAAACCTAGCTAGTTAGGGGTTGATTTTATGATTCCTATATATAGAGGTTGTTTGGATACGAGGTGTTAAACTTTAACAGTGTCACATCGGATGTTCGGATGCTAATTAGGAGAACTAAACATGAGTTAATTATAAAACTAATTGCAGAACCCTATGTTAATTCGCGAGACGAATCTATTAAGCCTAATTAATCCATCATTAGCAAATGGTTACTGTAGCACCACATTGTCAAATCATGGACTAATTAGGCTTAATAGATTCGTCTCGCGAATTATACTCCATCTGTGCAATTAGTTTTGTAATTAGTCTATGTTTAATACTTCTAATTAGCATCCAAACATCCGATGTGACGGGTGTTAAACTTTAACAGCTGGTTGCCAAACAGGCCCTAAGTACAGATCGATCGAGAACCGAATTGAAGCAAATTTGAAAAATAAACAGTAGCATGAACAAATAAACCATCAATGAACGCAATGTGAATAAGTAGTACAGCATGCATGTACACAAAGTAGTAGGACGAATGACGATACATATACTACTCTACGTCCCATTATTATTATTTCTTGTACTATATAGTATACTATGTAACGGCGGCGAGTCGTCGGCAATCGATGGGGAATAATAACAGCCGCGCCGGACTAATGCCCGTGGCGGCGGTGCTTCTTGGCGTCCTTCTTCTCGTGGTGCTCGTGGAAGGCGAAGCCGGCGCTGCCGATGGCGACGGCGGCGGCGACGCCTTCCTTGATCTTGTGCGAGTGCGCGTGCTCGGGGTCCTTCTTGGCCTTGTGCTTCTCGTGCACGGCGTACGCTCCCGCTGCGACGGCGCCGAGCTGGGCGAGCTGCTCCCTGTGCTTGTGGTGCTTCTCCTCCTTGCGCCAGTCGGTGACCTTGGGAGGCTGCGGCTCGGCCTCGCCGGCGGCGGCCTTGTGGTGCTTGCCCAGGAAGTGGTGCGCCATTTGAATTCGGTGGTGGTCTCTCAGCTGCGTGTGCTAGCTGCTGCTTGTGGATTCGATCAGCTAGCGGTGGTGATCAGAGACGACAGCAAGCAAGCAAGCTATGCGTTGATCGTCGAGATATATGGATGGGTGATGGATTTGATGATGTGGTGCACATCTGCCCATGTTTATATAGGATGATGGAGGTCGATGGAAAGCGCGTACGTAGGTGGAGTGGATACAAATCACACTTGGATCCGATGGAAAGCCTGTGTACGCGCGTAAGTGATCGATTTTTGTCAAAGGATGTCGGTTTAGTTGGTTGCTTCGGAATGAATCCTAGCCAGAGATATCGATAGGCTCGGACAGGAAAGTTGGAGGAAGCTAGCTAGGGCTATCTAGGCGTGGATGCATGGCCCTGCAGTGTCTGTGTTACATGGGTTGGCAAGAAAACTAAACAACCCTGGGTAGAACAAGTCATCGACCCTGACTTGATGATGCCGACCGCTTGATGATTTTCCGATCGCTCGATCAACGCGGCTAAGCAACTCTTCCCTCTAACAGGTGGCCGCGGCCGACTGGTACATACAGCTTGCCTAGAAACTGGGGTGCCATGCATGAAGAAAAGTCAAAAGCAAATTAGTTTTTAGACTTAGGATTTTTTGTATGGCACAAGTGCACATATTCCTCAGGTAAGTTCTCCATCGGGAAAAAAAAATCATGTTGCATCTTGGTTCGGTTTTTAAGCCATGCATCTCAAGTTGTTACGAGGTTGGACCAAGTGGAGAGTGGACCCACATGTCAGCCACTTATAGTATAGCTGCAGAATAGTAGGTCGGCTTCCGGTTGGGTTCGTCGAAGCAGCTCGGATCGACGTGTACGCTATTTCACCGCGGCGCACGTAACTTGTGCAGCAAAGCAAAGCAAAAAAAAATAGCAGAGATACGTACGGAAAGTACCCTGAGAGAGCTACGTATACGCGTGCAATGAAAATTATACGCGTTAATTCTTGCTTCAGCCAAAAACACTATATAAGTGGATGCCCAGCAGCATATCATCATCCTATCACAAAACCGATCTAGCAATTCTCGTCGTCTAATCCTAGCTACTCATCACTCAACACAAGACACAATTCATCGCACCCGGCCGGCCGACCCCTAGCTAACTAGTAGCCAGTATAATAATGGGTCACCACCACCACGACAAGAACAAGAACAAGGCGGAGGCGGGCGCCGGCGTCGACGACTGGCGCAAGAAGGAGAAGCACCACAAGCACATGGAGCAGCTCGCCCAGGTCGGTGCCGTCGCAGCGGGAGCGTACGCCATGCACGAGAAGCACAAGGCCAAGAAGGACCCCGAGCACGCCCGCTCGCACCGGATCAAGGAGGAGATCGCCGCCACCATCGCCGCCGGCAGCGCGGGCTTCGCCATCCACGAGCACCACAAGAAGAAAGAAGCCAAGAAGCACGCCCGGCACCAGCACCACCATTAATTAGCTGCGTAGGCGCCTAGCCTCCGCCATACCTGCCTACTATACGTAGCTACGACTTGCATTTCATTCGTTTGTGTATAGCTTGTCCTACATTCATTTCTCGATTATTGTATGCATGCTCCTAGTTGTATACCAATTTTATTGACTGTATTGTGATATAATACTTTGTTTTCGTATTAATTCCGCGTGGTCCTTATAGTGTGTGTGCTGGGTGGAGGTTCGTGAGCCTTCACTCTTTTTTCATGGTAAATTGCAAAAAAAAAAAACACCAATAGTAAACCACTTGAAGTTTGACATCCTCCTCCTCAACTAGAAATCATCTTCTCAGAATAATTGGTCCGTCATAAAAACAAAGAAAATCAGTCTACACTTTCATACCTGGGCCTGCTAAAAGAAAATCAGCTAGGCTTTCCTTTCATTCCTTGTTGTTTTTTTTAAAAAAATGACGTCTACTCTTTCCCTAAAAGACTAAATGGAAACAAAGAACTGCACCTGATTGCGTTGCAGTCGCTGTTCATTACTGAAACTGCACCTGATCGGATACAATTCAATCAAAGTGTTGATAGCAGCAGAAACAGAGGACAGAAGAGGTGCAGAGGCAGGCGCCATCTCCCTACCTAATAAGAAAAAGATGATGACGTAACGGCCACAGCACGCCGCTGCCGAGTAAAGAGGACGACGTCGTGATTAGCATCTCATTACCCTGCTGCAATCAGCACGTCTTTATACGCGTAATTTTTTTTATTAAGCACGCTTTGCTTTGCTTTCATCACGAATGGCGGGACGGCCAAAGAGCTAACGCAGCCAGCTTCCGGAAAAGAGCAAAGCAAGCATACATCAGCAGGTCAAAGATGCAAAAGAAAGCAGGTTCTTGTTTCAGGATAGCATATATAGAAGCAGGTTCTTGCTTCTAGGTGCCCTGCTTAATTTGATGGTGTTGTGTAAAGATTTTAATGGAAACCTGTAGCGATAGGCAGACAATTCAGGATGTGTTTGAAAGTTGAAACATCCTGTGTGGCATGCATGGCATCCTATGCAGACACAGACAGTCCTGCAGATAAACATAAACTTGTTCTTGTTGTAAACTACCCCCAAAGGTGAAAGGCCAAAGCAAAGCAAAGCAAGCATCCGAGCATGGAGGACAGGAGGAGGAGACATGCACAGCGATTCCGATGCCTCGTTACTGCCGCAGCGCACCACAGAAAACAGTGAGCTTTTGCTTTCGATCTCGGCGGTCTCGGCTCATCTACTCATCCACTGTCACTGTGGACTGTCCGTGCTCCCTCTGGTGGGCTAGCCACAGTAGTAGCGTCATCATCACCGCTGGTCCGCTGCGTGCTGCGAAGAAAGAAACAGGCCCTGCGCTTTCTTTAATGTTCAGTGCAGCACAAAGCGCAGGCTACTGAGCTGCTGCTGCTGCTGCTGCTGCCATTGTTGTGCCCAGAGGAGAGCAAGAGTTAAAGAAAGCACGCAGAGCCATTGCTCTCGCGCAGCCACAGGCAGTAGGGTCAGGTGATTTGCTTGCTACAAGAAGAAGAGGGAGAGGTCGACGGGCCAGTTGGAGGTGGAGATGGAGAAGCGGCGCCGCGGCGATTTCGGTGTGCTGTGCCTCCTCCTCTGCGCCGGCGTCGTGGCGTGTCCCGCCGATGCCAAGGTAAAGTAATCTCTCCACTCCACCTCAAAATGTGGTTGCATCTAGCGAAGTTCAAGGCCGGATTCCAAGTCCAACTCCCTTCAGTCTTTGATACTTGAGCTGCCTTTCTCCCTGCTCTGCTGAAATTCCTGCATGGTCATGGCTTGGTGCTGCCTGCTCAAGCACATGAATTTCTTGCATTGCACATTGCAAATACACTAGTACGCCTCACTCCAACTCTGCACAAACTGTGTCGCAGTGGCATGCCAATCCCGGGCGGCACGACGGCAAGGCCTCATCGCCCGGCCTCCCGCCGCTCCCAGCGCCGCCTCCCACCGCGGGGGCCGACCTGCCGCCGACCCAACCAGCCCCGCACTTCGGCTTCCCGCTGCAGCCCACGCTCGGGTCCGCGGCGCCTCCCACCGCCGGCGCCGGAGGCGAGGGGTACCCGTTCATCGGCAGCAACCCGACGGTGCCGCTGCCCACCGGCATGACGGACACGGCCACCGTGCTCCCACTGCCCGACACCGGGGACGCAACGGCTACCAACACCAAGGTGGGGTTGCTGTTTTGGTTGCCTGAGATCTACCTCTCTTTGGGTTACTGAGCTCATGATTTGCTTTGCTCCTCCGGCAGGTGGTGGGGCTCGCAGCGACCGTTCATGTTCAGCTCTCCATGATTGGCCTTGGGGTTGTCTCGGCCATCGTCTTCCTTTCCACTACCTGCCAATTGGTCTAGCTAGATCTACTGCTGTCTGCTGTTGAAATGACATGGATTCAACCTAGAGAAATTTAGTTTTCGCCTTCCTGTAAATTTGATCGCATTATGTTTTACTATGTCTTTGCTAATGGTCATAGTGTCCCTTCTAGATTTTTCATTCAAATTCCAATGAAATATTTCCAACCCCTGACAAAACAAGCATGCCTGCTACATAAATAGCTTGCGCCTCTTCACCATGTACTAAAACCATCAATAGCTCTGCAACAAAAGGCAAGCACAGCTATCTGAGAGACTGAGATAGCCCATCTCCCATCACAATAACAACCTGGCAACGTTTATGTTACTTACAAAGAATCACAAATGTGTGCAAACTTGTGGAATAAGTTAGCTTTTAACTTGTTTTGACACTCTGGCCAAGAACGACAATGCTTATGCCACTGTAAGATATGAGAGCAAAACAAATGGCATAGTATATCGTCTGGCACCACTAAACACAATACCACTGCCTTCCAATGCACAACTTCCTTACAGGATGGTACAACAAGAGTTGGTTTTCTTCGCCTGCTTGTAGAACATCTGCATACAAGCCAAGCAAGTGTCAGCATAGCATATCATAAACAAGCCGCCAATTGGTTAGTCAGCATAGGCAGCCGTAGGCCTAATGTCGCTGGACACTGCTACTAGTACCTTGTTTCAGAAAGTTCTCTAAACAAAGTAAGGATTGTTACTGTTAATGCCCTAGGAAGTGTCAACATTATTACCTTCATATTCATCTATTTCCAAGCCAAGTCAAGCCAATCAAGTTACTATAAATGCCCTAAGAAGTCCAACGATTTTTCAGTCCCTTGGTCACATTTAGAATGGCGAAGATTCGTACACAATTCCAGATTATATTAATATGGTGCCATTAAACAAGATACTACGCTTTTGAGATGTCTTGCAAGCAGTATTTAACTCAAAGGGGTCGTAACTGGATGAAGGGCTCATGTTGGGCAATAACATATGTATTCGGACAGCATAAAACACTATAAGAACATCAGTACCTGTGAGGCAGCGCTTAGATCTGAACTCTTCTCCACTAGGCTATCCAACCTTTCACCTCTGGCAAGCACACTATCAATGGTCTTATGCTGCAATATCAAAATCATGAACATACATTACAAATATACAAAATCAGAAAATAGCCATGACTAGCCTCAACAGTTATTCATGACATCCTCATTAGCTATATGAATCGCAAAGAAGCAAACAGGCAGATAATTGAAAAGGAGACTTGGGAGCACCAGCCACCAGGTTTCAAAGTGCCAGCAAACAAGAAATAATACATAGATTGCATTATTTAAGTACCACAATAATTAGTCATACAACTATGGGAAATACAGAGTTGATGTGGCACAGTGAACCCACACCTTTCTATCAGATAGTTTCAAACAGAAAGCAGGAGTACAGTACGGTAATAACAAACTCTATAATACTTTGGCTCTCCTTTAATATGCATTCCTACATACAATATGTTTCTTATAGATGACAGCGAATAAAAAAACAGAGACTAAGAAGATGGGAATAACATCCTAAACACATTGTACATCCCTGCCCCTTCATTCTGAACCTTAGCAGTGTAAAACTTTCCCTTGATGCCCTTTTCGCCTAGCCCAACATATATGGACTCATACATGAAAGTAAGTCCTTTTACATTTTTGACAAACTATTTAGTTATGTATCTGAGGGGTGAGGGGTCAGAAAATATACTATTACTTACCAGAATAATCTTGGTTTCATCCAAGTCCCTCTGAATTTTCAATAACTTGTCAGCCTCTGCAGGATCCTGCATAATCATTGACAAAATAAGCTCAAGTTAGTCAGTGAAACAATGTTGTACTAAGCCAGGAAAAAAAAAGAACAATCATAAAGTAACAAAAAATTAGAGAGATGCCTAATATAACCACAACAACTATTTCATCACATACAAACAAGAATCTGATTCTTGGATAAGCTGTACTGCAAGCTATGATATAAGTCTTGGAGATCATAAGCATGAACATGGCAGGTGATATATGTGAACTAGAGGTAGAGTATGTTCATAACTTGTTGCAACTATTTACTGCCAAATAAATCATGAGTACAGAGTTACAAAGAATGAAAAGGCAAGTACTCGGAGGGCATAGCTACATGTTTATCACTTGTAAATCTATAGCTAGAAATCAGCGCCTCGGATAACTACTTGCTCATATGTGGAAAGTAAGTGAACCAAACCTGGTATTTTGTTAGGGCATCATTCAGAAACTGCCAAGGTTGGGTGGAATCATCTTTGGTTGTCCTCCATGATTCTCCAAAAGTCTTCTGGTACTCTTCCAGCACCTGGAAAGAATCGGAGAGGGGCAATATTCATATGGCAATAACAGGAGAGATCATGAACAATCACAGCCATTGTAGCAAGCATGTAGTCTGCAGTGGAATACACACCAAAAAGGGTGACATTACAACCCAAAGTATGATCACAGCAGCATAACAAGATGGTAAAGGCAATGACAGGCAAAGCATGGAGGGAAAGTAGATTGGCGGCTAAGTACTTGGTTAATTTAATGAGGCCATCATGATAAGGGACTAAAGTGGCAGGAGGAAACATGGCAATTGCAAACAGTCTAGGTTTATCAGTTTATGGCTCATGAAGCCATCAGATATAAGTTTACAAAAGCAAAAGCACAACATGAGGACAATCAGATTGAGTCGAAATTGTGAATTCATCAGAGAAATAGGATGGTAGAAGAGTGGAGAAGTGGTAGCACACCATGTTGAGGAGGGAGAAGGCGCTCCTGACGGGGTAGTGGTCGTCGGTGAAGGCGATGGCGCAGAGGCCATTCTGGTTGTAGCAATGCACCTTGTACTCTGCAGGGTCGGTCAGCGATCGAGGTCGGGTTAGTTAGCAACCGATAGGGTTTGGGGGGGGGGGGGGGGGGGGGGGGGGGGGGAAGGAAATGAAGGAGGAAGGGGCAGACGTGCCTTCGTGCTGGACGGACTGGCGGCGGCCGGCGGGGGTGCGGAGGGCGACGGTGCGGGCGACGAAGAGGATGAACTCGCGGGCGGCGGGGCGCTGGAAGTAGCCGAAGTGGCTGACGTCGGAGGCGTTGGCCAGCACGACGGCCTGCTGCTCCCCACCTCCGGAGGCGGAAGAGGAGGAGGCGGAGGAATCGCCGGGGGATTTGAGCACCAGCAGCGCCGTGATCTTCATCGCGAGCGGGATCCGGCCGGGAGGGGGGGGGGGGAGGCGGGAAAGAGGGAGGTGCCCTGGACCTGGATGGGGTGGGGATCGGATGCCGGCGACGGGCGGTGGCGTGTCGGGGAGTTGAGAATTGGGCACGGTGGTGCGCTGGGAATCGCGGACGCGAATACGATGCGCTTCCTTCCTTCCTCTTGGTTTGGTTGGGTTCGTTCGGGGAACGAAGACGACAGCAGGCGGCAGTCCGCGCGGCGCACGCGGATGCTGCCGACGTGTACCCGTTTCTAGAGATTTGGCTTTCTTTTTTTTTCTTTTTTCTTTTTATTTTAGTCCGTTTCGTTTTATTTTTTTTTAATTCATAGGTCTTCATACGCACCTGTGCGGTATGTCAGGATGTATACAAATATCTATGGCACTAGATGCGTACAAATATCTATAAACCTAAGAAGTCAAAATGACATACAATTTGGGACGGAGATGCCTATTGTACCGTGGAGAACTTGTTGACTTATAGTAACATATATTTTTTAGTCTAAATGGATTCATGCCATTACAATTTTCAAGAATTGAAAACTTACCATCGGTTGGCACTGGTAATGGCATTTTTCAAATTATTGATAATTGTAACGACGTGTATGAAATTATTCCTATCTCTTTAATCACCTTGTGCAATGTGTAATACCTGCCCATCAGATCTCTAGTTGCATTTGATTTTCCTTGCTTATTTTTAGGCTCCTTTAGTCCAGTTTAGCCCTCCCGTTTATTTATGAGGACTAAAGAGCATTAAATGACTTAACAATGACCTCAATACCCCTAATCAATGCTGCCCTACCCTTTTCCCTCCTCCAGTTACTGCTCCTTCCTCCCGAGCGCCGCCGCATCCTTTTCCCTGTTCCTTTGTTCTCCCGCATGAGCAGGCCCTAGCCTCCCTGCACCGCGCGAGTCTCTGCGCCGCCGCGCACCCGTTCGCCCGTCGCCTGGCCCCCTCTTGCGTCACACCCTGCCTCCTACCTGCGCCGCTCGCCACTGGCCCGTTCTCCCACTGCGGCTTGCCTCCTACGCCACCGTCGGCCCACCTGCGCCGCGACCTACTTGCGCCCGCCGCCGCACTGCACGCCCCTGCGCCGCGCTCGCCTCGCTCCCGCTCCTGGCCTGCTCCTGGCCGCGCTCGCCTCCGCCACCGCGGTCTGCAGCACTGGCAAGAAAGAAGAAGAGGGAGGGAGCAGAGGGGAGATGGAACCGGGGAAAGAGGACGACGCCGAACCGAAGCTGCTGCCGCGAACGACGACGCCGACAACCGCGAGACGAATCCGGGGGGAGGAGCGGGGGCGCGGCGGCGGTGGGGAGGAGTGGGGACGCTGGCTGGAGCAGTGGGGACGCTGGCTGGAGCAGTGGTGCGGCAGCGGCGGGAAGGGCAGAGGGTGCGGCCGCGGCGGGGATGGAACGGGAGGCAGAAACATCCGGATGGGTGGGTGCAGAGGGGTGCGGGGGGAGGGTCACGGACAGATCATAAATGAGGGCAAGGGATGTCTAGGTACACTTTAGTCCTCGTAAGCAACCCTTTAGTGACTTATGAACTAAAATTTAGGGACTAAAGTTAATTTCAAGTTTAGGGACTAAAGTTTAATTTCCATACGCAAGTTTGTTTAAAGTTTAATTTCCTAAAGTTTAATTTCCATACGCAAGTTTGTTTAAAGTTTAATTTCCATACGCAAGTTTGTTTGGCATTTTAGGGACAAGGTTGAAACCAAACAGGCCTACTCGCTCATGCTGCAATGTGCAGCAGCCCAACATTTGTAACAATAGAACAGGGGAAAGATAAAGGTCCATTCAGAACTTTATGCCCGTCTCTGGCAGCACATAATCTGTCAAATTGATCTAAAAAGGGTCATATTCGTCGTTCTGAATGCACACACGTTGGCCAGCAAGTGCATAGTTAAAAGTTAAACCCTGAAGGAATCCAACGACAGCCATGAACAGTTAGCAACTCGGCAACCACCACGAATGATACTTGCAGTTGCAGCATATAATGTCACCACGAATTGATGATCATCACCACAGTTGCACTTCCAAATGATTCTCGGAGAACAACAGAGCTGCTACTTTAGCACCATAGATTTGAACTGAGCCAACAACCACCCAAGGCATCGTAGGCACAGGCACACAAAAATAATAAATTTTAAAAATCCACATAATCCTCTACCCACAAAAAAACTTATAGAACTATCAGCTATAACAGTTTCAACCGATCAAGCCAACCATAAGTTCCACGAGGTGACCTCACTGTCACAGGGCGACGAAATAGTAGGAGTACAAAGGTAACTGGGGCAACCACAGATACAAGTGGCCGAAATAAGGACCGTCTGCAGAACACAAACATAACCTGCAATCTTCTCTCCCCCCATGAAAAAACCCACACATAGGAGACTACACGAAAACGGCAGCTGAACTCAGAAGCACTTCCTGTGGACGATTGCTGGGCCGGACTCATCGTACTCGTCCTTCGATATCCACATCTGTTTTACCAATCACAAGGAAGACAATCAGATGACAAGAACTGGTGTAATGTTAAGACAAGCAATATGGCTTGATGCCGGATAAGTTAAATTCAACAAATGTGAACCCAACTGCAACAAAGCAAGCAGTACCTGTTGGAAGGTGCTGAGAGAAGCTAGGATAGACCCTCCGATCCAGACACTGTACTTGCGCTCAGGTGGAGCAACCACCTTGATCTTCATGCTGCTCGGAGCAAGGGCGGTGATCTCCTTGCTCATACGGTCAGCGATGCCTGGGAACATTGTTGAGCCTCCACTGAGCACAATGTTGCCGTACAGGTCCTTCCTGATATCCACATCACACTTCATGATGGAGTTGTAGGTAGTCTCATGGATTCCAGGAGATTCCATGCCAATCATAGATGGCTGGAAGAGGACCTCAGGGCACCTAAACCTCTCCGCGCCGATGGTAATCACCTGGCCATCAGGCAGCTCGTAGCTCTTCTCAACCGAGGAGCTGTTCTTGGCAGTCTCCAGCTCCTGCTCATAGTCAAGGGCCACGTATGCAAGCTTCTCCTTGATGTCCCTCACAATTTCCCGCTCAGCAGAGGTGGTGAAAGAGTATCCTCTCTCAGTGAGGATCTTCATGAGAGAATCCGTGAGGTCACGGCCAGCAAGATCCAGACGAAGGATAGCATGAGGAAGTGCATATCCTTCATAGATGGGCACAGTGTGGCTCACACCATCACCAGAGTCAAGAACAATACCTGCCAAGTTATGAACAGGGTTAGCTAGATACTACTAGAACTGATAATTGGTTCACTACTGGTAATCACATTTTTCATCTACCTAACTCTACTGTATACTAACCTATGTATAGAAGACAAAAATTACACAAGCATGCAATGACAAATTGGATGCAAACAAGTACTTGATAATCACCCAGGTTTATATGTTAACATATCAGTTGCTTCAATGAGGTACGACGCAGCTCAACAATATTATGAATATAATTAATGCAAAACTGGGAAGAGAACGACAAGCGGAATGGAATACTTCATACCTGTGGTACGACCACTAGCATAGAGTGAAAGCACAGCTTGAATTGCAACATACATGGCAGGGACATTGAAGGTCTCAAACATGATCTGTGTCATCTTCTCCCTGTTAGCTTTGGGGTTCAAAGGAGCTTCAGTGAGCAACACTGGGTGCTCCTCAGGTGCAACACGGAGCTCATTGTAGAAAGTGTGATGCCAGATCTTCTCCATGTCATCCCAGTTGCTGACAATACCGTGCTCGATTGGGTACTTCAACGTGAGAATACCTCTCTTGGACTGTGCCTCGTCTCCGACATATGCATCCTTCTGCCCCATTCCTACCATCACACCAGTGTGGCGAGGACGACCAACAATGCTAGGGAAAACAGCCCTTGGTGCATCGTCACCAGCAAACCCAGCCTGCAAAATTAAATACAATTCAAATTGGTGTAGTTGCAGTGGGAGATGAAATATGTAACCCTGATTATTAAGGGATGAAGTTCCTAACCTTGACCATTCCAGTTCCATTGTCACAGACAAGAGGCTGGATATCCTCACCGTCAGCCATTTCCTACAGGTACTCTGCAAGAGGTAGCAAAAAAGGGGTATCAGTTAACAGCAAGTGTATCCTGCTAGATAGTAGCTGTACAAGGGAACCAGTAAGCATCGTAAACGTAAAAGTTTTGAAGGCATATCAACTGAACCTTTATATTTGTGCATCTATAAGTCAATAAAAACAACATATGTACAGAGCTTACTGCCAGGCAAAAGTGGGATTCATTTCACCGACTAGGCTAATGGTGTACTCCCTCCGTTCCAAATTGTAGGTCGTTTTGACTTTTGTAGGTTCATAGATATTATTATGCATCTAGATATAGTGTATGTCTAGGTGCATAATAATATCTATGAATCTAGAAAAGTCAAAACGACCTACAATTTGGAATGGAGAGAGTAAGAAATAATCTGATAACTTGCGGACTGTTGTTTCCAACATTTATAAAAATGTGTAAAGTACCATAACCAAACATTCGTATAACTAAACATGATAGGAAAAGACTAGCATTGCTTTGAAAAAGTAGTGTACATGTACTGGCCAATCTAACAAGCTTTTTTGTTGTCTAAAATGTGACCTGCAGAGCAACAAAAATCGCATGCTGAACTTTTCAGCCTAACATTTGGTGCCATGAAACATCACTAAGTTGTCACTAATTTTGGGTGGTATGTGCTCAATAGCTATTCATGGCAAGGAAACATCCTAACATGCAGATATGCTTTCCGAATAGCTCTCTCCGAATGAACCACACACGGATTTTTACACTCTGGTAGTTTAATCACACCAAATTAACTATCCACGACTTTCATCCAACCATGTTACCAGTTACCGCAACTATCTGGACTTGCTAGACAGAGCATCACGAAGCTCTCCCAGACTCCCAGTCAAGCAGGAAACTAGAACGTCGGAGCTGGGAAGTAGTCAAGCAGTCACACCCCAAGGGCTCGTACATCGCCAGCAACACATAAGCGCATTCAGGCACATCACAGTCACCATTCCTAGGTACGTAGCTCAGAGAGCCTCCTCGCACGGCAGTCCCGCAAAGACACATCAGGCGTGCGCACAAAATCAGATGCATCGGCACGCAGAAACGCTACAGATCAGGAACAGGACGGAGTTCATCAAGCACAGACGTCAGACGAACACCCTAGCACCAACCACGAAGCGCGATCCGCTGGCGGATCGCGCGGTACCCGCCCCGGATCTGGCGGGAGCACCGGAGGCAAGTGACCAGAACGCATGAGCAAACCGCAGATCTCGAGCCAGGCCGCTCAGATCTGAGCGCCAAACACTCGAAAAATGCTGGAGCAGGAGCTAGTGCGTGGGGAGATCGCGAGTAGAGGGGCTCCAGGGAGCGGAGGGGAGGGGGAGGAGGAGATTACCGGGGACGGAGCCGAATCAAGGAGGAGGAGGAGCGACGGCCTTGAAGCTTCGGAGGGAGTGGGGGAGTAGTTGTGAAGCTTGGAGAGGGGTGGCTTCGGAGGAGAGAGGCTCCCCTATATTTGTGGCTCCCGGTTCGGTCGGGTCCTCGTCATCACAGGAACAGCACAGCCAGGACCAGTTGGCCTCTTGCATCTCTTTCTACTTGCTAATTCCCTTTCCAGCATCCTTCTGGACACTTCCAATTATTGAGCGCTAGTTTCCTTTTTCCCAGCTGCTCTATGAGAAAATAAGCATTTTTTTCAGAAAGAAAATATATCTAGCATTGAGTTTTTTTTCTGAAGATGCTCTCTAACAAAAAAAAAACTTTTTAAAAAATATATTGTTAGTATTGAGTTTTATAACTCAATTTGGTGCGACATTTTGCTTGGTATATGGCATACTCAATGGTGGTATTGGAACGCTATGCCTTTTATTTTTATTTGTCGGTGATATTAATTCATATGTCGTCAACGTGATCAAGCGAGGCAATACGAACGATTTCAAAGAAATACAACGCCAAACATTGTACATGTTATTATTATAGGAACGTGATCCGATTGTTGTTGTTGTTTGTTAATGACCTGCCATTGCAATGTATTGTAGAAATATGTGTACTCGGTACACAACAATGCCGAGTGTTTCTGGATCTCATTGTTAGCAGCGAGTGGTTTTTCGGTCTTCAAAGCCTTGTGTGGCAACTGGTTTCCTTTGTTGCCTTTTTAGTGCATTTTTCAAACTTAAGTGGATAACGAATAATCGAAGAAAGAAGACGACCAGAAAGCTCTTCGGTGTAATTTTATTTTTTAGATGTTGTTTTGTGTCAAGTTATCCTTCATTTATACCACATATTGTTTTCCTTCATATAAATCAGATATGAGGCATTTTTTTGTCTTTCTCAGAAAAAAAATCAATGCCAGCAGCGGGCAACACTTCTCTAGCTAAAATCAATGCCAGTAGCGGGCAACACTTCTCTAGCCATCCCAAGTGCTGCCGCCTGGCATCACCGGTTCAACCTCCGCCACTTTCCTCTAAGTATGTGTTTGGTTACTGGGTTGACGTGGGTCGGAATGGGTTCGACCCACGTCGTCCCGCATTTGGTTCAGGATGTGGGTTGGGGTCTGACCTACATGGGAATATTCCTCGTAGATGTGGTTTGAGTGCGTCCCTCCAAAACGAGCGGACGCACTCGACCCGCTCGTTTCCTGTCCGTGACGTCTCCAGTCCGTCGTCTGTGGGGGGTGCGGAGCAGGGCCCCGACGGGATGGGAGTGTCGGCGGCGCTGGGCCGAGGGAAGGCAGCGGAGCAGGAACCCGCAGAGGAGGAGGCCAGCGGTGGGGTGGAGCAGGAGGCCGGCGGCGGGGGAGGAGGAGGCCAGCGCGAGCGCGATGGGGAGGAGGCTGCCGCGGGGACGGGAGGGAGGAGGAGGCCGGCGGCGGGGAGGTAGCCGCCGTGGGGCGGGAGGTGGCGGCTGGCGCGCTGGGGGCAGCAGGCAGGAGGTGGCTGGGGTGCGGGGGCCGGGTGAAGAGGAGGGATGAAGAAGATAAGGTGGCTGACGTGTGGGGTCAACAACTGGCAGGTGGGATCCAATGCTAACGGTGTTAAAATGGCATCTATTTCATCTCTCTCAACCCCTCCAACCAAATAAAAGATCGGAACGAACCCGTCCCTCTCCATCTCTCTCATCCAAATATGAGATGGGTTGACTCTAACCTAGAAAAGGGGGTCGGCTCCGACTCAACCCATGTCGTCCTAAAACCAAACACATGCTAAATAAACTTGCTTGAGGGCGTTGTGACAAGTAGAAGCCAATGAGAAAAGAAGATGAGATCTTGGCCGTTGCATCACGATCCAGTGTATTGCATGAAATACCAAAGGTGATAGAAATGAGGCTAAAAATGGGATGGCTAGCTAGCTGAAAAATAGGATTATCTTTATGATTTGGCACTCATATCACAATAATAGTATGTGATATCACTTTGGGTCAGGATGTCAAATCCTAAAAAGCTCGCAACCCAAACTGATTTTTTGCCACAATTTGTAAGCATCTATATATCCGGCCCAGCACTATTGTCTGCTTGTTGCATGCTAAACATAGCTGATGAGACAAGTTGTGGCGCTGCATGCTAAACATAGCTAATGAGACAAGTTGTTGGAAGTAGAGAGATCCGAAGCGGCCGGGTGCAGCAGCTGCATGCTAAACATAGATAGCGCTGGAAAAGGATTTAAAACTCCCTCGGACGACGAACATGCTATTGCCACCACACATAGCCCGTGAAGCTCGCACGTCCTCACCCTGTTGTCCGCATCCCTGCTATATATACGCACGCATGCGCGTCTCAGTTCCAACACCACCATCACGAACAACTAATCAACCGCGCAACAAGTTAAGGAAGAAGAAGATAGCAGCAGCTGCTGCTGCTATGGCCGGCCAGCAAAGCACGAGGATGGTGGCAATGCTCCTTGCCGCCCTCGTGGTGGCAGCGGCGTCCCTGCCCGCGGCCACCGCCTACGGCTGCTATGACGACTGCTACGAGCGGTGCGCCAACGGCAAGGACGACCCTGTCTGCACCAAGATGTGCAACCAGGCGTGCGGCCCCGACGACCAGGGTGGCGCCGCCGCCGCGCCCACGGCTTGATCATCATCGTATCTGTTGCCGCCTGCATGCGTCCACACCATCTGTTTAGGATATGATTCGTCATCGCCCGACAATGCCCTGTTATTATTACTAGTTTCCTTATTCATGGATCCTGTCGCCGTTCCTTTCTCGATCCCACTGTTGATTTCCTGTTTTTCTTCTTAGGGGGTGTTTGGATCCTGGAGCTAACGTTTAGTTCGTGTCACATCAAATATTCGGAGGCTAATTAGGAGGACTAAATATGAGTTAATTATAAAACTAATTACACAGATGGAGGCTAAACGGCGAGACGAATCTATTAAGCCTAATTAATCCATCATTACCAAATGGTTACTGCAGCAGCACATTATCAAATCATGGACTAATTAGGCTTAATAGATTCGTCTCGCCGTTTAGCCTCCATCTATGCAATGGATTTTGTAAATAATATATGTTTAATACTCCTAATTAGTATCTAAACATTCGATATGACAAGGACTAAAGTTTAACCTGTGGATCCAAACACCCCTTATATTTCTTTCTTTGTTCATTCATGTGTTCCCATCCATCCATCAGCTGTTTTGTAACTCGTGCAATTTGCCAGTGAATACATACTTTCTACATGACAAAATGGGCCAAGAAACTAATTGGGCCTAGCTGGAGTTAATATTTTTAGCCCAGCCCAGTTCCCACACAGGCTCTCTCACTGTTTGCTCTCCTCCTCCCTCCAACTCTCTTCTCCCTTCCACAATTTCGAATCAGCCACAAGCAGGAACTGCATCTCGATCCATTCCCCCACCCATCCGTGCAGTCTTCCATGGCCGCATGTGGCTGGGCCTGCCATGGCCGGACCCATGGTGAGGGTCAAGTCCACCGATTGTGGTGCCCAGCGACAGTGGGCCTTCATCCCTACTCTTCGAGGCGGCAGTGCCCACGACACCATGGTTGACGGCGGTGGCGTCGGCCGGCAGGGGTTCAACACGGGCGCGGCTAGCAGTGGGTGACCGGCTACCCCAGCAAGCTTTGCCTACCGTGCAAGGCCAGCTGCAGGCAGAGTGTTGCTGTGGCGTGCCCAGGCACAGGTCAGCTGCTTTGCGGCCAACTCCAGTCGGGCACGGTACCTGTGGCATCATGTGGTCCTGTTTGAGTTTCGTCCATATACCATGGTCGGTCTTCCTTGGCAATCCCGGGGTTCTGCTCAGGAATGGGTGGTGCGGGCAGATTTGGCAAAAGCCATTCCCAACTCCATGTTGGTGTGGATGATGGCGACGCTCTTGGGTACCGCGGACTTCCTTGGAGGCGTTGTCAATGTGATCTCCCTCGCAATCTAGAGTGACCTTTAGGTGAAAACCTTCTGATTCTATCGGACGGACAGTAGTGGCATCTCTGATATCACACCCTACTTGTAGGCGTCGTCTATGGAGGTCTCTGCTGCTGCCTGCTGATCGTGTATGCTTTGTGGCTTCTTCCACCTCTTTACTCTTCTTGAGTGTGGCCAGCACTAGCTGTTGGCTTTGTCGTGGTTCAGCGAGTGTCCTCATACGGCACCTCTACTTCGTCGACGCTCTCTTTGTTGGCGGTGACAGAAAATCAAATGTCGGGTGGTGTTTCCACCGCTTCCACCATTCCCCTTCAAGGATTCCTCCCCTTGGACGTTCTTGGAGCTCGGATGTGCTATCAGTGTCGCCACCATCTTCAAGGGAGGTCGCCGTATCTGGTGAGCCATGGCTTGTGGGTCTTTTGCCTCCTTTAGTCCCCATTCCGTTGGGTGGTTCCTCAGATGGAGGGAGCAGCTGAACGGCGTAGCTACAAGAGGTGTTGGTGCAGGGTGCAATGGCTATGGTATAATCAGCAAGCACGTTGTTCGGTGGTGGCACTAATCGACAATCGGTTGTGTCGTGTCTCCTCTTAGAATTGTTTGCGAGCCATGTTTTTCTCTTTCTTAGTTGTACCCTCTGGTTTTGTACTCCATTCTTCTCTAGAGTTGTGCTCATCTGACCGTGGTCAAACGCTTGTAAGGTGCTCCGCACCAAAATCATTACCGGGCTAGCCGGCATGTGTGGTTTAATGAAATTCAGGTGGGGATTTTTTGTTCCCAGTGACATCTCAAAAAAATGATTAGAAAAGTATTCCATCCATTTTTTGAATGTATACAGTTTTGGACAAGCTAATTACTAGTTCATTATTTTAACGGCCGGACTATGTAGCAAAATAAAAGTTGTTTACTTAATCTGTCGAATCAACACTATTAGAGGCAACTTTCAATCATCTTCGATCTCATTGTACGTTCAACGACCAAACTGCTACTTGTATCCAAGTGTATCCATCAGCATGCACGCCATGAAAATTATTAGCTCCAAGTTGCAGCACCGAGCCAATCCACGACGATTGACTGGTTCATGTTTCTTGCAAACCAAATCTTGTCATCAGCCACCGATCACTACCTACTACATATATATACTAGTAGGTCAACAAGTTAATCTACCTGGTCGGTTGTGATATGATGTTGGCAAAACCAATTATACTACTCATATATATCCTCTCCAGCGTCACCTTCTTCGATCGGTACTAACAAACACAAATAGCTAGATTATATTAAAACAAAAATAAATACAAATAAATGTACCACCTAACTAGTAGAGCTAATTGCAACTTCTGTATATATCATTTCGCTAAATTTGTTGGTACAAAGCTTTGCGCACGATGGCCATCCTGATCGATATGATTTATATATGCTGGTTTGTACAACCAACTCTAGCTCGATCGCTCAAGGACTTAGAGTAACTTCAAGAGTTTTCAAAAAATTCTTCCTCAAAATGATGTATTTCATCATTGAGGATTATGCTAAAATTTTCTTTCCCAAAAACATATCAACCCATAGCAAAACGCTAATAACTGCCCCCAATATTTGCCACGTCATCGTAATTGGACCTACATAGCCCCCCTCTACCTCCACAACAGAGCTCCGTCGCTCCTTTGAGCAGAACTCACCGCCAACCAAATCCGCCGTATCCTGGCCACCTCCGTTCGATTCCTCGCACCAGCAGCTTCCCCTCGTCGTTCCGCATCCATTTCACCCATATGAAAACACAGACGGGGAAGACCCTCGCCACCTGCTCCGCTGCGCGCCTGTGCCCGGGATTCCAGGAGGTAGAGGCGTAGGGCGGCGAGCGTGTGCACGGTGACCGCGAGGCGAGGGGCGCCCAGCCCGACGCAGGCGCGAAGCACCTGCGGGAGGAGGAACCTGTCTGGCACGGCCCCCACGGCGCGCATGGACGCGAACGCCTCGCCCACCGCGTCCCACCGCCGCGCGCGGACGCAGGCGTCGATGTCCCACTCATCGTAGGGCGCGGCGAGGTCCCCCTCCCGCTCCTGCGTTGGCTGCGCGTGCGCGTGGCGCGGCGACACATGCCCCTAGCTCCACAGTGCACCGTCGAGTAGGTAGCGCTACTGCACGTTGGTGGATGGGCGGCGGGAAGATGGAAAGAAGAGAAAAAAACAATGGATTGGGGGAGGAACGCTAACGCTAAAATATACGCGGTGTATGCTGTTTTTTAGCGTCGCGAAAAAATTGAGGAAGGTTTAGGTGGACTGTTGGAGTTCGTTTTTTCTCTTTTTTTTAAAAAAAATATTGGAAGTAAGATTAGCGACCTCTCGAAGTTGCTCTTAGAGGCTTTCGGTTTTAAGTTTCCTTTTCCACAAATGTGTTCAAGTTGTGGGTAGTACAACCTGTAGCATGATGCAAATATATACTACAATATGTTAAATCTAATCTTGGAGAATGACTTATTGGGTGCCCAAGCTGCTGCAGTAGATTTTTTTTAATCCCCCTTTACTATTACAACATTATGGTATGATAAGAGAAGTGGATGGATTAATTACTGGTACTCTTTTTTTTTCCCCTCATGTGACTTTGTGAACTATTTAAAATGAAGAAACCTTACATTGACATAACATGGAACACACGTCCATTCCTACTAGTTAAATCCTAAAGCTTAAGTTGATGGCAAAATGTGGACAATTCACTCTGTATTTCAACGCACGAAAACTGTTTTTTTTCCCTTTCAATCTCGGGAGTGAAATACATGCATGGTACATTCGTGGAAATTTAAAGACGAAACGGCATCATCGATGTGAAATTCACAGGTTGAAATTGACACAAATTCTTACAATGTTATTCTTTTTTTAAAGAAAACAACTCCGATACAATCTACTAGTAATTACATGTAAAGGGCGGAAAACATGCGACGGATTGCTGGGATAAAGGGTAACACAACCCACAGGCGTGCGGTGCACACCAATACCCAAGCAGGTAGGAGTACGTAGCAACAGCCAACAAACTGAAAAGATGGCCGGTACATGGGAGACATATGTGTAACACGATGCCATTAAATTATTCCTTTTCAGTTTCAACCCCTTGGTTGTCGATATTGTCTTCCTAATAGATGTTTCAAGCAGTTTTGGGGTGTTTAGTTCCTGACCACACTTTGGGGCCGTTTTGGATGGTAGCGTCTAAACTTTAGTTCTGTCACATCACACGTTCGGATGCTAATTAGGAGGATTAAATATGAGCTAATTATAAAACTAATAGAAGATTCCCTAGGCTAAATCGCGAGATGAATCTATTAAGCCTAATTAATCCATCATTAGCGAATGGGTACTGTAGCACTACATTGTCAAATCATGGACTAATTAGGTAATAGATTCGTCTCGCGATTTAATCTAGGGGTTGTGCAATTAGTTTTATAATTAGACTATGTTTAATACTCCTAATTAGTGTCAAACAACCGATGTGACAGGGGCTGAAATTTAACTCCTCCCCGCCAAACACCCCCTTTCCCCGCATCTAACCTCAGACAAGTACGATGTCCCTAGCTTGGTCTGTATTGTGATGAGTCATCAGACGGTCAGTCTGTCCTCCTGGATCAGGCCTCCCTGATTCGGTCCATCTTGTCAGTTCATGGGTCCCTGTAAACTGTGGAGGCAAGAAAAGAAAAGGCCATGGATGCACATGCTGACCGGACCAGCTGACGGTCCACGATCCTGCCACCTCGAGCCAAGCGTGCGTTCACCAACAAGCCAACGAGAATCCTTTTTTTTAAAAAAACCAACGAGAAAAAAAAAATTCAACTTGAGTATTTTTTTTCTAACCTCGCTAACTAGAGGTGTTTGATCCTTGGCCTAAAGCTTAGTTTCGGTGACATCAAATATTTGGAGGCTAATTAGAAGTATTGAACATAGGTTAATGACAAAAATAATTGTATGAATGAGGGCTAATTTAAGAGATGAATCAATTGAGCCTAATTAATTCATGATTAGCAAATATTTACTGTAGCATCACATGTGATAATCATGGACTAATTAAGCTTAATTGATTCGTCTCGCCAATTAACCCTCATTTATGCAATTATTTTATTATTAGCCTACGTTAATACTCTAATTAGCATCAAACATCCAATATGATCTGAGCTAAGCTTTAGTCAAGGATCCACACATCCCTAAAATTCATTCAAAATTCCCCGCTAGCATATGGATGGACTAGGGATCACGGGACTCGCACCTCCGATCCAATCAAATCACACAATGCAAGTATGTAGCATATCAACTAGCTAGCACGCGTAGTCACGGAGTGCCAGTATGATTTTAACCTAAGTACCAATGCCAATGGACACATGGACCCGTGATTTAGCATATCAACTAGTTAATTCTGAAAGCTTTTCAAATGATTGATTCATCAAGCTAGTTATAAGATGTGCAGGACCTCTCTCCATCCTAAATTACAGGTTATTTTAGCTTTCTTAGTCTAAAGGGGTGTTTGGATAGCAGGGGCTAAAGTTTAGCCCTGTCACATCGGATGTTCGGATGCTAATTAGGAGGACTAAGCCTAATTAATCCATCATTAGCGAATGGTTACTGTAGCACCGTATTGTCAAATCATGGACTAATTAGGCTTAATAGATTCATCTCGCGATTTAGCCTAGGGGTTGTGCAATTAGTTTTGTAATTAATCTATGTTTAATACTCCTAATTAGTATTCAAACATCCGATGTGACAGGGGCTAAAATTTAACACATACCTTCCAAACACCCCCTAAGCGCATATATTTTACTATGCACATATGCATGATAATATCTATGTACTATAAATAAAAAAATTAAAACGGTTTATAATTTGAAACGGAGTAAGTAGCTATTAGGCTCTCCGTTGTTGTAATTGCACGACTACAGGTTGAACATGGAAGAAATGTTCATGTTATTTCCGAGGACTATTTATAAACAAAACCTTATAAACAAACTATTTATTGAGGAAATCTGGAGATATTTTTGAATTGAAACTAAATCTGGACTGATTAGCATGCTGTTGAAGGAGATGTACAGTGTTTCCCCCCTAACCACGGCCGCAGAAAAATAGGCAAAAGTGAGAAGCAGCAGAGCAGGCAAGGTTGCGAGGACCAAAGCAAAGACTCGCGAGAGAAGCAGCGGGCAGCAGCAGCCGAGCTCGACTCCCCCTCCCACTCCACCACCGCCGCTTCAGATTCCAGCGGCGAGAGGCCGAAATCGAGGCGAGGCCACCGCTCGGCGCGCCCTCCCGCCTGCTTTCCTCCCGGCTCCAGCAGGCAGGCCAGCCTGCCAACCGAGCGGCGCACCAGCCAGCCGCCGTCTTCTTCTAGGCTGCAGCGGAGCGGAGATCCACCCGGAGTCCCCACCGCTTCCTCCTTCTCCTGGTAAGGAAGCCCTAGCTTTGCTCGTGGATGGATTGTCCTAGGACCGGGTCTTGTCCCGCGGGATCTTCCCCTTTTTTTCTCCCTTTTCCTGCGTGACCAATCGAACCCGAATCTTACTAACTGAGATTGATTCCTGCTCCAATCCGTTCAGTTTGCGGCGGAATTCGTTTACTGCGCTACCTAGGGGAAGCTTGCTTGTTTTCCCCAACATTTTTGGGGGACTCAGCTGAAATGACACCCCCCCCGCGCCCCCCCCCCCCCCCCCCCCCCCCCCCCCCCCCCCCCCCCCATTTTAGTCATGCCTCACTCTGATCCCCACAATGCATGTTGGTTTCAACAAGTACCATACATGTTCACTAGATGGCCAGTGCTTCGACAAATAGCTATATTCCACCGCTCCACATGACTATGCATATCAGAATCGTCACAAACAATCTATTATATTGCAAGGTCTGTTGTGTGTGATTCCTGTCTAGGCTTGTACCTTGCAACTGCTGATGTCAACCCAGTGTGCTTATTTCTAAACCCTGCCCTCAACACACCAGTTTACTAATATTCCTGAGCGTTTTTGGTTCACAGTAGAGCGCTCACATTTTATCTCTAACCATTTTCAGAATCACAGCACCCAACATTGCTCCATGTTTCCTTGTTCCCTGCAATTTAATTCAATTTCAATTTGCCTTACCATACCAATTGATGTGCTACGGTGGATTTTACTTCATTTTTGTTACATACATAATATGTGCAGGTTCTACGATATTCAATCAGAGCTGTTGGTACTGTCAGTTGCCCCTATGTATTGCCACCGTTCTTAAAACTCCATAGTAGTTACTTGGAGATCAGATGCGACAAATATGCACACCAAAGGGGCTTCTTCAGATGCCATCAGAGTTAGCACATCTAGTGCCCCTAGTACATCAAGTCATGGTTCTGCACAAGATGACTATGATTCCTCAGGTGACGTGTACGTGTGGGGTGAAGTCATTTGTGACAACACCGTAAGAGTTGGTTCTGACACGGTAATCAGGTCAACTGGGAAGACCGATGTTCTTCTGCCTAAGCCCTTGGAGTCCAAGTTAGTTCTTGACGTGTATCATGTGGATTGTGGAGTCAAGCACGCTGCTCTGGTCACAAAAAATGGGGAAGTGTTTACATGGGGTGAAGAATCTGGGGGCCGTCTTGGCCATGGATCAAGGGAAGACTCTGTTCATCCTCGTCTAGTCGAGTCGTTAGCAATTAGCAATGTGGACATCGTTGCCTGTGGGGAGTTCCACACTTGTGCGGTCACAACGGCTGGGGAACTGTACACCTGGGGCGATGGAACACATAATATTGGACTTCTAGGCAATGGTACTGATGTAAGCCATTGGATTCCTAAAAGGATTTTAGGAGCGCTGGATGGTCTTCAAGTTGCCTATGTTTCTTGTGGGACCTGGCATACAGCCTTGATTACATCAAGAGGCCAGCTATTTACCTTCGGTGATGGTACATTTGGAGTCTTAGGACATGGAAACCGTGAAAGTATTTCGTGTCCAAGGGAGATAGAGTCTTTATCTGGGTTAAAAACAATTGCTGTTGCATGTGGTGTATGGCACACTGCAGCGGTTGTAGAAGTTATAGTGACCCAATCCAGTTCAAGTATATCTTCTGGAAAACTCTTCACGTGGGGAGATGGTGACAAACATCGGCTTGGTCATGGTGACAAGGAACCAAGACTTAAGCCTACGTGTGTGGCTTCACTTATTGATTACGATTTCTACAGGATAGCATGTGGTCATAGTCTCACTGTAGGCCTGACAACATCTGGACAGGTTCTGAGCATGGGTAATACTGTTTATGGTCAACTTGGGAATCCCCGCTCAGATGGCAAACTTCCATGCTTAGTTGAAGATATTATGAGTGAACATGTTGTCCAAGTTGCCTGTGGTTCCTACCATGTTGCAGTCTTAACAAATAAGAGTGAGGTCTTTACATGGGGGAAAGGGGCCAATGGAAGATTGGGCCATGGAGATATAGAGGATAGGAAAATACCTACACTGGTCGAGGCGTTGAGAGACAGGGCTGTTAGGCACATAGCTTGTGGCTCAAACTTCACTGCAGCTATATGCCAGCATAAGTGGGTCTCAGGAGCTGAGCAGTCGCAGTGTGCTTCATGCCGGCAGCCGTTTGGATTCACCCGAAAGAGGCATAACTGCCATAATTGTGGACTTGTCCATTGTAATGCATGCACCTCGCGTAAAGCTCTGAGAGCTGCATTGGCTCCTAATCCTGCGAAACCATACCGTGTTTGTGATTCCTGTTTCATGAAATTGAACAGTGCGGCATACTCCAGTGCAATTAATCAAAATAAGAGGAAAGAGGCTGTTCCTCGCCACTCTGGTGAAAGCAACCCTGATACTAAATTGGCTAAAGCAATTGTACCCAGCAATTTGGATATGATTAGAAGTTTGGATAGCAAGGCAGCAAAACAAGGGAAGAAAACTGATGCACTGTCATTTCTTCGGAATCCTCAAATGACTTCACTTCTTCAGCTAAGAGATATTGCTTTATCTGGTGGAATTGATCTGAACAAATCAGTTCCAAGAGCAGTTCGCACATCAGCAGTTCGATCTTTGAACTCATCTAGGGCCGTTTCCCCTTTCTCTCGCAAGCCTAGTCCACCACGTTCAACCACACCAGTCCCAACAACTCATGGCCTTTCTATTGCTAAAACTGCTGCTGACAGTCTTGCAAAAACTAACGAGATGTTAAATCAAGAGGTTGAAAGACTCCGTGCACAGGTATTGAGGTTGATTTATATGCAAGTACGTACCTTTGTGTTGTTACGCGGACAAACAATAAAATTTGTGCACCTTTTTAGGTTGATAATCTGAGGCACCGCTGTGAACTTCAAGAACTTGAGTTGCAGAAATCAGCAAAGAAAGTACAAGAGGCCATGACACTGGTTTCAGAGGAATCTGCAAAGTCTAAAGCTGCTAAGGAAGTCATAAAGTCCCTAACAGCACAGGTAATACCGACTGGCGTAGTACATTTATGCCTTCCTAGCGATAATGTTGCTTTCCCGTCGTATTCATTGCAAATAAATATAATTAGCTATTAAGATTCCCAAGACACTTTCTTCATGCAAACGGTATTCTGGTGCTGGTTTGATTCTGTCAACAATCATATTAACAGAAGGCGTATATTTCCTATTGCAAGAACAGCAATGGCTTCATGTCAGCAAATTACACATTCAGAAAAATGCAGTACTTATATATCTGACCCAAAATAAATTTGTGTACTCTGTACCTAGCTTGTCAAAATATCGATGCGAGCTTATTTTATCCTGGCAAAGTGCCAACTTTCTTTGGTTGTTTAACTGAGATTGCTTTCTCTGGTGATTGTTGCATGTACCTTTTGCTGTGGCTTGTTTAGCTCAAGGATATGGCTGAAAGACTACCTCCAGATCAGGGAGCCTATGATGGCAGTGAAGCCAAACAAGTGCACGTTCCCAATGGCATCGAGATGTATGCTTCTATTTACACTAGCATGAATGGTATTCATCAGCCACGAAATGAGTCTGTCAGTGCTGTCAGCACACCGAGCCTGAATATGGGACGAGCGTTGCATCCAAATGGAATCTCAAGTCAACATAAATCACCAGGAAGTATTAGTGAAAATAGCGAAGTGAGTGCTCACAGCCATAGGGTTTCAGGCCCTCCCGACGCTGAAAAGTTGAATAGAAGGGGACATATCAGTAGTGATGAGATGCTGAGTGCAAGCAGTAGAGCAGATGATAGCAGCAGCCAGGATGGTAGGTCCCTTTTTAATGGTGAGGATGGCTACAAATCTCGAAGCGTGGTATCAATTCCCAGCAACCAAGTCCAGGCTGAGTGGATTGAGCAGTATGAGCCAGGTGTATACATAACACTGACAACTCTTCGTGATGGGACCCGAGATCTAAAGCGCGTACGTTTCAGGTAAACAATTGTCTTCCGCCTTCTTTCTTAGTGCTGCCAAGGTTATTTCTTTTTGTTTATTTCATTTATAATTAGATGCATTACTAGTCGACTAAATTAGTAAAAATTGGATTTGACAAATCACCTTATAGCTGGAATGTAGCGCTGCAGATCACCTCTGTTAGCATAGAGCAGGCACAGTATGTAGAACACAATATAGAAGTCTGTTTCCCCATAAAGAGTATCAAATGGCACAAAAACTTAACCAATCAATTGACCCAGCGGTATGAAATGGCACAAAATATAGTGGATCTTGTCATGAACCATGAAAGGGTTTCTTGCTTCTGTGCACACCTGTTTGCACTTAGCAGCGACTAATTTGCCACTGTCTTTCTTCCTCGTGTCATAAATTTTCTGTGCAGTCGAAGGCGGTTTGGGGAGCATCAAGCAGAGAGCTGGTGGAATGAGAACCGCGACAAGGTGTACGAGAAGTACAACGTAAGGAGCTCCGAGCGAGTCTCGTCGGCATCCTCAATCCGGTCAGCTCGATGACCTGCTACTTCCTGGCAGTTGCCGGAGGGGGAGGGTACGAAGCGCCAAAGCCCGTCGTGGCAAGGCCTTGAGAAATTCTTTTTGGCCGTGTAATGTCGATAATTCTTGTTACTACTTATTGTTTTGAGATTTGAGTCATATAATTATCCGTCCAAGGGCTGGTTAGCTAGCCCTGTTCCGATGTAATGTACATAGAGCTGTGGTGCAGACTAGCAGAGGGAGGAACAGCCCATTGGTCTTTGTTGTAGCCAATGCAGGTGTAAAGAAGTTGCAACTCTTTTTTCTATCTTAATCCATGTGTTTAGTTGTTTACATGCCTTACATCTTCGATGGAACAACTTTATTTGCGAGCATGTTATCTACTCTCTTTGCATAACGTCGTTGAATTACTGATCATCTTTTCTACAAATTTTTTTACAAATCGATAAACCTACAAGTACAAATGTTTTGCAAATAGATAAACCTACAAATATTTTGCAAATAGATAAACCTACAAGTTAAATTTAAAGTACATTTGACAATAGATATAATGATACATATTTTATCTTAGTTAACTAACTCGTTCAATAGATATTGGTGGTCAAAGTTGAAGTAGAAAGATATTGGTGGTTAAAGTTGAAGAGGGGGGGGGGGCGTTTGGATACCACGGGCTAAACTTTAGTCCTGTCACATCAGATGTTCGGATATTAATTAGGAGGACTAAACATAAGCTAATTACAAAACTAATTGTAGAACCCCTAGGCTAAATCGCGAGACGAATCTATTAAACCTAATTAATCCATCATTAGCGAATGGTTATTGTAGCACCACATTGTTAAATCAGTGACTAATTAGGTTTAATAGATCTGTCTCGCAATTTAGCCTAGAGGTTATGTAATTAGTTTTGTGTCCAAATATTCGATATGATGGGAGCTAAAATTTAATCCCCTCCTCCCAAACACCCCAAAGAAAAAGAACGGAGGGAGTATGTGATAGACATTTGCAAGAACGCTGTCTGGTTTCAAGCTGATGAGAGTCCGGATGGCCGCAGGTTGCCGTGGCGCTCGTGTTTCTCGTGGGGCCCGGCGGGACAAGTCAGAGCTGATTCAGGAGGATCCTCCTCCCCCACACCCCCCAAATCCACTCGCCGAGATGCCGCCGCCGCCGCCTCCCAACTCCAATCCCCGCCTGGCGCTGCCCGCCATGACCCGGTCCCAGGCGGATCCCGACCTCCCGTCCCTCATCTCCGACCTCACCTCCCTGCTCCTCCACTCCCCCGCCGCGTCCTCCGGCGCCGCCGGCCCCGTCTTCTCATCCTCCTCCCTCTCCATCCCCACCCCCAAGCACAAGCCCGCCACTCCCACGACAGCCGCCCCCACCCCGCTCGCGCGCGCCGCCGTCGGGGCCTGCGCGGGCGCCGCCGCGGGGGCCTTCACCTACGCCGCGCTGCTCCCCATCGACGCCGTCAAGACCCGCCTCCAGGCCTCCGCCGCGCCCTCCGCCACCGCCTGGCAGGTCTTCCTCGACATCCTCCGCACCGACGGGCCCCTCGGCCTCTACCGCGGCCTCTCCGCCGTCATCTTCGGCTCCGCCTCCTCCTCCGCCATCTACTTCGGCACCTGCGAGCTCGCCAAGTCCCTGCTCCGCCCCCACCTCCCGCCCTTCCTCGTGCCCCCGCTCGCCGGCGCCAGCGGCAACGTCTCCTCCTCCGCCATCATGGTCCCCAAGGAGCTCATCACCCAGCGCCTCCAGTCCGGCGCCGCCACAGGCCGCTCCTGGCAGGTCCTCCTGCAGATCATCCAGGCCGACGGCTTCTTCGGCCTCTACGCGGGCTACGCCGCCACGCTCCTCCGCAACCTCCCCGCCGGGGTGCTCAGTTACTCCTCCTTCGAGTACCTCAAGGCGTTCACCCTCAGGACTCGCGGCAAGGACAGACTCACGCCCGGGGAGAGCGTGCTCTGCGGGGCTCTGGCCGGGGCCATATCCGCCGCGCTCACCACCCCGCTGGACGTCGTCAAGACGCGCCTCATGACAAGGGTCGGCACCGAGGGCAGCCGCACCGTGCTGGGCACCATGAGGGGGGTCGTCGCCGAGGAGGGGCTCGTGGGCCTGTACCGTGGCATTGGCCCCAGGGTGCTGCACAGCGCCTGCTTTGCGGCCATAGGCTACTGCGCCTTCGAGACCGCAAGGCTTGCCATTCTGCAGCTCTACCTTGAAGGCTGCCAGAGGAAGGCTGCAGCACAGCACAGCACAGCTCTACCGTGACATGCTGCTGCCACTTGATGAGTATGCCCTGTTTTCCTTCATTCCTTCCTTGAGGGAAGTTATCATTATAACTGTTGCTGGTTCTCAGCCTGCTAGATTGCTAGTTTTGGGGGTGTCAAGTTTTGTTTCCCTTGCTTGAAGTAGATGATCAGGCGTATGCTGCATTTCCCTTGCTTGAAGGCATTTCCCTTAGCATCATCAAGAGTTGGTTGTAGAGTTGAATGAACAATATCGGGCCATAAGTTAAGAGCTATAATACCAGGCAGGCAATTGACCATTTCGTTACTCTATTGCTCCTACATGTCTTTTACCGTGCAGCTGGTGGAATGATTTTACCAACTTTTAAGTCTGTTTAATAATATCACTCAACTTTTGTAAACTTGTTTTTTGTATCATGGGACTATGGTTCATGCTATATGATGTTGGCTGGACTGGCTCAGTTGCATGAACTATGGTTTCGCTATCTCTATGAGTGTAGTCAAAATGGGACAATTGGTTATATGAGTAGGATCTTATAATTTAGTGTTTACATTAGTATATAAACCTTTCAAAAGTGGCAGGAGTAGTGAATACAGATGAAATTCTCTAGGCACTTGTTGTAGGAGAAATCTGAACTCGATCTATCTCAAGACGCAACTTACAAGCACCCTCTCGAACTTCATCCTCTAGAATCTTGTCAACATCATACAAGCATGAACTATGTGTCTTGTGTTGAGCAGCTCCTTCCTGCTGCCCTTCAAGTATTTCATTGCTTTACAGACTGTGAGAGACCAAAATAAGTTCAGAACAGTGGGAACAGATTGCAATAAGAATATATCACTGCATGATTACCCCACGAGCAGGTTGACACCACACTAGCCAGCTGATCAGAGTCGACCTTCCGAAAGCATTGCATTTGCCTCTGCAGCATATTTTTTCATTTTATATTATGGCTGGCATTATGCACTGGTGCACTGAAACAGGGAACTCAAAATAAAAAATGGATGGCCTGAATCTTCAGGGGCCGGAATGTGGCCTTGTAACCTGATCTTTTTTTATATATAATATTTTTTTTCGAAATATTTTTTTTATATATAATAGTACCCTGATCTATTGAAGCATGCAACAAACAGGTCATGCTGCTTGCCATCTTCGTCAGGTGCTCTGTGAGGATCTGATTTTGTAACCATTCCAACAGCCTCGGAAAGGGGCTGAATGGATGATCTGAGAGGAGAGCAGAACATGAGAAATCTTTCAATATAACCTGTAGTTGAAAAGAACTGAATCATCAGAAAGGGGAAAGAAAAGAAGTGACCTGCGTGACTCGATCGAAGGCACAGGAAATGCCAAACACTTGGTGGACTTGTTGGATATTGTAAGGCGTAGACCTGGTGGTGTCGATTAGATCCATGACAGGGACACATGGACTCAACATGTTAGGTCTTAATGTTAAAAAAAATTGTTAGTTCTGGTTCAACCCATATTAGCTTAGCCTCCTGAACTCATTTGGAACCTCCGGACTAAAAATTAGTCTGATGTTTGGATGCCAATTAGGATGGTTAAACATGAGCTAATTATAAAACTAATTGCGTAAGTCGTAGCTAAGTCATGAGTAGAATCCATTGATTGACCTTGAAAAGAGCTGCTTCGTTGCATCTACTCTGAACACCCTTGTGTTCCTCTTCTTGAATATTTGTGCCTATTCTTGAATATTTGTGCCAATATGTACTTTGTAGCAGGTGATACGAATATGTGCATGTACCAACATGGTGGATTTATATATTCATTTTGCCCGTAGCAATGTACGGACATTGAACCTATCTTGAAAAGACTAAATATAAATTTAATATTTGTTCTTTTTTTCATATTAATTATTGTCTTGTTGAATGCTATGTGTATTGCAATACAAATATTTTGTTGCCCGTAGTAACGTACGGGCATGATCCTATTGACTTGTAACGTGATGCCCTATGTTAGAAAAATATGTTAGAAATTTTTGATGAACATGATTACTTTCACACATCTTTTTATATCTAAAATCAATTCCGCATTAAAATGTTCCAAATCTATGATATGAAAATGACCATGAAAATTTCTTAATATAGTTTTTTTAACGTAATGCATTATGTTCTGTATTTGGCCATAAAATTTAAATTTAAAATTCAACCCATACATGCAGAAATAGAAAAGGAGGTAGATTAAGCCAACTGAAATAGTTCGTGTGAGTAAATCGATCCTAAATTTTGCTTAGGGGTTAAACGGACAAAGTGAATAGATGAGAGGAGTAATCCTTGAGCTAAAATTTAGTCCGTGATTATATATGCTGCTATATTCTTTGTTTTCCACAAAAATATTTGAACATCACCAGCTATAAATGATTTAATTTGTGATCTGTTATAGATAGGTAATACAGTGGTATTTTCATGCTCCGGCATAGCGATAGAACGCAAGGGGTATATTACAAAGTTTGTGACTTCCGCAAGATTGGTTAGAGCTTTCAATGATCCAAAACTTACCAAAAAAGGCGATGATAACTTCGGTGCTGGTGCTCTCAATCACGATTTACTAATTTTGTGAGTGGAAATCCTTTACTATTATGTTTACTTCATATAAATGTGATACTATGTACTCTTTTCTTGCTTTTCACAATTATAGATTCAAGTGCGCCATGAAGTCCACCAAGGTTTTTTGGCACTAAACTATATCTCAGAGCCAATAAAAATGATGTTCTACCTATGTATCTATGCTTCGTTTTAATTAAATTAATCCACGTTGTCTGTCACCATTTGTTTGTGTTAGGCTTGGGAAGGTGGGCCACTTTTTAGTTTTGATGGGAAATTTTGTTGGCATGAACCATTTTTTGGACATGAAGAAAGCCTTTTTCCTACCATGGGGCACAATTCTCGAGCGTATGGAGCAATTTTGGACTTCCATGCTAAAGAAAAAGAGGTCTTCCACAGCTGAGAAGTTTGGAAAGAGTCAGGTATGTCCAATTGATTTTTATCCTCCATTGGTTACTCTATCATATCCCACTTTTCCTTTCCATTCATAATATGACTAGGTAAATGACTAGGTAAATAGTTTGGTATGCCAAACAATATATGAAGTTTATTTGCAGTCTTGTATGCAATAATTTGGATCATTAGCTGTTGTTAGTTTTCTCTTTTACATGTGTAGTTGCTTTGCATTTTTCAATGTTAACTTGCTTCTTGACACATCTACCAAGATATTTGCTGTTGTCATATTTTTTTTGTTTCAATGTTGAGACTGTATGCTTGTCCTTGTTAAAAGGAAATGTGCACACTAGAAGACATCATCGTGTTTCCCAATTCTTGTAATTCTTTGTGACTTTGCTCAAGTATCTTCTGCTCTCATGAATTATTTGTATCCAGATCCTCTTTTAGATTTCGTTCCTTGCCTACGATTCTACCCATGCAAGGGCTGAACAAGTGGCTGCCAGACCTGGAAGAAGAGTATGAAGATCAAGAAGGCAACATCTACAACAAGAAGACCTACACTGACCTGCAGCGGCAAGGCTTGATCTAAAATTATAGTTCAAGGGGCTCCTGCTACTGAAATGTTCAGGCTGTTTGGAGCAATATTTACCAGGATAGTTGCTGTCTACAGGTGTATTGGCCGTTGGTTACAAAGATGATGACATGTCGCGTATGTTCAGTTCTACAAAGATGAGGCCATGTCGCTAATCTCAAGTTGCTCAAGCAGCAGCCTTCTTGTGAAAATCAGCCCCCGGCTGTCGCTCTAAAGAAAGGCAAGCCTTTACCAACTCAGGGAATCAGTTCCGTACAATGACAAACCATGTAAATGGTCGGCAGGTCAAAAATAGTCAGAAATATCTTCTGCACTGCTGTCTACACTTTCCAATTTTAAAATAAAAAGGTCCTAGAGACCATACGGCTACTCCTGCTTCATCTTCGATTCCGATTGGCGGCATGGGTGCAGCAACACATGGATGCAGAGCAGCCAGCAGGGGAGATGGACAAGAAACAGGTACAGATACGTCGCGCTGCTCCATTCCCACAAGAACTCCATCCACACCCAGAACTCTCCAATGTCTACTGTCCAGGACCCCTTGGACAGCCCTTTCATTATCAACAATGCAGCTGGAGGAAAACCTAACACGGCAAGAGTTATGTTTGAAGCCAACAGTGCTGCACGAGGAAGGAAATTTATCCCAGAGCGAGCCTTCAGAGGCCGAGAAAACAGACACATCGGGATCACTATCAGAGCCCCAAGCTGCGCTGTGGCAAAATTTATGATTGACATAAGCCCAAGTCCTATGGAGATGGAAGTGATCATTGTAGCTTTCAGAAGTTTCCACTCAACACCAGCTGAGTATGGTGAGCCGAACATGACATAAAGGGCAACCAGTATGACGATGGAAAGCATAGCCCAGATCACTGCACTTTGCATCGGTGTGGCATCAGGGATCTGAGTAATGTAGTATGGAAGTAGAGAAACGACAACTGCCCAAAGTTGGATAACAAGCAATACTTTTGCAGCTTGAAGCCATTTCCATGATCCACCCTTATTACTCTGCAGAAAATGAGCACTGCCATTTGCTTTACTGTCATCAATTGACTTCTCTGCCAATTTTTCCATGGTTTTACTGCCATCAGCAAGAGCAGCAGCAACTATTGGGAGGGGTGCCAAAAGCAGTGCAAACGGAATCATATACACACCAACAGAAATGAACTTGCTTGGAGCTGTAAGGAAGTAGAGGAAAAAGGACTGATGGAACTTTTCAAGCAGATTATTTACTGAACGCACCACTCCTTCCACTAACCTGAATCAAAGGAATTTCCAAACACATTAAAAACTTCTGCTGTGGCCATGATAGAATGTAGATCGAACAAATTTTGCAGAAAATGAAAGCAAAGCTGTTAACATGCCAAGATTTTCAGGCAGTGGCAACATAAAGGTTAAGACCATGTTCCAGTGCTCGGTTCGGTGCAAGAAACTCATCCATCCGTGCACCCATTTTCCATTGGGTTTAGTCACGAAAAAATTGTAGGCAAAACCAATCTGTTATGGTGTTCCTCTAAGTATTACCAGTTCATGCTAACACTTTCATTCCTCCAACTTATTCTTGATATACATAACTTATATGTACTATTATCGATAAGGCCGCATATGCTACCATTCTTACAAAATATTGCAGCTATCAAATGCTCCGGAGGCGCGTATAAGATCCAATATAAGTAATTGTAATTTTGCCTGCTATGTGGTTCAATCTACTAACATGCAATCATCCTGTAAGAATTTGCAAGCTCATGTTGGAACTTGGAAGCGAAACAATTTTCTGTTATGCTCTATGTTCCTCGGAGATTATACAACTTCTGAAGTTGCTGTACACACTAACAACAAACTTGTGCAAATAATACTCATTGCTGTGAAGTTCTGATAGAAACAGTTGCATGCCTGAATGCACGGCAGAGTTCAATAGCCTTAGTTATCCGATAAGAAGAATACAGTAACAAGAATGGCAGGCCTAGAGTAGTTATAACCTGTCAACCTTCACAAAATGTTTTGTTATGTTTTATGAGACTAGCAAACACACAGAGCGACACTTGTGCAAAGTTGTCTAGTCAACTATTCATTGCAAGTCAATAATCACAAGACACCTCTTATTTCTAACAATAATGCAGCCTGAAACAATACAACAAGAACATACCTTCCCCCCCTTAGAAGAAATAAAGATTTAGCATTCTCATTTCTGACATTAAATGTTGGTGAAAATTCTAAAGAAACTGCATCAACTTGATAATCACGGAAAGCGCCATGGGATCCTGTAGGCACTCCAAGAGCCTGCATCAGAGAAACCACATTAAGAAGGGATTGTAGAGTTACAAAGGAAAGTGTTGTTCAAGTTGAAATAGGAATGATTAATTCCAATTACCTGGTTGTATATAGAGTTAGCAAGGTTTGCAGTCCCCTCCACATAATCAGGGACTGTGATATCAAGCTTCCAGTCTGGATTTATTTTTCTTAACACAGTCCCAATGGTATGAAAAAATTCAGCAATAACCCTAAGCCATGCAGAGCTCAGCAAAGAACTAAATGCCGCGATGTTCACACGAAAACCTTGTCTGTGAACAGCTAAATAGTGTACGACATTCAGAAGGTCCAAGTTTGGCATTTGTCCATTAGATGCCTCTGCATACATCATAACACTATCTCTGTCACCATATCTCCGGGTTTCACCAACTTTAAATATGAGAGCAGCAGCCATTGTTCCAGCACGTTTGAAAGACTCAAATTCTGCCTTTTCTGTATTGCCATCATATATATGATCTGCACCATATATCTTGGTATCTAATATCACGGAATGACTCAGGAACACTGGATTATGGTACTGGTTTAACCATGCAGAGACTGCAGTATACTCTCCAAATTGTGAGTCTGCGGATAGCCACACAATATCCTTCGACAGCCATGCTGCTCGGCTTAAGAGGGAGAAGACAGAGAAACCAAGGGCCAGGGATAATAATTCATTTGAGTGAACTCTCTGAGAATTATAAGGAGTAACTAGCACTATCGCTTCTTTTCCATCGCCTCGAGGAGCTCGTATAATGCCAATAGTGTTTATCCCAAAATTGATGTCAGTGCCGTTAGGTTGTATTGCCATGTGATTCGACGTGGAGGTGAAGAACTTCAGAGGATGAAAATGCTTGCTATGAGGGAGGAACTTATGGTAACATACTTCTGCACCCAGATCTTCTATTTGTTGTGCAATGAATTTTGCCATATTTCTGTACATAGAACGAAAAATGTGCGTTGAAGCAAAATCAGATAAAGCCATTTACTCTTTGAGATCCTAGGATTGAAGCAATTTACTCCTTGACTTACTGTCACTTATTTCAAGTGTAGACTTTCATTTACATGTAACTTTCTTTAATTAATCAACTTAGCTCAGAACAAACTTGTACTCATGTTTCTTATGAAACTGAAAATCAGCTCTTTGGCTATTAAGACAGTAAACTCTAAATTTTGAGTTACATATGTGGATTCTACATGCATGCTTACAAGTACAACTAGAATGCAGCAGCAAGCATGTATTTCATCATATAAAGCCCCTCAGCAGCAGGCTTGAAATTTTGGACTAATAAAAATAGAACTACATGACTTCTGTATACAAACATTGATGCAGATGAATGTTAAAGATGAAGGAAGCTACACATGAAGCAAGATAATTCTATACAGAGTAACATACATGCCACCCATTGAATCCCCAGCCGCAGCTTCAATTCCTTTCATAAATCTGTTTGCTTCAATGGCATCTTCAGTAGAAAATAATGGATTTGCAGAGCCTACATACAAAGTTTTATTTTTAGAGATCATTTATAAATAGAAGAAGTTCCAAAGGGGAGTCTCAAATGAAAATCATGCCATCATTATTTATCTTTTTTTAAAAAAAAAACTCAACCACAGAACAAGTTCCAAGCAAGTTGGGGTAGCCTACAGATGAAACCCACCCAGAGCCACCGGAAAGAGCATAAAAAAGAGGTAGCAGTGGTAGCAGCAGATTTGCATTCATAGGATCACACTTACAAAAATAGAGAAGAGGGTGAGTTACCAGGTATAAGAGCATTCTCCGAGAGGTATGTGTTTTTGGCAAGTGAAGGGAGGAGGAGGAGCGCAATAATGCCCGCAAAGCAACAAATAACACTGATCCCAAATGGTGAAGAATGCATTAGGGAATAAGAAAGGACCGAAGGAAGGATTTAGACTGCAACATGAGGCAAGGTGAACCTGAAGAGGATGTGGTGAGAGGCAAGAAATACACCAAGGCGAACAATGAGCCGTGGCTTCGGTTGTGTCTCTTGCTTGGCTGACGACTCCATGACTGCAATTTAGTTCTTATATAAGAATTATCTTTAAATCAGATCAACTATGCACTCCCCTGCAAAATGAAATAAGCACAAAAACATCAGCAGTTTGAAAAGAAATTTAAGGTCAATTCTAAAATATAATCAAGCTTCCTTGTTGTCATTCTAGAGTCCCCACTTTTTTATAAATGAAACCCCACACTCCTCTCTAGAAAACAGGCACATGCCACAATGAAATAAATTACTATGTTCGGATCAGTCTTTTGTCCTGAACCATATAATTTGAAACAGATGGAAGGTTTAGTAATATTTTCACAGCTAAACAACTTTTGAATCTGGACTGACAATAAAGCAAGAGCAAAACGCGATATGCATTAACTTATCAACATCAAACTCATCCATGGAGAATGTGATAATTAATGGTCAACACTCTTCAAATATCAACGAAGGATCAATTGAAACCAAAACAAAAGAACCGATAGCTAGTTTGTTGGATCCTGATGCAAGAAGAATGTGTAGCTGCAGTCATAGAACCCCCCATCATTAACTCTACAAGCTAATGGTTGGAATATCCATTGCATAAAGAAACATCTAATTTTTTTTTATCCTTTTACATGAGACGGGTTCACCTCAGCTTTCACTTAGAGCATACTGTTCAACACAACTACAAAAAGATCTGATTTTTTTTAATCATAACTGGAATTAAGAATGCCAGGTGCGAGCATTTACCACAAAAGAAACGCATCCCGCCGATGGCACGTGGGTTGCGTTGCCCTCGGTGCCGAGTCCTCTCGAGATCCTTGCTGCCCTCCCGTGCGCGTCCTGTGGGCTGTTGAGAAGAGAAGCAGTAAGTGGTGAGCGCGCTGCTCTGATTGGTGGAGGGTTTGGATTTGGAGGAACACGTGCTAGTGCTGGTAGATTGAAGGCGGCTGGAGAATGGAGATGCTTGTATAGTAGGAAATCCCGTAGGGAGAGAAGTGGCGTGTGGGAGATGAGCCCCTGCCTGTTATTTTTGCGTATTTGGACAAGGTAGGAGCTGTATCATTGGAGTTGCTGCTTGGTGATTTGCTCTAGGGAGAGAGATTGAGAGGGAGTGCAGAGGAGGGAGCTGCTGCTTGCTAAACTCAGATCCATGGCATTCTTGGCGTACCTGGAGGAGGTTGGCGTCTTGGGGATGGTCTCGACGGTCGCCGTCCTTGTACGAGAGCCCGTCCTCTAGGAGGCTCCCCAGCCGCAGCCGCTCGGCGAGGCAAGGCCGCGCGCCGCCCCCTTCCGCCTTGGCCGCCTCCGCAGCCGCCTCGAGCGCGGGCGGCCGGCTGCGCTCGCCGCTCGCCGGCGAGGGGCGCGGGCGGCCGGCGCCCGGCGGCGCTAGCGGGCGACTGGGCGAGGGGCGAGGGCGGCCGGCGCCCGGCGGGGCTCAGGGGCGAGGGCGGCCGGCGCCCGGCGGGGCTCAGGGGCGAGGGCGGCCGGCGCCCGGCGGGGCTCGCGGGCGGGGCGACAGGGCGAGGGCGAGGCCGCGAGGGGGCGATGCGCCGATGCCGCGACGGGGAATTGGGGGTGGCGGGGTGCGGCGCACAGGCGGACTGGCCGGGATGGGAGAGTTATTGGGCTGGGCCGGGGCCCCGTCGGGTCTAAAACCGGAGGGAGCGGCGGTTTGCTCGCTCTATTCGCGCTCCCACTCCAACCATGGCCGGCGGCTTCCTTCCTCCTGCGCCTTCCCCCCACACCGTCCCTGTATTCTCTTCTCCCCTCACCGGCTTCCTCTCCCAGACCGAGAGCCCTTCGCAGCGCCACTCCACTCTCCCTCTCCGCCTGCGCCGTCGGCGGCGGCGGCGGCCCCGACTCCTCCACCAACTTGAGGTACGCAATCTCACAGCCATCCAAAAATCCTCCATTGTCTTCCATTCCGATGCCGTCACTCGCTCAGTGTAATGCTTACGTTGCTGGTGCTCGCATTCGTGATGATTTTGTTGGGTCATTTGGACGGGGGCGGCCGGGCAGGGGTGAGATGTTCGACCAAGTGCTTCTTTAATTCTCATGGTGTTTGTTTTCCTCAAGCACGAGATTGTTAGATGCTAATTGCACAGATGAAGGGCTACAGATCAATTTGGATTGGGTCTCTCACCCCTACAGACTCGTGATTTGGTACAAGGCATCCGGCCAAAGACACAGGAGGCTAGCAGCATTTATACATAGCAAGAGCAGCTATCTCTATAACGATTCTTGTGTCATTTAAAGAGCCTGTACTATACATGGCAGAGGTCCTCACTCCTCAATTGCAGAATTTTTGTTATCGGCAGCTTGCTTATCAGTTGCATCATATCTGCTCTTCCTGCAGCCAATTTTGTAGCACGTCCTTTTGACATTGAAGAATTGAGTAATTTGTGGATTACCTTTTTAAATGCATCTCATGCCTCATTCATTTGTCAGAAATCAAACATCACAGATGCCGCCGTTCAGCTTTACACTCGACGAAGGTTCTTCTAGGCTGAAAAAACCATGTAAATGGCAAAGGGTGCTGCTTAAAGTAAGTGGGGAAGCTCTTGCTGGGGATCACAGAGAAAACATTGACCCAAAGGTGAGCGAGCCTTCTTCAGTGGAGCTGGAACATCTTTGAATGAGCATAATCAATGTGTGTGTTCTGTAATTTAATGTAACTATGTGGTTTGATGCAGATTACAATGGCAATTGCGAGAGAGGTTGCTTCTGTCACCAAGCTAGGTGTAGAGGTGCAAATTGTGTTCCGTATGTCAGAGGTTGCAGAACCATACATCCGCCGGAGAGCTCTCAGGCATTTAGAGAAAGGAAGGGTTGTTATATTTGCTGCTGGGACAGGGAACCCATTCTTTACAACTGATACCGCTGCTGCTCTTCGATGTTCAGAAAGTGAGTTTATCTTATATTCTTCACTAATGAACTATTTTGATTAAAAAAAATCTAGAGAAACATGCTTGCAGAGATGTGGATTTATTTCACTTCTAAAAATAGGTTTTAAAGCATTAGTCGTCATTGCTGTAGTTAGTTGCCGGTAATTCGACCCACTAAGGCTCTCACAACAACATGCTTGCAGAGATGTGTATTTATTTCACTTAGTTTGTCTGATGGATGTGGATGCAACTGTTAGGTTAGACGAATAATATTGCCCCAATCTTTTGCTGGTTTCCTGCCAATGGGGACTCGTTGAAAATTTGTGTTGGCATGCATTTTCAATAACTCTGTTACATATTTAGACAATCAATCATGAATCTCAAGGTACAATGTGCCTGTGGAAACATGTTGTCATTGTGTGAGCTTGAACTTACCTTTCACTCTTGTTTAACCAAACTGACATTTTTCCTCCCTGCTGTTATGCTCACAGTCAATGCAGAGGTAGTGCTTAAAGTGACAAATGTTGATGGCATGTACGATGCGGACCCCAAGCACAACCCAAATGCCAGCCTTCTTGAGACTGTGAGCTATCATGAAGTAACAACAAGAGATCTCTCAGTAATGGACATGACTGCCATTACACTATGCCAAGAAAACCAACATTCCTTGTATGGATGCTATCACTTTTGATACTTAGTGTTGCATTTAATTGCCTATTTTAATTTTTTAATCTTGCACTTCATTTTCCAGTTGTCGTCTTTAACTTGCAAAAGCCGGGAAACCTTGCAAAGGCTATTGTTGGTGAGAAGGTTGGTACCTTTATCGGCTGCACAAGAAATCAGGAACAAAATGGAAACGCATTAGGCGAAGAAAGAAGATTGGTTAATGAGGTGTGAGTTCAACAGTTGCACGTCTTGGGACTCTCCCTTTTCTTATTTATTAGTTGCCTAGGAAGTTTTACGGGGTTGGGTTGGGTTGGGTTGGGGGCTAGTGCTGGAATGAGGCTTGATTAATGATCAAAATTCTGATAGTTGTAACCTTGGAAGAAGACAGGTTCAAAATTTTCCAACCGAGTGCTCCTAGACACAAGGAGATTATTAATTATTACCTAATAAAACTAAATCTATAGTATAATATAAGGATTGCCTCTAGATGTTCCTAAAGAAAATTTCACAGCTCCCTGTGTTATATCGCAGATGACATTTTTAGTAAATTTCCCCAACAACACTTGTTAAAAGAATTGATGATTCTGTTGAGTCCTTTCTCCAACATGTTGAAGCATGAAAGATTATCTTACAATGAAATGCATCAAATTAAAAGCTGCTGGTGTCAACCAATCGCGCATTCATCTGGTTGTTTGCGGTTGATTTTGAGATTGTCTGATTAGTGTCATGGTGCTACTTCCTAGCATCTCCTGATATCTCTCTGCTTTTTGGGAGCAATGTAACTAGACATGCGTTCTTTATAATCCTATTGGTTTTATTCACTACATGATTTTCTATGGTTGAGAAGAAGCGAGGGTTCTAGGCAATACAGTCTGGAATTTGAGGGGTGGCCTGTGCTCTCACTCGTTGTAAGCTGGGTCCGCCCCTGCCTCGGGATGAAGTAAAGACTGAGGGGGGGAGGGGTTTGGAGCCAAAGAAAAAAATCCATATGAAGCAGTTTGGATTGAGAGTTGATCGAAGTTATGAAATAATGTTCTAGGCATTTTTTGGTCGTTTAAAAAAGTGTTCTAGTCATTTTCCGGTTGTAAAAAAAAAGTATTGTAGGCACATTTTTTAAGATTCACGCATCGTATGGAAGTGACTAATTTTGTTTGTTATAATCTCCATTCAAAATTACTTGATGCTTTGCACAGCCAAACTAATTTGTAGGCTCGAAAACGTTAATAGTGTTTACCGGAGGATAATATTCATAGGATATATCTGTTACTATTGTGCATTGCCCTGCTGTGCAAGTGCAACACTAAGCCAAACAAAATCCTTAAACAAGCAATAAGCGAAACAAGACGGAATTTTGGAAAATGTGCCATAGAAAAGACAAGAAATTTGTTGGAAACAAGAAGAAATTGAACAATTTTCAAAAAAAAAGAAATTCAACAAGAAGAAGACGTTATAAACAGGCGTGAAAAAGAAAAACGGTGTGCGCTCCGGCGGCGGCGGTGAGCCGCAGCAACGGTCTCCTCACCTGAGCAACAAGAAGACCTGCAGGTGGAGTGACTGGCCGTCGCTGACGACGCAGGCCTCTGACTGGAGACTCCCCGGACACAGCTCCCGAAGCGAGAGCCCTCGCCACGTCATCACTCTCCGACGCGTCAGAGGAAGGAGGACCGAGCCCGCGCCTCCCCCCACCTCCCGTTGCCCGCCCCCCACCCCCGTGCATCCGCCGCCATGGGCCGCCGCGCGCCCTCGTCGACGAGCTCGCCTGAGCTGCGGCGCAAGCGCACGGCGGCGCCGGCCCCGGAGCCCCCCACGCCGCGCCGCTTCCGCTCCATGGCCGACGTCATGCGCCGCTCGCGCCCCGTCGGCGCGCCGCCCCCCGTCGCCCGCGCGCGCGAGGAGGCCGCCTACGACGCCCTCCTCTGCGACACCTGCGGCTCCGGCGACCGCGACGACGAGCTGCTCATCTGCGACCGCTGCGACCGCGGCCGCCACACATTCTGCCTCCGACCCATCGCCGCCAAGGTCCCCATCGGCCCATGGTTCTGCCCCGACTGCGCCCCGCCCGCCAAGCCCGTCAAAGGTGAGTCTTGGGGCCCCACCTCGCGACCTCGATCTCCACATTTCGCCTCTTCTTCCCTCTTTCTTCAGATTTTTAAGGGGCTCTTTCTTCCCATTGATTATTGCATTCTTTCTTGTGCTATCTCATCTTCTCACTGTTTTTTCCTGCTTCCTTCTTCTGTTTTGGGGATCTCGTAGGGTTTCCGATGAAGCAGACCAAGATCGTCGATTTCTTCCGGATTCAGAAGGATGACCAGGATGGCGTGCCCGCGAAATGTAGGCTCTCCCAAGGTAATTCCTTCCACCTACGTGCACCATGGCACAGTGCCGTGTGATATGCGAGACATTTTGTTTTTATTGCTTGTGTCGATGATCCATGGAGTAGCGTCTTGGCTATTGATGAATTCGATGCGGTCCTAGTATAGTGTTTTTTATTTAAGCCTCCACGCTTGTTGATTATCTTGCATTGTACTGTAATTTCATTGTCCAAAATGTCATCAGCACAGGTTAGATGCACCTGCAAAGAGCTAGCGGCAGCGAAAAATTACTCTTAACATGCCATCCATGTCTCTTTGGCATTGTATGTTATACTATGCACTTGTGTGCATGGCTAGCTGATCGATGCAGCATTGTCCACAAATATCCCCTGTGAATCGGAAATTCTAGACAACAAACACTATGGCTATGTCAAAATGTGGCATACACTTACATTATGACTGGAAATAGGCGGGAAAGTATTACTGGAAATATATCATTTGTTTATCATTCAAGGCTGTATGGATTGACTGACTTCTGTTGCGGGTATATGTTTGATGTGTACCCTCTTATCTTGGCTGCATTCATTTAATTTAACCATAGATAGTTCCCGCCTTTGCCCTTCCATAATGCACTTGTCTTCTTTCTATAGTCACTGGTACAGTCTCCAATAAGCTGTTTTTTAATCTATGTGCAGTTCAACTTCATTTACCCAACCCTCAAATAAATGAGCCTCTAATGAACAAACATTTCCTTCATCTTGATGGTGCATTCTTTGCAGTAGTAATGGCAATGTGTGATTGGAAAAAATAAAGAATGTGCGACTCATTATGCAGATTCTTTTGGTGATTAGTTTTGTTGTATGTTAAGTGTATGTTCCATATACTTCATAGATGCATTTACTATGGTACCATAGATGCATTTACTATGGTACTAACTCGAGTAATTTACTTCATCTTTTTTAGATGTCAGAAGGCGAAGGAAGCGTTCTCTCGTTATGCACAAGAAAAGGAGGAGGATACTGCCATTTGTCCCAACTGAAGACAGAGCTAGAAGACTGAAACAAATGGCTTCTCTGGCCACTGCTTTGACATCTTCAAAAACGGAGTTCAGTAATGAGTTGACTTACATGCCCAATATGGCTCCTAGATCTTCCAATCAGGCAAGATTGGAGGACGGTGGTATGCAGGTTAGCAAATGTTTCACCTGAAATAATGTTATAGCCATATGGTGTTTTTTTGTTCTAATTTTGCACTCCTCATCTTTAAAGGTTCTTCCCAAAGAGGACAAAGAAACCATAGAGCTGTGCAGAACCATGCAACAAAGAGGCGAATGCCCTCCACTCCTTGTGGTCTTTGATTCGCATGAAGGGTACTTTCTTGAACTCATGGCACTCAGTTATTTAGTTTTGGAAAGTTTGCCCCCAAAGTTAGCGTTTGCGCTTTTGTGCCCCAAATTGGCTATTTGTGTGGATGAAACTGGTATTTGTGTGTGCGTCACTGCCCACCCACCCACACACACACAAATTTCAGTGGCGAACACACAAATTCTGTTGCGTGTGAGCAAAACAGCGGAATCTATGGAATACACACACATTTTTCTTTACATTTTCAGTACAAAGTAATACTGATGCGTAGCTATTTTCAGTTTCACTGTGCAGGCTGATGCCGATATTAAGGATATGACCTTCATCGCTGAATATGTTGGGGATGTTGATTATTTGGAGAACAGGGCAAACGATGATTGTGACTGTATTATGACACTCCTTTTGACAGCAGATCCTTCCCAGAGGCTGGTCATTTGCCCCGACAAACGTGGAAACATTTCTCGCTTTATTAGCGGCATCAATAACCACACACCGTGAGTAGTTGTTTTTCTGATTGTGCTGTGCTCTCAGCTCAAAGAAAGGTTGTGCACTGTATTCTAAGGTTGGAACTATTAAATTGTTGCAGGGATGGCAAGAAGAAGCAGAATGTCAAATGTGTGCGGTATGACATTGATGCGGAGAGCCATGTCTTGCTGGTGGCCTGCCGTGATATAGCTTGTGGTGAAAAGCTATATTACGATTACAATGGATATGAGCATGCGTATCCCACTCATCATTTCCTCTAACCACCCCTAAAATTTTGACCCACCCAGCAGTAAGGAGGCTGGGCAAAATAGTGCTTATTGGCAATATTTCCAGCATTGCCACCAAAAAATCCAATAACTTATTATACTGCTCATTGGTACAAATGACAGGTTTGATCCAATTTTCGGAAGAGATCCTAATGACGGAAATTGATAGGTGCTGGTGACTGGTAGAAGTAACTCCCTAATTCAGTTATGGAGCCAAGAGGAATCTTCATTGTTCCTGCTCTCAAGATGCATCTTCTCATTCTTTTTATTTTATTCAGGGGTTCTGATTTCCAATCCCTTTCGTGAGAGTAAATAGTTGTCTGTGTGTCTCCAATTGTGAGAATGCCTGTAGTGAAGCTAACTGTTGCTGATTAAAGGGTCATTTCGAGTGGATAGAATTGTTTTCCCTTCTAGTACCTCTGTCACCATGCTGACGATCGATCAATAACGGAAGAAAACACTTTTCACTTTTCATTACGGTGGTGGACTTGTGGTTTCACCACCTCAACCACCAGAGTCAAATATCTAGTTGGTGCAGCAAAACGCCACAACAAATGCTTGATTTTCTAGGAGAGTGTTATTGTTTTTTGTTTGTTTTTTCTCTCCTAATAAAAGTTCAGCAAGACTCTTGCCGTCTGTTAAAAAAAATGATTTTCTTAGGTATGCCCAATTTCCTCACTTTTTTTATAACGGAATTTCCGTATTACTTTACTCGAGAAGCTGACAAATCGGTTGTTAGGCGCTAGTAGGGCCACACAAGGCCTAAATGGGAAGACAACCCGAGCCCGATACAGTTTAATCCTTAGGGTCCCAAGGTGTCAGTTTGTAAAAGTATTGCTTGAAATACTGTGCTTTGCATTTCAATTCAGGAAAATCCCATCCAGGTCTACTAGTACTGCAAGACCAGTACCCATCACCATTCAAATTTCCAATACAACATCGCGCGATGCGAACTGGTTACATGTTCGTGGCTTCATGCCACTCTTGCTAGCATCAGATCTCGGATCTCTCACAATCAATCAACATAAAACCAGGCGTCTTAAACAAGAGTACAAGCATCTAAAACAGCCATGCAACAAACTCCAGGTTGTGGTGAACATGACCAGCAATCACAATATCCTCTTGATCAATCTGAACCCCAAGCCTCATCACGCATGGCTTGTCGAGCAGCAATCCTGTTCTTTCTCTCTTCCTCCTGCTTCTTCAGCTCATCTGACCCGAAGTTTGTAAACTGCTTCAGCCCCATACCATGAGCAATTAGCCTTTGTGCTGTTCTTGCAGATGTCTTTGGTCTTGGCTTGGGTGGTTCTAGGTCTGCACCAAGATACATTCTCAGTAAGGCCATACAACCAAGAGAGGCGAGCAAGTAGAACAGAAACGTCACAAGACAAAAGCTGTTACCTCTACCATCTATTTTTGTCAATAAATCATCATTCTCCTTCATTGACCGCACTTTGTATCTTGGAGGTATGCAAGATTGAGCCTCAGTAGCTACAAGTTAATTGGAAAGAATAAAGGGATCAGAACACATGCAACCAAAGCTACAAGAACAATGGCAGTGGATGGCTGGACAGCTCATATCATCCGCATCAGGTTCTAGCCTTAACAGAATAGAACAACAGTGAACCAGCAAAAAATTGAACAATCAACCCATGAAACATAGCAAAATGTGCATCCTGTTGCCTACTTTGGACTTGACCAAAATATAACATACATTCCGAGCATTCCATTCACACAAGGGAATTGTGTTTTATCTCTCATCAGATTGTGCCATAAGAACAACCACGCAGAAATAGTGTTAGAAAGAGCTGTAAGAATCAAAGTACCAGCTGATGGAGTCCGGAAAACAGCAAGTGCAGAAGTATCATTAACCCAGCGAATGGCAACTCCATGATCCCCAAACTTCTCAAAAATCCTTTCCAGATCTATTGTGCGCGTGCTTGGTGAAAAGTCATATAGGACAAGGACATGCCTTGTTCCAAGCTGTGCAGCAGCTACAAAAACCAAGCCAAAGAATAAGCCCTTCATCTCTCAGCATAAGCAAGCTAACTGTAGAGACAGAAATGAATACCCTGAATACCTGTCACAGCACTGTTCTCCTGCTCATTTACATGGTCTTTTGATCCACTCTGAGGACTAGACTCTTTGTCATCCAAATCCCGTTCTGAACCACACTGGTCACTGTACAGAACACTCTTATCATAGAGAAATGAACCCCTCCCTCTCCTTTTTGGTCCTGAAGACGTGCTGCTACTTTTCTCTGAAGAGCTACAAGAAGGCACCCTAGCTTCTTGCTCCAGGGAGTGCACTAGTGTGCCATCAAGTGCGCCGCTATCTGCAATAGCCTCCCAATCTGCAAGCATCAAAGAAGGAATGTAAGATCTCAGTTTTCTGTGTGCTATGTTCACAAGATAAATAGGTTGGGCATGCCATATAAACAATACCATCCTCTTCGGCTTCATTGTTCTGTTCAGTATTAGCAGAGACTTCAGAGTCCTTTGAACCCATGGCACCCTCTTGTGATGAACATTTCTCTGTTGGCTCCTGATCCCTTCAGAAACATTGTTTTGACAGAAAACAAACAGAAGTAAGAAGATAGGAAAGGGGCGCCCAAATAGGAGGTTACAGATCAAGCCACCTAAACCGAGAAAGTCAAACTAGTACATAGCCACTTAACTTCCTGATACTGCTATTTCAGACACATCACACATCGTATTTTGCCACTGAATCTTGAGTTTTACAAAGAATCTACTAGCAGCCAAGACCCAACGTAATCACGCAGAGAAATGGAGTGGCAATATAGTCAAGTAATCCAGATGCTAAAAGTAGCAGCCAATAGACTAGTGGAATTTTTCAGATGACAAAAGTAGGAGTAATCCACCAGAACACAAGTGACCAATCCCTCCTGATCCTACATCACATTATTAGGATCCTATGTATAAACCCAGTGGCCAAACCGAGGAATAAGCAGCAAAAATGAGTTGGCCGAAGCAAGGCCCAACCAAGAAGTGCGAGAGCATGCGTGTAGATTCTGGTGTTAAAGGCAACGAGGACGAGAAGAGGAACAAACCCTAGGGCCCCAGGGGCTGCGGCGCGGGATCGGAGGGCGATGGCGCGGGCGCGGAGCTCGTCGGCGCGGAGGGTGTCGCCGCGGGAGGCGTGCAGGCCCGCGAGGTCGCCGAGCGCCGTGGCGAGGCGGAGGTCGGCGGCCGAGGGAGCGGCGGCGGAGGTGGAGAGGTTGGAGACGACGGACTCGAGGAGGGCGACGGCGCCGTCGACGTCGCCGGCGTCGACCAGGTCGTCCACCTCCTCCGTCCAACGGGGCCCGTCCATCGGCGAGCTTGGAGAAGAGGGAGCACAGCGGCGCTCGCCCCCCACTTGCTTGTTTTGTTCCCTCGCCGGTTTTGGAGTTCGGACCGAGGGAGGGTAACGTGTGGCAAATGCATTTTTTCATGATGACTGGCGTATGTACGGGTGCAACAGTATACTATTCAGTTTTACGATTCATTTCTTGCTTATCCATCGATCCTTCGAAATTATACTAGAAATTGAATTGGGAATGAGATTTTGAGGTTAAGTTTTGACGGTTTCGTGATTGAAGTTACCAACAGCATACTAGCATTTGTGTCTCAAGAAGTTTGGGAGCGGCTCACCAGCCGACGGTGGAGATGGAAGAGGCGACGGCGGAGCGAAGATGGGGACGAGGCTATCAGAGCCGAGCAGTAGGAGATCCTTAGTGGTTGGTGGAGGCGGCGGAGGCGTATGGTCCAAATAGGTTAGCAACAGCCGGTGGCGGAAAGGAGGCGGTGGATCCGCCAGAGTCGGGAGGAGGCGGTGGCGGCGAGGGCATCGCGACGCGCGAAGAAGATAGGGAGAAGAAATGAGAGAAAGGGAGAATATGTACCGTCGGATCTGGATCTAAAGGTTATAAATGGTGATTGAATCTGTATTGTGCCCTCTCCCCTTCGCCCTCCGTACTAGGTCACGCCGCCGCATCTCTCCACCTCTCCCATTCCTCTTTGGTGCGAGCCGCTCGCCGCTCCCCTGGGGCACGCCGCTCCTCCGCCTCCTCCCTCCGCTTGTGCAGATCATGTCACTCCATCCCTCTGCTGACGATCTGGGCGCCGCTCCATCGCAACCCTGTTTCACCTTCCTTCACCATTGCCCTCCTCCTCCTCTACCTCCATATTAAGTCTCACCCCCATCTCTCCACCTTTCTCGCACCTCCCCCCTTCTCTTCGGTACGAGCTCATCGCTTCCCTAAGCCACCCTGTGCCCTCCGCCGGTGAGTTGGACGCTACTCCATTGCGATCCTTCTTCGCCTTCCTCCACCACGGCCTTCCTCTCCCCTCCATATTAGGTCACACCCCCACATCTCTCCGCTTCTCCTCCTTCAGTGCAAGCCCCTCGCCGCTCCGTCGCGGCCCTTCTTCACCTTCCTCCACCGCGACCCTCCTCCTCCTCCTTCTGCTAGTGCAGATCCCGTCAGCCCCGAGCCTCCCGGCGTGAAAAAGGGAGATGGTGGCCTATAGACCTCTTGCGCGAAGTGGAAGAGCAGTGGAGAGCAGAAGATGAATATGAACCGATTCTCATTTTAATGGTATGCGCATCTAAACCCGAATCAGTATCTAGCAATTTCATCCGCATCCAAACGAGCGTTATGGTATTGTAACCTATTTCCAAATTAGCCTGATTTGATCACCATTGCAAGACTTTAGGTGCCATGGCAGCGTTAAGTGTGGTTCTCTAGCATGTGCAAGTGTACGAACCATTTCTGCATTCAATGTCGCCGGGAAGGACCGTGCACGTCATACTTTTTTTTTTTCGAGTGGCTGTGCACGTCACACTTAATACCATCATTAGTCTTCTTCCTGATTGAGCTTTTGTCCAGCCAGAGCTGCAAAATGACAGTAAATGGTATCCCCATAAATGGTTAATTTCACGAGTCAATGCTGACGAGAGACAGGATATTTCACTCGTATACTGTAGTGTTACTACGTACGTAGTTACTTATCGACTAGCTGCCAAGTTAATTTTCTTCTATATATTTGATGCGCTTTCTTAGGGTCAATTTGGTAGAACTCTAGCTTCGGCTTCTCCTACGGTTCCAGCTGAAGTCCTACCAAATAATTTGGTCAAAAACAGCTGGAGCCATTTTATATGGAGAACCCAAAGAAAAAAAATGACTCCTCTCGCTCCTTCTCATTTTAGAAGCAGTTGGAGTCCTACCAGACTTCTTGTCCAGCTGCAAAATGACTGCAGAAGCTATTAATTCAGTTTTCTCATCCTTGTCTGCATGCCATCATGTTCATAATGGATTGCTGTGTTGGTGCGATGCTGGATTACGATTTACAGCCATTATTCGTCTCAGGCGTTTTAGTCTCTTCCTGTTTTAGATTCTTATCTGAGTAAGCAGCTGTTCATTTCGATGTAATCCTGCGTCCTGACAAATTGTTTGTCGTCCAGCGGGGAACTTGGCAGCATGCCGTCGTCGTCGTCGTCGGTGCCGGTGAGGCCGGAGAACGCCGCCGCTGCGACGCCTGCGACCGCGAGCAACACATTCCACGTGCTTAACTCTGGCAGCGGCGCCGGGGGACACGCGAGCACCGGCGGCGTGTGTGCGCGGCCTTCCCAAGCCGCCGCGCTGCGTTCGCCACCGGTGCGCGCCGCCATCGCTGGCTACGGCGGCTATCCAGCCACCGGCGCCGTCGCCTTCCCGGCGCGCACTCCCAGTGGAGCACTAGGCCCGCAGATGCTGCAACAGCTTATGATCTTGGCTGGCTGGGGTACTACCCGCCCGCCATGGCTCCAGAACTACGCGTACATGTCCCCGCGGGGCGGCCAGTCGCTGCTCCCCTCTCCCTCTCCATCCGCGAGACCCATCCGGCCGCCGTCGTTCGCGCCGGGAGCCAGTGGCAGCAGCGTTGGCGCCCGTGGCGCCGTCGCCGTCCAGAGCAGTTCCGCCGCCGGTGGTAGCAGCCGCAAACCGCCAAACTTGGCGCCACTGCAGATTACCGCCGCCGCTGCCACCGGCACCGGACCAGCTAGAAAGAAGAAGGCGCCGCCCGCGGGCGGCAACGCAGATGGTGCGGTGCAACCCCTGCCCCCAGTGCTCGCCATGCCGACGACTGCCGGTGCCCAAGGGAAGGTTGCCGCCGCGGCAAATGGTCGCGTCCGGAAGCGCGCGTCCAAGGACAAGAACATCAATCAGCCGGCGTCGTCCAAGAAACCGAGGCAGAGGGCCGCCGGCAAGCAGAGGGCGGCTGGCAATGACGCGGTCGCGGTCGCGCCTGGCGCCGGCGACAACCAGCCGAACACGGAGGCGCAAAGCAACGATCTTCAGATAGTTCCTGTTTCGCCGACGCCGCCAAGCAACAGCAGGAAGAGGAAGCAGAGCGCGGCGGCGGCCTCGGCGAGCGGCGGCAGATGCAACGTGGTCGCCAGGAGGGGCTGCGCGGTGGCGGCGCCGCCGGTGAAGAAGCACACCGTGCTGACCTGGCTGATCGACGCCGGCTTCCTGTCCGACAGAGAGAAGGTGTTCTACGTCCCAGGGGACGGCGGCGCCGAGAAGGTGGTCTCGGGCGCGGTGACCCGGACGGGCGTGCACTGCAGCTGCTGCGACGCCGCCGTGCCGCTGCCGGTGTTCGCGGCCCACGCCGGGCGTGATCCCGGGCAGCGGCCGTGGGAGAAGCTCCTGCTCATCTCCGGCAACTCCCTGCTGCGGTGCATGCAGGAGGCGTGGGAGAAGGAGAGGGTCAAGACCTTCCAGTGGCAGGAGAAGCTGAGAGCCGCGATGGAGCAGGAGAAGGAGAAGAGCTCGCAGCAGGCCAAGAGGAGGCTGCTGACGAAGCAGAAGAAGGGGGTCCTGGAGAGGATCGTGTCTCCGTGGATGAAGGTGAGGTCAGGGGAGAAGAAGGACTCGAGCGATGACGCCTGCGGCGTCTGCGCTGACGGCGGGGAGCTCCTGTGCTGCGACAGCTGCCCCTCCACGTTCCATCCAGAGTGCCTCGCCATCAAGGTAATATGATTCTGCTTTTGGGTTTTTGGCCGGGGCTTTCTGGAAGCTGCTTTTTGTTACCTTTTGCTATTGCTTTTTTAGTAAATTTTTATCGTCTCAGTACACCAAAAATTAAGAAAAGCTCGTCTCAGCTAGCTTTTCAGCTTTCAATTCATTTCCTCAGAAGCTAGCTTTCCAACTTTTCGAAAGCCAGCCAACAGCTGGACTGTTTGTTTCAGCTTTCCAGTTTCTGGCTGCCAGAAGCCGGAAAATTGACCCGAGAAGCTGAAACAAACATGGCCTAAGAGCAATTGATCTACTGCTTTCTTTGTTTTTCTGAATAACAATAATGTTGGCTGCATCTTTCTTTTCAGAAAACAATTTAGCTAATGCTGCTGCTGTTCGATTTCAGGTTCCGGAGGGCTCGTGGGCGTGCCACTACTGCCGATGCATGCTCTGCATGGCCAACGATGATCAGGGCCTGTCCACATGCCAACGATGCAGTGGCAAGTGTAAGCATCTCTCCTTCGCTGCCTCTGAAATTTCTGACTTTTCGCTGAAGAGTAACTGATGGCAACTCCTCCGCAGATCATCAGCACTGCCGTCCGTTGCTGAACAATGGGCACCACAACGGGGCGTACTGCAGCGAAACCTGCAAGAAGGTGAGCCATTGCTGTTATAACAGCTACCGCATTTCCGTCTGTCTATAGTACCTGTTATAGCTTCCAATGGGAATAGTAAGAATATTCAGACTTTGTCCCTCTGAAATTCTAGCAAGTTTTATTCTTGTGGAGCCGAATGTTGAGCAATCTGTTTTACATTTTCTTTTTCAGCTGTCCGCCCAGCTGTCAGATATGATAGGAGTAACGAACCCGACTGAAGATGGCTTCTCATGGGCCCTCTTGAAGATTCAGAAAGATGAACCGGTCAGTTCCCAGGACATGCCTGTTGTCCTTGAGTGCAATCTGAAGCTTGCAGTGGCGCTTGGCGTGCTGAATGAGTGCTTTAACCCCGTGAGAGATCGAAGAACTAAGATTGATATGCTCCATCAGGCTGTTTATAGCCTAGGGTAAGTTGACTCAGAGTGAGGCTCAACAATTTTGAGTACTACAGCTACAATAGGACCCAATCTGTGCTAACCTTGATGCATCATATCCAGAACTACTTAGTTTAACTTAATACACTCCTACATATTGAATTGAAACTGGATTTTCTGTGTCACTGAGAATTTTGTCCTTCAACAGGTCAGAGTTTAAACGTCTAAGCTATGAAGGATTCTACACCATGATTCTAGAGAAGGATGGAGAAATCATTTCAGCAGCCTTGCTGAGGTCTGGATTCAGACTCTCCCTCTTTTTTTTTATCCCCTTGGTAAATTCTAATAGGTTTGTTAAACTGCATGATTGGCTCCATTTTGTTGCATCCTTAAATTGTTTGTTACCCATCTATTGACCCAGTTGCCCTTAAAAAATCTGTTCATCCAGTTTTCTATTATCGATACATGGCACTGCACCATGAAGTAAAGGTTTGAGATGGGCCTCAGTTGGGCCACTTTTCTGTTCACCTTTGAGCCTAGTTAGCCTTCTTGCTATGGTTTCCCTTTTTTGAGCGTTTTTTTTGGATACTATGGTTGGTGGTGTACTGAAAAGGGCTAGGAACCTTTGCTGCCTCATGAACTCGAAAAGAGACAGTAGTCTGATTCATCCTAAGCTTCAGGGCATCACTTGTGCAAGGGCTGAATTAGGGATGATAAATGCCTATGCGACAGGTATCAATTGCCAAGCATATGTGCAATGACAACGATATCCTGAAGTCTTTTAACTTACGAGAGAGAGAGATCTACAAAACTCTCACATGAAAAGAGTAAACTCTAATGTTTGCTGAATCAATGAGAGCTAGCCATTTATGCAACAAAACCCATATAACTGAATGATTAGAGAACAGTGCTCTGATGCTTAATTGGTCGTGATATCTTTTCTTCGTCAGCAGCAGCAATCTAGCTGCTAAAAGGAAAATGCTGGTGCCACCTGGTTTGTTCTTGCATTTTGCAGGCAATTTTCTTTCTGCTGGAAAGATACATACATGATTAGTATGGCTGCCTTGTGTCTTTTCAGGTTCCATGGCAGAAAACTGGCGGAGATGCCTTTTGCAGCCACGCTGCCGACTTACCGGAAACAGGGAATGATGCGTCGCCTTGTCAATGCCGTCGAGCAGGTGCACAACACCATCACTAGTCATGTGCCAGCCTTGTGGTTAAAACTTGGCAGAAACACATGAGAAACTCTGTTTGTTTCACTGATCAATCAAATTGTCCAGCTGAAGTTTTGGTTTGGTCATCAGGTGTTGGCGTCAGTGCAAGTGGAGAGGCTGGTGATACCAGCTATCGCTACTTTAGTGGACACATGGAAGAGATCCTTCTCCTTCAGGCCTATAGAGCCACAGTTCAGGGAGGAAATCAAGAGGCTGAACCTGGTGGTGATCACCGGCACCACCCTGCTCTGCAAACCCATAGCCCTGCAGCAGCAACCATCACCCCCAAAAGGTACTGGAACCTCACAGCAATTCATCAGTTTCTGACTCTGTGCGTGCTGCTAACACATACGTTGTGCTGAACCTGAACCCAGCAGCAGGAAGTTCAGAGCCATGGTGGCGCAAGTACACGGAGCAGGCGGCGCCACTGACCGACGACGAGCTGGCGTTCCTGGAGATGAAGTCGTTCTGCAGCTTCACCGACCTGCTCACCGGCAACGTGTCCCTGCACAAGCTGGTCGCTGGCCACTCGTCGTCGGTTCCCTCCGCGTCTCCTGGGAGCAGCAGCGCTGCCGCCCCACCGCCGCCACCGGCCGGCGGCTGGCGTTCTTGCGGCGAGGCGAGTGCGATGGCGCTCCAGCCCACCTTCGCGCACGGCAGCGCCAGTAATCTTCTCCATGGCATGAAGTGATGCAGATGCCTAGCTGTGCCGGAGCTCAAAAGATCGTGCACACAATCTGGTGTACTTGTTTGCACCTGGCGATTCCGTAGGCTGTGGGGAGATTGCATCCCTGTGAATCTGTGATTGGTTGGAGTTGATGATTCCATCGAACGATTCGACATGTTGCGCACTGTACTAGAGTGGATTGGACCCTGAAATTGTGGCGCAGGAAGCAGGTGGCCGCCCTCCCTGGTCAGCCACCGGTTGCTGGCGGAGAGGAGGGCCGCGGCCATGGTGATCTAGGGTCGCAGAGACGGTGTCTCGGCCACGGATCGCGCAGTGCCGGAGGCGGCGGGGCGCTCGGGGCTCACTCCCGCCGCCGGCGCTGGATTCGTTCGGCTGACAGATGGGCAGCGCGCGCTTCCCGGCCCGGCCGTCTATATTTACACAAAACCCCCTAATTTGGATCACGATTATCGATCGCGATCCAATATTTTACATAAAACCCCCTAATTTGGATCGCGACTATTAATCGCGATCTGATTATTTTCAAAAAGAACCCTAAAAAATTACAAATAAGGCCTCCGTCTTCTGATGGCAACTTATCCGGCTTCTCCTCCCCTCCCCCGACCATCCGCCGCCGCCGATGGCCGCCACACGTCCCGCCCAGTTTGAGCGCAATGTCCGGTCCAATATCAAACCCTACTTTACTTTTCCGATCCAGAGGATTCGCCGGGCAATGTCCGGACGCGCGCAATGATTCGCCGGCTCCGATGTACGCGGCGTCGCCGATCCGCCGGCCTCCTTCGGTCGAGGTGGGGTCCCTCCGGTTGCATCGTGCTTCCGGTGAGGTACGGCGGCCGGTTATGGTGCGGGTTCTTGCTCACTACTATGTGTAAGACTTAGTTATTCATGAGTTTTTCAAAAAAGATTTGTGTTCGTGCGTCAACATGTTTGTTTCGTTTCCTTGTACTACCACACAAATTTGCCTCTGACGTGTTGCTTCAGTATTATAGTATGTTGTTCGAGTTAATAATGGATAGGCGTAGCATTGTTGTTCATGTGATTTTTTAGATAACTGAATAAGAAAAAATATTCCAGCATATGAGGAGTTGGATTTACACATCCAGCATATATTTTGTTTGCTTTTTAGCTGATTGCAAATGTAATGCAGGCCACAGGAGATATGGCAAAATCAACTCCTTGGCACCTGTATCCTGTCTTTAACTATTTATTAGGCTGATGAAAATAATTATAAATGTAGAACACAGAGCTCTAGTGAAAAGACAAGGGACACAAGAATTTACTTGATTCCAGATTTGAATTAGGAACTTCTTCAGTCTTCTGTCATTTTATTTGTATTGTTTTTTAGTATTCACTCCTCAGGAAGTAATCAACAACTGATTCAATTACGGGTGGATTTGAACCACCTACAGTGATCAATTATGGATGGATTTATTGCATAAATGCTTGATCAATCTCTGAAGGGAGCTGTTCAACTTCTTTTACAGGTTCAGATTACCACTCCGTTGTGCTGTAGTGTGCTACTCACATGACTAACTTCTTTTACAGTTTCTCTTTTTCACTAGCAAAGGCCAATTCGCATTACCAGGCACTGCTATGGAATGCTGATGACCAGCAGACACAATAGGATGGAACTACTGCGTCTCTTCAAGCAGCGGCTCGGAACTAACGTTTACAAGAAGACCAGGCACTTACTGACCATGTCATGGTGATCCAAGCTGATCAGCAGGTGATGTGATTCGAAGTGCTACGAGCCCTACGAGGAATATGAATGGAGATCCGAGTCCAGGACTCCTAGTTCTTTAATTAATTTGTCTGTCTGTTCTGTCGCAAGTCTCGGCTCAAGTGCTTACCGGTGGGAAAAAATTCTCGGCTTAGGTGGAGCTATAGTGGTAGTTTCTGGCTGGTAGCCCTGGGTGCTGCGATGAACTCTTCTTTGTTCCAGTTTAGGTTCTGCTCTAAAGGTAGTGACAAACCGGGTGATAACACAAAACAATGTGATTTCATTACTTTGATGATGGAATCAAGGGATCTCCCTTTCTGAAAAGTATCTGCACTGCCAGCTGATAATTTGAAGCCGTCTAGATAGCTTACAAAGAAACACAAGTATAAAAGAGCAACAATCGCCTGAAAGGGTGGAGTCCAATGTTCTTGCTTAGTCATCTGGAGCATTTAGAATGAATTGTGCAACAAAGTTGAGATACTTGAATGATTGGAGAGCAGGTGATGCTTAACTGGTGGTGACTGCGTACGCTACTGGTACTTTTCTTCTGGAAAGATACATACATGATATTTATGCTACGCAGGCACGCCTTGTATCTCTACAGATTGGCCTTGAGACGACCCTAAGGTAGGTACTGAAACTGCAGAGCAGTTGATTAAGTGCAAGGTAGTTAATTTGCAATTTCAGTAAGGTTAATATAAGGTAATTGCTATCACTATCACTATCAGTATCAGTGCAATACCAATGATATAAGCTCAAGTCGTCTAGCTTAGTCCTCTATACACATTTAGTTTAGTTTACAAAGGAGCGACAACCAGATGAATAGTTTGCTTAGTCCCCTATATAGATGAAGTAGTATTATATTGATGTAAATCAAGTTGAGATACTCGAATGATTAGAAAAGATGAAGCTTTGATGCTTAATTAATTTGATTTTTAGGTATGGAAAGATACAAATATTATACACATGATTAGTTGTCATGCATGCCTTGTTCCGTTCCATGGCACACCAAACTGGCAGTAAAAAGAATGCCTGCCGCCAGTTTTGCCAGGAACAAGGAATGATGCGGCTGCTTCTGTGGTTGGTGTTGCAACCTGACTCGGTCGTGGATTTGGTCCATGGCCTGAGGCTGAGGGAGGGGCTTCCTGTTACAATTATGGTTCAGGAGACACAGCTCCATCCCAAGTGGAGAAGATTACCTGACCTGACCGGCTGATCCCCTGGATGTGGATGCCGGTCAAGAAAGACGTACTGGGTCTAAAGTAGTAAAGACTCGCTAGACGGCATGTCATGCATCCCATTCCCAGATGAGAATGAGATGAGGACTTGGCTTTTACAATGAAAGTTGACAGACGGCATGGGAAAAGCAAAGCCCATCGAGTTACAGAGCAGCAGCAGCTGCAGGTGCAAATGAAATTTCGCAGCCTAAGTTAATGAAAATTAGATTAGGTACCGTGCCGTGTGGTGAAAAAAAAAAAGAAGCTATCTCGATCTCCAAATGGAGCAATTTTCACGCTACAACAGTAATCTAAGGAACAACCAACCCACTGCTAGACTGCTAGTGCTTGATTGGAATAATCCCACAAGATGGATCGGGCGCTGGCATCAGCAGGCCGATGCGTCCGAGTGGCAGCTCACATCGATCACCAGCCGGGCCGGGCCGGCGACGCCACCGGCGTGTAGAACGGCGTGTCGGGCGGCTCTGCCTGCTCCTGCTCCTCTTGCTGTTCCTCGCTGTCGCCATCCTCGCCGTCCTCCTCGTCGATGGTGTAGAGCGCCCGCGAGGCGGGTCCGAACCACCGCTCCGTCCACGACGCCACGCCCTCCGCTGCCGCGGCTGCCGGAGAAGAGTCCGCCTGGGAATCCGACGCGGCTGCCGGCTCGATGCGCGCGCGCTGGCGTCGCCATGGGCAGAGCATTATCATTAGCAGGACGACGAGGTGGCTGCTCCGGCTGGTCTTCGCGGGGACGGCGGTGGGCACTTGTTGGGAGAGCGGCAGCTCCGGCGCAGGCGGCCGCCGCTTCCTGCTCTCTCGGCGGTTGTGGACGCAGAAGAGGATGAGCGCGGCGGCTAAGGCGGAGGCCGCGGCGGCGAGGAGGACGAGCTCGGCCACCTCCAGGCGTCTCATGGCCGCATGGTTTTTTTTTTTTTTTTTTTGGGGGGGGGGGGGGGGGGGGGGGGGGCGTTGTTCTTGGAGCGTGGAGTTGGGCGCTTTGCTCGCAACGGGCGGTTAAAAGCAAACGGATAGTGTGATGAATGGAATCGCGTGGATTTCATTTGGAGCTGCTTGGAGGGAGAAGAGGATACAAGAGATGCCCAGCACAGCTTTTGCTGCCACACCACACCACACCAGCGAGGTGATGGAGCAGAGATGAAGAGGGCGTTTCCTCTGTCCATTCTTGCTGCATGCAGTGCTTTTAACCACCGTATGTACGGACGAAATCCACAGCGCAAGCAAAGTGAAAGGAAGGAGGATAAAGCCACTGGCGTAGTAATAATTAATGAAGAAGAGGAAGGATAAAAATTAAAGGCACTACCAGTAGGACAAGACAACAAGTAGAGTGGTAGATTATTTGATCACTACGCCACTGGTGTCGCAGTAGCAGCAATCATCATCAGCACGAGCAGATCAAGAGGAGGAGGATGCCGGCGGACGGCGGTGGGTGAGCAGGACGGTCCTTGCCGAATCCCATGAGTTGCCGTCCTGGAGTTGGAGCCTGATGATCGTGGTCAGCTCCACCGCCTGCCCAAGTACCTTGTAGTGCTGCCTGTTGTCGATCAGAATCTGCCGGCGGCGGAGACGTCTTCTTGTCTTGCGAAGAAACGCCGTCGTCCATGGCCGTGGAGAATAATAATCCTAGCTTGTGCTTGCGCACCAACACTGAGAGCGCGAGGGCGGCGGCGGAGGAGGCCGTCAAGCAACGCAGCAGCGGCAGGTGTGGTTGCATGCGATGCGACGACGGCCGGGAGGGGAGGAGAGATGGATCGAGCCTGACGGAGATTATTGAAGATGAGCAGTAGCTAAGAGAGACAGCTGACGCCTGCAGTCATCGACGGAGGGCGCTACGTCGGCCGGGTAACCTCGTGGCGGTCTCCGGCCTACACGACAACAAACATCAAGCCAACCTGGGCTGGGCTGGGCCCACCAACTAACCAGCCCGTGCAACGTGCTTCCTTGAGATTTCCACCCAACAATCAGGCCACAATCAGGTGGAGCAAATGTCACATCTGATGTGGATCGGTCCTCACAATTGTTTCTCTTAGCAGTGCAAAGGTAGAACAAGAGTGTGTTTGGTTGAGCTGTGGTTTTTGGAAAAGTAGTTACGAGCTGTCGGTTTTTGGAAAAGTGGCTGTGGGTTGTGGGAAAGACGTTTGGTGGAACAGCTCTGGCTTTTGGAAAACACTTACAAGTGGACTCCACGTGTCATTCGTAGTCCACCCCACTCAACCCTTTCCCTCTCTCACTGACGAGCGAACCTAGCCCCTTTTCTTCCAGCTGCCATAACCGGCGACCAGCAGCTCAGCAGCTCCGCCGCCACTCCTGCTACCCACGGCTTCCTCTCGTTGACGACTCGCAGCTCCGCCGCCACTCAGCCGCCGCTCTCCCTCGCCATGCCCAACTCCTGACGACCGCCTCCGCCCGCCTCTGCAGCCGACCCAAACTCGTCGCCAGCCCAAATCCACCACCTTCCCGTCCCCGCCACCATGGCTCCCCCACCAACCCCTCGCCGCATCGTCGTGCTCCTCCTCAGCATCCTTTGCTCCGCCGCCATCGTCGCCGCCGCATGGTACGCCCCGGCGGACAACCACCTCCTCGCGTGCGGCGCGGAGGCCCCGGCCCTCCTCCCTGACGGTTGCTGCTTCGTCCTGGACTCCGGCTGCACTTCCACCCACCTCCGCTCCCCCGCCGCGAACCTCGCCTCCGCCGCTCCGCCCGGCTCCCCGCCGCCACCTTCCCCTCTCCATGCCTCCGCGCGGGCTTTCTCCTGCCGTGTGTCCTATGACCTCGCCGTCCGCTCCACCTCCACTTCTACCCCTTTGGCCCCGCCCTCTCCGCGTCTCGCTTCCACGTCGGTGCTAGAGGAGGAGGAGGGCTGCCGCCAAAGGCTGGGAGAGAAGGAGGGGTGTTGCCGCCGCTAGCCCGCCGCCACCCGGGAAAGGAGGAGGGGTTCGGGCGCCGTGTCAGGGAAGACCGAGGAAAAGAAAACGAACTCGTTCCACAGCTGGAGGAAGCTGGGCCGAGTGGCTGTAGATTTTGTACTGAGGAGGAAGCTACTTTTGCTCAAAGCACCTATGAGTTGGGTAGCCCTTTTGTTGGCTTTTGAGAAGCAAAAGCAGCTCCCAAAAGCCCAACCAAAAACACCCTAAGCACCACTGCAACAACAAGGGGCATGTTATGTCATCGCATGCTGCACATGATTTGTACACATCTTCATAGAAAACACAATAGTTTGTATTGGTTGGGTTTGTTTTTATAGGGCACATGATCGAGGATGCACTACGTAGAAAGGAAGATGAATAACCTTTGGAATTAATGGCCGCAATCATCTCCTGTCACGCCTGTTCGCTTGAGATTTTCAGACAGGCTGCAGCTGTTGCTGAGCCGTTTGGCTGCGGCCCAAACAACAACAGCCCAGCCAAACAGCTGCGCTTATCTCCGGTTCAACTCCCGCCTCCACCAGGCCCCTCCCCCACCGCCGGCGAGCCCCGCCCCCGCCGCCCTCCACCCCGCCTGACTTACAATTTGGAATGTACGACATCGGATATCTCCAACTCATCTTGCGACGGGTAGAACTGTGTATTGAAAAGGCGTCTGAAGCATCAGTAAGAACTGTGTATTGCTATCCCAAAATCTCTGGAATTTGCTTCAATTGGAAAACAAGACTGGGAACATTACATGCTGGATTTTTGGATTGTTCAACAACGCATCCCAAGGATTTCAACAAGTGCAGTGCAAATGAGATACGATGGTTGCAAGGGGGAAATCAGCTTCTACTGGGTCCTTCTGATCTTCGAAAATGTGCCAGTCTCAGAAAAGTAGGTACTTTGAGTTCCACCTCCAAGCGGGTTCCCTTGGGCCTGTGGATTTGACAACTCTATTCCCTGTACAAGGGAAAATTAAAATCAGACGGGGAATGATGGCAGGGATTTTATGTGCTTAATCTTCAAAGTTTCTTTTTTAAAAAAGTGAGCTCCCAAATCTGGAAGATGTTAAATGCATAAGATCCTAGTGTGCGCCTAGCAGTAAACATCAGTACAAGGTGCTCTAACACAATCATTGTAACTATGGGTCCGTTAGAGACAAGGATCTGAACATAGGAGCTATCCAGCAGGTAGCGAAGATGGAACATGAAAATCGTTTCATTGCCCCAAAACATATGAGTCAAACAGACCCAGAACACAACTCAAGAAACAAGATCTCACCTGAACTGGTGTAAATGCCAAACTAGATGTCAATCCTGAAGTTGCACCGCTGCTACCATAGCTCTTCTCCTTGAATCTGATATCAGAAGGCAATATACAATAAAATTGAGTTTGCAGTACAGGATATTGTGAAAGAAGTAAAACATTTCAGATACAAGCAGATATTGTGCAGTAACGTAACACATGTAGATACAAAATTATGTACTAATAGAATAATTGTTGGCCAAAGGCTTTTCCTAACGAAACAAAATACACCTTGTCAGTTCAAACAGGAGTAGTAGTCCCTAATGGAATGGTGCTTGTTACACAGGATGCATGCAGTTTCCAACTTCCTAGGATTTGTGTAAAGAGCCACTTGACAATGAGGATAGGATGGGGCAATGCATTCAAGCATCAAGAAAGCCTTGTGAATCAGAAAGAAAACCATACCAAGTAGAAATCTACAAAAGCTATACTTCTTATTGTGTGCCTTTATACCATTTTTTAGGAAAATACAGTAGGGAGGCCCCTCACACACCTTCATATCTTACAATGGAGGATACCAAAATCCAGTGTTTTTTGTAAATTTTCTCCATATGGGCTTTTAACAGAAAATCAGAAAATCCAGTGTTTTAGCATTAGATACCATCTCATGTAGGTGTTGTAGAGAAGTGACACGTTTATTGCTACAATACAATACTATAAATTGAGAAAATAAAAAATAGATGCAAAATATCATAAGAAGAAAGGTAACATACTTTTTCGCCACTTTAGCAGCAAGCTTGTTTTGTGCAGCTGAAACACGCAGCTTGCCACTTCCTGCCTGTCCGAGCATGCCATAACCTTCCCCCAAGCCATCACCTGTTATAACAGCAAAATGGGATGTCAAACAGGTAGCGGTGCTCCAGTGTAAGAAATGCTGAGACTATACAATACAGTGACAGAAATACCATTGTGTAAATGCTAACTAACCTAATGAGCTCTCCTCTGGAATCCCAAATTGCATCCGGTTGGCAAGCTTCATCATATCAGTTTGCGCATATCTGCACAATTAAGTTTTGTAAGATTGTGTATAATGCGTGGGTTGTATTGCTTGAGCCCCTTGGGCTGATTATATAGGAGTACATGGCTTGGAGGGCAAGTAGCCTCTCCTAGAGATAAGGAAGGTTATCCTGGGATTACAGTCAATCCTAAACTAACCATATCCGGAGTTGCCTAATATACTCTAACATCCCCCCATAGTCACAACGGGAGCCCGCAGATGATGAGACTGGAGAATAAGCCAAAGAGAGGACATCCCCCCGCAGTCACAACCGTCGATGCGTCGCAGATGTTGTGGCTGGATTGGGAGCCGAAGAGGCTTGTCAAGCAGATGGTAGCCCCTTAGTGCCAAAGTAGCCGAGGTTGAGGTGGACGTGGTCGAAGCCGTGGAGAAGGGCACGGGTCCGAAGCGTCAGCGAAGGCGCCCGAATACACAAAATCAGCAGCTTCTTGCCAACAGGTTCAGCAGGACGATGAGCCGACTGCAATGGTAGATGGTGCAGCTAAAGATCGCAAATGCATCTTCCTTCAGCAACATCGGCGGCAGTGTCCGTGAGCGTGCGGCAATAGGCGCGGACGCGGATCGAGAGCCAGCGTGACGAGGACCAACAGCATAGGTGGCGCCACCGCCTGGAAGGGCAACAACACCGGCAATGATGGCTTGACCACGAGCGTTGCCACTGTAGCCTGAAGGGCGCAACGACAACCTTGTCCTCAGGAGTGTCGAGGATGAAGCGACGAGAACGGTAGGGCGACGCAACCCGATCTACTTGTGTATAATGCGTGGGTTATATTGCTTGAGCCCCTTGGGCTGATTATATAGGAGTACATGGCTTGGAGGGCAAGTAGCCTCTCCTAGAGATAAGGAAGGTTATCCTGGGATTACAGTCAATCCTAAACTAACCATATCCAGAGTTGCCTAATATACTCTTAACAAGTTTCACATATGAGAAAGAAACAATTAATTATATTAAAAGGTATGCACGCTATTTCCACATGGAAGCTTAGAACAGTTTACCTTTCTTTCATTTTTCGAAGCCGACGACCTCCTCTCTTCTTTTTAGGCTCAGAGTCAGGAACAGGAAGGGGCTTTGGAAGCTTTGCAGGAGGCGGTTCTTGCCACTTCTCGATCTTCTTACGAATTTCTTCTAACAAGTTCCGCCCAGCTTTTCCAGTTGGATCACCTCTAATTGAATCAATCCTTGCCGCTAGAGTTGACTTTCCAGCAATAAGCCTGCACGCCCTAGTCCTCAGAGCTGGAGGTGTGCTCTGAAATACTTCAGTTTGTTCAAGATAGCCAACACGAAACTGAGATGTGGCAGTAGAAAATCCAGCAAGATTTTTCCTCTTTGCACCAAGTAACTGAACATTACAGGCAGGCATTTTTGCAAGCGCTCCCAGACCACCAGCAGTACCCATCAGTTTCGAGGCAACAGCACTACCAACAATAGCAGAAAGGTTTGGTGCAATGTAACCCATTCTGCTCTCTACAAAATCAAGCACTTTCTTCTTTGCAGTATCGAGGGTAAGGGCTCTGTCACATGCTTCAACAGTTTTTTCCAAATTCTCCTCGGAAAGAGGCTTCCCACTTGTTGTTGATGCTGTCACTGAGACAACCATTATAATTGCAGAAGGTAAAAGCCCTTCCAGATCTACAAGTGTTAAGTCCATCTCATTTCCAATCTTTTTGACAACACGGGCATAATCAATCGGATGATGAACGAGGGACTCCAGTTCAGGAAACTTCAACCTATACTTGTCACGTATGAAATTATGGATTATGATGATTTCATTCTCAATATCTACGGACAAAGCATTGCAATCAACAATTAGCTGGTACTCTGGATCCTCCTCCAGGATGGAACCTTGATTGGAGAAGTCAGTGCCTTTCTGAAGTGCAACTTCAACTTTCTACAGATAAAAAATGAAGATGTCTAATGTCACACAGTGGGATAATAATATTCCTACCACATACGTACTCAGACATTGTGGGATCATATTATATTTTTTTGGACAAACCATTGCACCATTAACCAAAGCTATTTATTAATACTCCAGACACACACATAAATGCTTGGACATGATACATGTTAAACAAGTATGCTCTGGTGTTACATTGTGCAGCCAAATATATCGTCCATTTTTCATCCAATCAAACTAATGCAGTATTTATGTTTGCATGCAAATAAATCACAAGCAAGGTATACATAAAAGAGAGGCATGCTCGAGAAACTGGGGGTGACTTTGCTTACATACTTGCATTATGTCATTATAGCGTTGTGTCTTCTGCAACTTTGAGACACTATCTAGATCATCATAATTAAGAGACTCAAGGTCAGGCATATCATCATCACCATCCTCCTCCATACCAGCTGCCTCAGCATTGTCTGCTTCCTGAAAGATTTTTACAATAGGTCAGCAAAACCTCCAAAATACACAATTGAAAATTCAGTTACATCAAATACAAATCAATTTGTATTCGAGAAAAATAGAAATCAACTTACAGGATAGCCTTCATTGTCTGACAGTTCATCAAGATCCGCTAGAAAAGAATCGGCAAGGCTTGCCTGTGAAGTGGCACCATATATGAGATAAATAAAATTAATGACAATAATATAGAAGTTTGGAATTAAAAAGGCATGAATATTACAGAAGATGCTCAACAGGAGATCAAATGAACTCACCATGATCCTGGTGTAAGTATTTCTAGCAGCAGCAAGAGCTCACCTAGCCTTTCGCCCTTCTTTATTGATTGAATCAGAGCAGCTCAACCTAATTTGTAAATAGCAGGTGAAGGAGTGTCAGGTATTGTAGTGAGGTACAATGCTACTAAAGTAGAGAGTACTGTATTATGAACATGGGCTAAGGCTAGAACAAACAATAATCGCAGGTGAATTCTAATATATACAGCAATTTAATCCAAACTTCAAACTAAAGCTTATCAAAACCCTCTGCTTCTGCTTTTAATAAAGTTGAGGGCAAAAGGCTAGCCCTAATTATGGCAAACCTAAAACTGAGGACATCCAGAAGCAGACTAAACATGGCCCTGTTTGTTTCCGCTTCTCTGGACCTCGCTTATCTGGGTAGCAAGTTTATCTCATAAGCTGCTGTCTGGAGAATCTGATGTCCGAATATAAGCTGGGTGAGTGTTAAAATGACCTGAACGCCCCTGAGGCTGAGCATAGCTCATGTTTGTTCTGAATACAAGGAGCCAATAATTCTAATATATTTTGTGTTTGCTAAATAGAAATTATATTACAATACTACCAAATGCATATAAATATAAAGATAATAAATTAACCAAAGGATAGATCGGTCCAGTCCGAAACATCGGTGATGGGTACAAGTGCAACTAGGCTATATCTGACAAGGGCAGGCACAAGGACTGTCATGGAACATTACATTTCTGTAGATGATCAACAATGTATATGACGTACACGTTCATGGTATGTGTACTATCTCTGGTTACTAGGTTTGGTTGATTCATTCCAATGGGATGATCTGATGAGTTTGGCATGCCGCAGCTACTTCATCTACATGTACAATGCAAAAATAAATCACACAACATCTTCAGAATATGGCCATATATCACCAAATCACGAGCATACAAATTGAGAAATCAAATTGACATTTGTGATAAACCAAAATTCAAAACAAAACTAGGTTCCCGATTCTTGTTTGTGTACGTATTCTTTAGTA